>NC_064620.1:601612179-601925815 GCF_023898315.1 Schistocerca nitens | reverse complement strand
TGGCTGGGTGTTGTGTGCTGTCCTTAGGTTAGTTAGGTTTAAGTAGTTCTAAGTTCTAGGGGACTTATGACCACAGCAGTTGAGTCCCATAGTGCTCAGAGCCATTTGAACCAAATAAATTAGCATGACATATAATCTCCACTACCCAAGAGTAACAAGTCTTACCTCCAACTTGCTCACTGTGCATTATAAAGTGCCAGTTCTGACGCAAGTATGCCCACAGGTACTTATACAGGGTGGTCCATTAAACGTGACCGGGCCAAATATCTCACGAAATATCGCTTTGTGATAGATGGTGCTATAACAGTCACAAACGTATAAGTACGTGGTATCACGTAACATTCCGCCAGTGCGGACGGTATTTGCTTCGTGATACATTACCCGTGTTAAAATGGACCGTTTACCAATTGCGGAAAAGGTCAATATCGTGTTGATGTATGGCTATTGTGAACAAAATACCCAACGGGCGTGTGCTATGTATGCTGCTCGGTATCCTGGACGACATCATCCAAGTGTCCGCACCGTTCGCCGGATAGTTACGTTATTTAAGGAAACAGGAAGTAGGTATTTTACCTGCTGTCGCGGCTAATCCGCACATCAGTAGCAAACAAATTGCGCGAGAATCGGGAATCTCAAAAACGTCGGTGTTGAGAATGCTACATCAACATCGATTGCACACGTACCATATTTCTATGGACCAGTAACTGCATGGCAACGACTTTGAACGTCGTGTACAGTTCTGCCACTGGGCACAAGAGAAATTACGGGACGATGACAGATCTTTTGCACGCGTTCTATTTAGCGACGAAGCGTCATTCACCAACAGCGGTAACGTAAACCGGCATAATATGCACTATTGGACAACGGAAAATCCACGATGGCTGCGACAAGTGGAACATCAGCGACCTTGGCGGGTTAATGTATGGTGCGGCATTATGGGAGGAAGGATAATTGGCCCCATTTTATCGATGGCAATCTAAATGGTACAATGTATGCTGATTTCCTACTAATGTTCTACCGATGTTACTACAAGATGTTTCACTGCATGACAGAATGGCGATGTTCTTCCAACATAATGGATGTCCGGCACATAGCTCGCGTGCGGTTGAAGCGGTATTGAATAGCATATTTCGTGATAGGTGGATTGGTCGTCGAAGCACCATACCATGGCCCGCACGTTCACCGGATCTGACGTCCCCGGATTTCTTTCTGTGGGGAAAGTTGAAGGATATTTCCTATCGTGATCCACCGACAACGCCTGACAACATGCATCAGTGCATTGTCAATGCATGTGTGGACATTACTGAAGGTGAACTACTCGCTGTTGAGAGGAATGTCGTTACACGTATTGCCAAATGCATTGAGGTTGACGGACTTCATTTTGAGCATTTATTGCATTAATGTGGTATTTTCAGGTAATCACGCTGTAACAGCATGCGTTCTCAGAAATGAGAAGTTCACAAAAGTACATTTATCACATTGGAACAACCGAAATAAAATGTTCAGACGTACCTACGTTCTGTATTTTAATTTAAAAAACCTACCTGTGACCAAGTGTTCGTCTAATATTGTGAGCCATACGTCTGTGACTATTACAGCGCCATCTATCACAAAGCAAAAAATGTGGTCCAACTAAAACATTCATATTTCTTTACGTACTACACGAATATGTAATAAAAATGGGGGTTCCTATTTAAAAAAAAATGCGGTTGATATCCGTTTGACCTATGACAGCGCCATCTAGCGTGCCAACCATAGCGCCATCTGGTTTCCCCCTTCAAGCTAGATGAATTTCGTTCTTTGTAGTTTTTCTTTTGATGCTTATTTCGTGAAATATTTGGCCCGGTCATGATCAATGGACCACCCTGTATACGGTTGTCCTTGATTATTTATTATGACTGTGGGTTGATGTTGTAACTAACCATTTAACAACTTGTGAGGTACTATTGTCATTTTCAGTTTGTTGTACCATTCATTTAGAATGTTGATTACGACATGTATTCTGTTCCCTAATGGGAGTCGACTATTGCCATGCACCACGACCGGCAGGTAGTCGGCGTAAGCGACAGCCCCCAATGTTGCTGCTCGATCCTGCAAAGACTGCAGTAGCGGCTCAACGTTCACATCGCAAAAGACAGGCTTGCATACTGAGCCTCGGGGCACCCTTTAGTAATGTCTTTAGTCGCAGATACATCTTGGGATGGTACTCGTACGACCCAGTCTCTGTAGTAACCACTGAGACAGTTGTACAGTGAGCCAGGACACTCCGAGCAGTAGTGAGATTGACGAAGCCCAGGACAATCTATGAAATGCCCCAGAGATGTTGACGATAACCCCAAGAACACATGTACAAGCTGACGAGTGAACAAGTTCGGCTGTCAAGTTCAGTGCACCCTCTGTGGATTTCACATCAAGAACCGAACTGCCACTCGTGCATAATGATCAGTATATGGTAACTCCACAACCTTACGAGTACATGTAACACACATGGGAAACTTTTATCAAGTGTGTCTAACACACAAACTGGACGATAGAACTGAGATTCGTGTGAATAATTTTTTGGACCTTTTGAGACTCATGATCTGGGTGACCAAATCATTCGCTAGAACTGTCCCAAACACTTTCCGGGTTCTTGGGAACATTTATCCCTTGTTCTAAACATTTACTGAAGTATGTTACTAGCACTGGTGCAAGAATTGGAAATACACTCAACTGATGGAAGTCACGGGACACCTGCTAACATCGTGTCGGACCTCCTCTTGCCCAGCGTAGAACAGCAATTCGATGTTGCATGGACTCAACAAGTTGTGGGAAGTCTCCTGCAGAAATATTGACCTATGTTGCCTCTATAGACGTCCATAATTGCTAAAGCGTTTCTAGTGCAGGATTTTCTACACGAATTCAGCTCTCGATTATGTCTCATAAATGTTCGGTGAGATTAATATCGGGCGACCTGGATGGCCAAATCAGTCGCTCGAATTGTCCATGTCGCTTCTCAAACCAATCGCAGACAACTGTGGCCCAGTGACATGACACATTGTTAACCATAAAAATTCTGTCGTTATCTGGGAACATAAAGTGTACGAGCGATTGCAAATGGTCTCCAAGTAGCCGAACACAACCATTTCCCTTCAATGATCGGTTCAGTTGGACTAGACTATCCAGTCCATTCCATGTAAATACAGTCCACACCATTATGGAGGCACCACCAACCTCCACAGTGCCCTTCATAGGGTCTTCCCCACAATGGGAGCCTACCATCAGCCCTTATCACAGGAAATCGGGACTCGTCTGACCAGGCCATGGTTTTCCAGTCATCTAGGGTCCAACCGATACGGTCACGAGCCCAGGGGAGACACTGTAGGCGATCTCGTGCTTTTAGCAAGGGCACTCGTGTTAGTCGTCTGCTGGCCATAACACATAAGGAATCGATCGGTCAGGAGGTCCATAATGCATTGCGTTGTCCCAACGATCCGCGCCGACTGGCGCCTCACAGGACACATTCATCATTCACTGTGCCATGAGGGATTGTACAGCTACATGACGTCCTCAAGTCAGGAAATGGGCCAGTCTGAACCGAGACAAGTGTCGACACAGGTAGCGTGGTGACGTCAGGAGGGCCACCTACTCTCAGCACAGTGATGCAATAGCAGAGAGAGAGGCGCCAACAATGGTGCACTCAGCGACATCACTGAACACATTAGTGGCACCATGAGTCCAGGTTCTGCATACAGCATCAAATTGGATGTATCCTTGTGTGGGGACTCTGAAGAGAACGAATGTTACCAGATTGTATTCATCATCAACACACAGGGCAGTACCCATAAGGATGGTGTGGAGTGCCATTGGGTATATCAACTACCTCTGGTTCAGAGAGCCAGTAGTACCGACAGAAGGCACTACTTTTCTCACGTTAAGGCTGACAGCTCCGCCCCCGCCCCTTCAAGGTGTCTGTGACATTTTCTTTCAATGTGCTAACACAGGATCACATGTCGACAGTGCTGTCATAACTTGCCAGGATACAGAGGGTGTTTGATCAGTGCACTGGCAATCACGTCCATTGAAAACAACTGGCAGTGCTCATCGAGAGACTGGCACACTACCATTGCCAGCTGATACGGCTGATGAACACTGGAACAACGTGGATCGAAGTACCTGCGTGTGTCATCCTAACTCGGTTCGACTCGATGCCCAACCACGTTAGAGCCATCCTCGTCCACAGAGGTGGAAGCTTTATGTATTAAATTTCTCTTCTTGTGTCTCCCAGTACCACCTAGAAATTACAAACGTCTCCGTTTTCAACGTCGCTAACGTACGTTTCTGTGATGGTCCTCGACTTGGATGTAGCCGTTTCGAATACAGCTGCTTGACGAAATTTTCACCACCTGTGCTTGGCTGGGAAGTGAAGGAGAAGTGGTGGCGTCAAGTCAATCATCACCAATCTCTGCACAAATGTCCTGGATTAAATTCCAAACCTCTCTGTTGCGTCTCATGGTTTGAGGGTATGTGCTACTGTATGTGGTAATCCACCCCTCATATGGGGATTTTAAACTTGACAGCCCCCTTGGTGGTATTGGAGAAGAGCAGGTTGTGCCCTGGCAAGTGTTTTCACCATCTGCCCTCCCTCATCATCATACAACACAAACATCACACCCATTACAGAAATGTCTACATCTACGTACACAATCTGCAAACCTCCGTACGGTACATGGCGGAGGGTACCTTTTATCACTAGTAGTAATTTCAAAAGCAGAGTGAGAGAAAAACGACTGTCTAAAAGCCTTCCTTCGAACCCTAATTTTTTCGCATCTTATCTTCATGATCCTTACGCAAAAGCTACGTTGAAACGTTCTACAGTCAGCCTCAAATGGCGATTTCCTAAATTTCCTTAACAGCGCCTTGTGGAAAGAGCATCGTCTTCCCTTCAGGGATTCCCATTTCGGTTCATGAAGCATCTCTGCAATATTTGCGTGCTGATCAAACATAACAGTAACAAATCAGGCAGTACGCCTCTGAATTGCTTAGATGTCTTCCTTTACCCCAACTTGGTGTGGATCCCAAACATTCGAACAACACTCAAGAATAAGTCCTATTAGCGTTCTATACTCCGGCTCCTTTGTGGATGAGCTACACTTTCCCAAAATGAAACGAAATCGATCATTGGCCTTCCCTATTACCAACCTGACATACACATTCCATTTCATATCGCGTTGCATCGTTACGCCTAGATATTTAATCGAAGTGACTGTGTTAAGCTGAACGCTGCTGGTGCTGCATTCAACCGCCAGGAGACTCCTACAGTCACTGAGCGACGACACATTCAAATGGCTCTAAGCACTATGGGATTTAATATCTAAGGTCATCAGTCCCCTACAACTTAGAACTACTTAAACCTAACTAACCTAAGGACATACCACACAACCATACCCAAGGCAAGATTCGAACCTGCGACCGTAGCAGCAGCGCGGTTGCGGACTGAAGAGCCTAGAACCGGTCGGTCACAACGGCCGCCGACGACACCTTCCCGTACACCACAGCGTCATCAGCGGACAGCCGTAAATTTCTGCTCACCCTGTCCGTCAGGTTGTTTATGCACGAGGGACGTTAATAAGTAACGCAGCACGTTTTTTTCTCCGCCAGTTTAGCTTGAAAAAATGCAGAATTTGTTGTGGAACATCGAAGTTTCAGTTCCGATCGGTGACGGCGCTATACGTAGCCTTCAAAATGGCATCTGTAACGGAAGCGCGTTCCAAGCGGAGAGCTGCTATTGACTTTCTTTTGGTTGTAAATCAGAGCATTGCTGATATTCATAGGCCCCTGCAGAATGTCTGCGAGACCTAGCACTGAATAAAGGCACGGTGGGTCGTGGGAAGGAGGCATCTGTCAGCATCCCTTTAAGAAGGTCGCACAAATCTGTCCGATGTCCCGCGTGCTGGCCGGCCGCACACAGGTGTGACTCCCGCAGTGCGGGAACGTGTGGACAGTCTCATTCGAGGTGATGGACGGATCACAATCAAACATTCCGCTGCTCAACCGGACATCTCTTTTGGTAGTGTTAACATACTCGCACACCAGCTGGGGTGCTCAAAGTGTGTGCTCGCTGGTTTCTCGCCGGCTAACAGAAGTCCATAAAGAACAGTGTAGGACCATCTGTACGGAACGGCTTGCGCGTTATGAGTCTGTTCGAGACAGTATTTTGTGAGACACTGTCACAGGCAGTGAAACATGGGTTCATCATTTCGAGCCGAAAACAAAATGGCAACCCACGGAACGACAACATCGTCAACCGAAAAAGTCATGGCGACGGTCTCCTTGGTCTCTTAAAGGGGTTCTTCTGTTTGGCGTCGTCACTCTGAGGTGAATTGTGCTACCCCTCTCAGGAAACTGAAGAAGCAATTTCAGCGTGTTCGTCGCCACAAAACTGCAGTAGCTTTGGCAGTTCTGCTCTAGCGGCGCATGATCTGCTCTGTACGGCTCTGGATGTACAGGAAGCAACCATATCTGCTGCAGTAGAAGCCGTGACAAGCTGTGAACACACTTTCAGAAAATGTATTCATTAGAGTTCTGAAAGGATTGGTATACGAAAATTGGGTCTCGTAATAGTGCTGATTACACAAACAGAAAGAGGCCGACTAATTTTGAAACAAAAGTATAGAATTAGAGAAAAATGCCCAACAAGAGACGAAAATAGAAAGAGAGCAAATATGCGTTTACTTGTATAATTAGACAGTAGATGAATTAACTCCCAGTGAAACAGTCTACACGGGATCGAAACCAAAGGTGTTCGTTAATGGCATTATGAAGAACCCGAGATCATACAGATCGACGATTATAGGCCTATATGTAGTTCCTATTGAAGAATTTGAGCGGTTTACATCCTATGTCAATGGGTAAAATCATCATCAGTGCCTCCTGGAGTAGGCTGCACACCTCAGTTTTGAATCTTATCGTGTTTTTCCGCAGAAATGCATCAGAACGTCCTCGATTTACATAGTCACATTTTCAACACAACAACAACTGAGAAAATAAATTTAAAGATGAAATGCATTCCCGCGATAGTAGTTAGTTATGTTGTGACTTCAGGCGATCCAAACGAAAAGGTTTTGGTGACATATAACCCACTTGATGCACTATGTAGGTAAAATGTTATATGTGGAGTCCAGGCGGATGATAGAGATCGACAAGAGATTAAACAGGCCATCAGGTTTACAGTAATACGTGAGAAATAAGGGCACTCACTATATCCGTGTTACAAGATCGTGAAAGAACTGAAATTAAATTAGAGACTCGTATCCTCACCTTCGATGGGCAGACTTACAGGTGCAATTGGTTTACTTGTACGGCTCGACACGCAACGTAGCCCAACACAATCCAGGGTACAAATGTGTTATTTCCCAACTGAAAAACTGGGAGATGCAGTGCTGCCACACGCAACACGCCTGTACGTCAATTAGTCCAGTCAAATTCTTCAAAAATCGTATATCTTGCAAATGTGGGGTTCAAGATTTAATTTTTTTAACTCGAAAATCAAGTTTTGCCAACAATATTTGTGTTGACTAAACTTCCTGCAGTCAATAAAACTGTGAAAATATTAGACATTTTTCACTTTTTTAAAAAAATTCTCAATTTCTTGTGCGCCTAGCGCTTTGGCGTCTATTTCGTTCTTAAAAGAGCACAAAATTCTCTACAAATTTGCTTCCTACCGCTTTTTGCTACACCAAATATCAAGGACACTGTAGTTCGTCAAAAAATTACGGTTTTTCGAACTCGTGCAGAATGGCAAAATACCTAGTTTTGAGTACTTTTATTTCAGTATCTGGTTATATAGTAGAAATATATTATATATTACGTTTTATATTGTACCTGAACATCTCACTTTGCGGCAAGGCCAACATACATATTATCACGGACGTTACATTCAATACCCAGTAACCCTTTCGGGATGATTCACTTGTATAACGTTTGTGAAGAAATTGAATCATTGGAACAGTACTGCACAAATGCTTAATAGGTCACCTAGTAAAACGTCATCAGCTGGTGAATCAATGACTTTAATATTACGCGTTTCTGGATAACCCATCATCAGATATCAAATACATTGAGTAGTACAGATGAACTGAAGTTACACTATGTGATCAAAAGTATCCGGACGCCCCCAAAAATATACATCTTTCATATTAGGTGCATTGAGCTGCCACCTACTGCCAGGTACTCCATGTCAGCGACGTCAGTAGACATTAGACATCGTTAGAGAGCAGAATGGGGGGCTCCACGGAACTCACAGAGTTCGAACGTGGTCAGGTGATTGGGCGTCACTTGTGTCATACGTCTGTACACGAGATTTCCACGTCCTAAATATCCCTAGATCCACTGTTTCCGACGTGACAGTGAAGTGGAAACGTGAAGGGACACGTACAGCACAAAATCCTATAGGTCGACCTCGTCTGTTGACTGACAGAGACCGCCCACAGTTGAAGAGGGTCGTAATGCGTAATAGGCAGACATCTATCCAGACCATCACACAGGAATCCACTGCAAATACCATGACAGGTAGGCGGGAGGTGAGAAAACTTGGATTTCCTGGTCGAGCGGCTGCTCATAAGCTACACATAACGCCGGTAAATGCCAAACGACGCCCCGCTTGGTGTAAGGAGCGTAAACATTGGACGATTGAACAGTGGACAAACGTTGTGTGGAGTGACGAATCACGGTACCAATGTGGCGATCCGATGTTGCGGTGTGGGTATGGCGAATGCCTATTGAACGTTATCTGCCAGGGTGTGTAGTGCCATCAGTAAAATTCGGAGGCAGTGGTGTTACGGTGTGGTCGTGCTTTTAAAGGAGGGGTCTTGGAGCCCTTGTTGTTTTGCGTGGCACTATCACAGCACAGGCCTACATTGATGTCTTAAGCACCTTCTTGCTTCCCAATGTTGAAGAGAAATTCGGGGATGGCGATTGCATCTTTCAAGACGATCGAGCACCTGTTCATAATGCATAATGGACCGGCCTGCACAGAGTCCTGACCTGAATCCTACAGAACACCTTTGGGATGTTTTGGAACGCCAACTTCGTGCCAGGCCTCACCGAACGACATCGATACCTCTCCTCAGTGTAGCACTCCGTGAAGAATGGGTTGCCATTCGTCAAGAAACCTTCCAGCACCTGATTGAACGTCTGCCTGCGAGAGTGGAAGCTGTCATCAAGGCTAAGGGTGGGCCAACACTATATTGAATTCCAGCATGGAGGGCGCCACGAACTTGTAAGTTATTTTCAGCCACGTGTCGCGATACTTTTGATCACATAGTGCATACGTTACATACAAGATCGTCTGCCTCTGACAGTTATGTATGTAACACATAATTTCAGTTCATCTGCACAACTTAGCATACCGGAATCTTATATCCGGTGACGAGTTATCACGAAATGCGTAATATTAAAGTCATTCATTCACCAGCTGATGACTTTTTACAAAGTGACCTATTCAAAATTTATGCAGTACTGGCCCAGTAATATAATATGGTCGCTTGCTTCCTGTACGACTCCTTGCCGCACCTCCAAGAAATCGAGTCACACTGTGAAGTGAACGGTGTAATGTGAGAACACGGTGTAATGTGAGAACAATTTGTAGATGCAAGATCGAGATGACATGGGCTCACGTAAGTTCTGTGATTGATTTTCAGTGAATCCTCCTTCCCTGAATGTGATTTTATAATGACTACTACAAGTGGTGTGGTCGGAGCCGGGGATGTTAATTGCCATAGGTGACACAAAGAAAGGGGGGGGGGGAGGGGGGGTGATGGCGAAGGGTGGAGGGTAAGTACGAAATGAAAAGGTGGTGACCATTTCCAGAATGTAAGGTTCCAAGGAAAACATAAAGTTGTGCTTCTCCTTTTTGCGGTCAATATTATAAAAGCAGGGAGCACTGAAGTTATTCCTGCTGACGCTTTAGCTCTTTTCCAAAGGATTTGTTAAATGAAACAAGGTGAAGAAGAATTAAAAGCCTTTCTGAATTATGAATTTTCTCCTTATCCAATATCTTAATTCTCAGAAAAGTGCATGTGGAAAGGAACAAAATCTTCATTCCACAACGCCTTTGTTCCAGTGAAGGATGCGAACTCAACTACAGCGAGTAATTTTTTTTTGTCATTGATGGAAGGTACCATGGACTATCTAAAGGGGGGGGGGGGGCGAGGGAGGATTGAGGGGGTTCGGGCTCCGTCCCCTCCTTATCTTATGCAGAAAACTCCCATGTTACCTGATTATCTGCTTTGTGAAACCCCGTGTCTCAAGTTAGTAGTCATGCACCGCAGTTGGTTGAGATAGCAACAAACCATGGAGCTGTGATATAACACACGATAGCTGTGCTCTGAATTTGGGTTTGTCTTTTCCCCACCTCTCCGGCACCCCCTCCCAGCCCCATCGCTATGCGCGCCATGGACTGAAGCCGGTCGCATGTGTAGTTTCGCTTTGGGCAGTCAAAAATTATTGATGAAAGTTTCAGACGTCGTGGATCAGCGGATTTTAAACTTCATGAGTGAATGTTTTATTAGTGACGTTTGAAAAATGTACGAGACGGACAAGTCAGCAATCTCTTTTTG
The DNA here is from genome assembly GCF_023898315.1 of Schistocerca nitens. Taxonomy (NCBI): domain Eukaryota; kingdom Metazoa; phylum Arthropoda; class Insecta; order Orthoptera; family Acrididae; genus Schistocerca; species Schistocerca nitens. The sequence goes on along the minus strand of NC_064620.1, from coordinate 601,915,217 downwards.
GGCTCGATCATTACGGAGGATTTTCTTAAATTTATCTATGTAGAAGATGTTTCAACTCAAGCACTGACAGCAACAATTATAACGCATCTCATATCTCTTATAACTTGGATACTGATAGATGTATTGAGCGAGGCTGTGATGGCGCTGCGGTGATGAGCGGTCAGTTACGAGGTGTGAGAATAACAATTGCAGAACGACACCCAAGAGCGCAATTCGTACACTGTGTGGCGCACGTTCTTAACTTAATTCTAGCGCATTCGTGCGAGGTACCTAGGATACGGAACTGTACAGGAACTACGAAAAGTGCAATAAACTTTTTTCAACAATCTCCATTTCGGAACAACCTTCTGAACAAAATTGCGGAACATGTTAACTCTTCCCATTCAACGTTTACCTCCCTTTGTGAGGTGCGGTAGACCAAAAAGCATTTGGCTGACGAAAGACTTGCAGAAATGCTTCCTATAGCAGGCGCAACGCTTGTGACACTTGAAGACCCTGCTAGTAGGGATGTCGCCACCCGAGCATACCAGCTGCAGACCACCTTAGAAACTAGGCAGTTTATTGTGTCGTTAGTTATACTAAGAAAAGTGTTTTCATACACAGTGAACCTAAACAAAGCAATGGAGAAGGACAGTGTCGACTTGACGAACACTTGCAGCTATGCGAAAAAAAATAAATAGTAGTTTGCAAAATACTCAGAATGAAAGTTAATTCTCAGTCGTTTTCGGGCAGGCAAAACAGATGAGTCCAAGTGACATAGTTGTTCCACGAACGACTGGAAGCCAAACCCAACGCAGCAGTGTACCGGGAGAAACTGCCGAAATATACAGTGTGTAGCAAAAAGAATCATCTGATTTGGCACGTTCATATTTCTGAAACTAATAAACACACACAATGAAATTTGTGTTTTTATGAACGGGAAACTCAAAAAGTTTTCAATATGCTCGCCTTGAGATGCACGGCATATGTCAATTCGGTATTCAAATTGCTCCCACACTACAACGAGTATGTCTTGAGTTACAGCTTCCACAGCTACTGTTATGCGTATGCGATGTCTCAGTAGCTGGTAACGGAGAGACATAGATAGAGTCTTTTATAAACCCCCATGAGAAGTAATCACATACAGTCAGGTCCGGTGACCTTGCAGACCAGTATTGTAACACTGAATCATTTGACCAAGGGCGACCGATCCATCGTTCAGTAATCCTTTGATTTAAAAATCCCGCACTTCCAGATGCCAGTGTGGCGGTGCCCCCGCCTTCATTTACCATCCTGTTGGTAAACGAAGTCGTTCGAATCACCCTCCAATTGTGAGAAAAGAAAGTTCTCAAGCATATCGAGGTATGTGCTTCCTGTGACAGTGTTCTCGTAGAACACAAAACACTTTCTTTTGTTCCGACACCGTTTTTACTGGAACTGAAGTGGGCGCAACTGCTGCTACCTAGCAGGAAAGATGTAAAACTCGCGAGTTTGCTCTTTGTTCACGCACATATCTCACATAACATAATAGTTATGATTTTTTATCGGATGATTCTTTCTGATACACCCTGTATTACCGCCGAAACATATTTTACCCTTTTATTGAACATGTGATTACGGAACTCGATGCTCGTTTTAAACCACGTGAAGAAACAATCCAAGCGATTCAGAAGCTTTTGCCTGAGAAAACCAGTAATGACACCAGGGCAAACGAAAGTTTTAGAAAAAAAGCACAAATACTTTTGGGTGAAAATGCAGGCATAGTACTTCTGAGTGAATATGGGATATGGCGCAATCACTGGAAAATTGTAGGGCAAAAAACCGCCACTGCAGTAAAAGCTATTGATCATGCAATGAATAGTTTTTTCCTTTGATAAAAAAGCTTTTCACCTCTTTAGCCACACTCCCAGTATCTCCTGGACCCCAGAAAGACGGTTCTCCACTCTAAAGAGGCTAAACACTTAACATTAGAAAAAAAAGGGAGACGACAGACTTACTGGTCTTGCTCTAATGAGTGTTCGTCATGATCCGACAGTGCAACGAGATTCAGAAGGAATTTTAAGCAAGTTGGGAATAAGACACAAAAGGCTAAATATAATACTTTAAACTACAGTCACTTGAATTACAATAACTTATGATATAAAGATACAATCAAACGCCAAAGTGTCACAAACTTAAATATAGACAAAGAATACTGTCATAATACTGTAAAATTTTATTATATAATACAATCATTCATATAATTTAATAATATATAAATACCTAGAATTATAGATTTGTTTCGTTTGTCATCTATAAGTATCTTATTACATACAATACATATTTTTTATTTGAAGGTGCCTAGATTAATTAGTGCTTATCAGCAGCTTTACATTATGTGATGTGGATTCTAATTGCTTATGGGATTTTTAATTTACAACTTACTGGTTTTATTGGTGATAAACAACAGTTTCCTTTTATGGTGTGAATGCAGTTATGGGCAAAATCTAGTTTCTCTTCCTAAAGTGCAGTGATGGACAGTATTGGGGCAAAGGGAGTTCTGCACCATTCTGTACTGTTGCCAGATGTATCCAAGATAGTGGCGATGACATCATCCAAGATGGTGGTGTGTAGAACTGGCAACAGCACATGATGTTACCCAAGATGGTGGACATGACATCATCCAATATGGCGCCCATGACATCAGCTGATGACGCAAGTACTGTTATCCAAGATGCTATGGAAGTGCCACACCCCCTGTCATTCCCGACCCTGCAATGTCTCCCCTAGTGGGAAGTTCAAATTCCATCAGGACAATGCAACCTCTACTAACCTAAATCATCTGACCGATACCTCTTCCTAGCGATTGGCACAAAGTTTGAACTTTGGTGGTAAAGAAAGGTCACTTGGGCTATCTCTACTAACCTAAGAAAATGGCAGGAAAGAAAGGGTGTATAGCCACTTCCAATAACCTAAGTCACCCAACCGCCACCCCTTCCCAGGGATTGGTGGGGAAAGGACTCAGCCTGAGCTGGACCAAAGTTTTAATTATTTTGCATGCACAATTTATTTAAACAATTTGATGCAGTACAGCCATCCAGTGTGTTCACCATGAGGCCCGGACTCCAACTGACCTAGTACACAGTACTGCTACCAGAGAGCACTCTCATCTGTGGTGTAACCCAAGATGGTGTCATGATGTCAGCCAATGATGCAAGTACCATTATCCGAGATGGTGGGAAACAGTGTGTTTGCCATGAGGTCCAGGTCCTCTACACAGTACCACCACCAGAGTGCTCGGTCATCCATTCTGTGACATAATCCTAGATGGCAGTCTGGTGGAGGTGGAGAGGAAGGGTATATTGTTTATTTATTAAAAAAATCATGTTGTGGGTTCAAAAGTGGCTCTGAGCACTATGGGACTTAACATCTATGGTCATCAGTCCCCTAGAACTTAGAACTATTTAAACCTAACTAACCTAAGGACACCACACACAGCCATGCCCGAGGCAGGATTCGAACCTGCGACCGTAGCAGTCGCGCAGTTCGGGACTGAGCGCCTAGAACCGCAAGACCACCGCGGCCGGCTCATGTTGTGGGGGATGGACATCCGTTGCTCATCATTCTCTGCTCTTTGGTAACATTTTGCATAAATTAATGTTCAGCACTGCCACTGCAGACACTGACCCCAGCTCTGACTCCACCCCGGCCACCGCATCATCGCTGTGGCGTCCATGGGCTGCCCTTCCTCAGGCCAGCAGGTTAGAGCTGCAGCAACCAGGCTTCTCGCAACGATCTGATTCCACAGTGTCTCCTCCTCCATCATCACGTCCTCGCCGATCACATGAGGTTCAGCACGTACATCTGCCCACCACGCCGCAAAACTCCAGGGTGTGCTCACAGCAATCCCATACGCAAAACACCTCCGGGCTGCATGTGTGTTTACTGTTGCTGACATTATACCTGTGGATACTAACGTCACAGACCACGCTATAGAAATCTGCTTGATAACAGCACAGGCTGCTTTCTCCCTAGCGATCCTAACAGCTCATATAAGATGCATCCAGCTATGTGTACCTGCCCCAGCAGAACTCACATCTCACTGTGAAACGCCCGCATGGTGACTCACCATCTAAAAGATTCTCAGGAGATTGAATATTAGAGCGTGAAACTGATCTCCAACCCAGCAGTATATTAGTGAGTACCATGTTGATGTAGTAAACATACATTTCCTATCCTGTGCCATACAAACTCATACATTTTACATCATTTGTAGATATACCGTGAAGACAGACAGCACTGTATATACTCCTCGCAGCAGTAGATATATCCATGCGAGGTCGGTGGTCATCAACCCCCCAATGGATGACCAGAGTGTTCTCCGCAGACCAAAGTTACTCTCAGAACGGTTCTACAAATGTGGGCTCGTTTCCCCTTGGCACAAACATGTTACTGTTTCTGGTCCGGACATGCTTGCTAGCTCACTTTTCTACACCCAACCCCAGCCTCAGGGATTACAAGAACACATGTATGTTCACATGGTTTGCCATAATATTATACCATTTTCTTGGTACTTCACGAAATCACGCACACGGCAGCATCCTACTGATCGCTCACACAATGTAATTCAAAAGATATAGAGTGGAAATTATTTTTCTACAAACTCCAAACTTTAGCAAGGTGGAGAGTGTTAGAGTAACTAGAGACTTGTCCCATCTGTGATGACCTTTGTGTGAGAACTTGAAACAAATAGATGAAAATGATATTTCCACTTGTGAATACCAATGTCGGTGATGTAACGGATTCCAAATCATCTCTATAATTTGCAAAGTCAACTAAGGTGTTTCTCGTGTCTAGAGAACTGCCAAATGTGTCTTTCACCTCCTAGATGTACACACCACTATCCATGTTACCTCAACTAAATAAAGGCGCGAAATGTGTAGAAACAGTCAACTGAACAATCTACATGGGAGGGAATAACGATCCAGAGCAAACACACATCCCTATTCAATCTTCTCAAATTTCCATGTGATTCGTGATTACGAAAGCCGCCTAACACATACTAAGTATTTGTTCGCTATTCTGCCATCTAGAGGATGACACATTTAACTCAGCTACCTTTCTGCATTCCAACAGACCTTTGCATTTGGACTGCTCCTACTGCTAATGCAAAATGTGAATCAGGCCCACGACAGACCACGCATATACAGAATCTTCCTACAAAATCGTTCACATATATATTTTATCCCTGTACTTACAACTACATATTACGATCATGGTATCAGTTGAACATCAATCGACAATGAGAGAAGTATCGGAAATACGCCCTATTGATGGCAGTGGCTCTGGAAATAGAAATATCAGTACCATTCTTATGACTTGACATACTCTTCCCTTTGCTGTCATAGTACTTGATGTCAAATCCATACCACCCTTGCGAATGGACATAGTCGTTTCCTTTGCACAAGTCGGAACACAAACACATATTTTATAAGCCGGTTGCTTAAGGTGATCCTATCACACACAACCTACTACTAAGTATAATACTTCGTCAATAAATGATTCCAGACAATACAAAATAATACTGACCGAAAATCAACGATGGGTGGACATGTCTCATAAGTTATCCTTGCGAGTGTCTTAGAAAGAGATGTTTAATTGTCTTACAAACCACCAGATGTTAAAAAACCTGATCCCAACAACTACTGTATGTTACTGACACAAGCGGTCTTGGTTCTATATGTGCACACAAGTACCCATGTTGAAAGCTATACCGGCTTTATAAATCTACATATGGCATTACCTACGAATCACGTGGTTTTCCCAGACAAATACCGAGACGATGACCGTAGAAGGATACATTATCAGACCAGCAGTCCGGTTACGTCATCCCACGATGCAACCTCATCATGAAATCGCTCAATTTTGATAGTGATTTGCTAAGAAGCATGGCATGAAACCGTTATTTTCAACCCCCTCACGCCGCCGCCGCTAGATATTTCTCCAGTATTTGTAATGCATTCTGTCTGGATGCCATGTCATAGGTTCTGCGTTGGCGTGGGTTTCCAAACTACATTAGAACTCATCTGTCACATTGACTGAATAGCTGATGGCTATGCATACCATTTTGACTGATTCCTCATATTGCAGTCATGTACGTGATCACTGTTTAGGTGCTAGCCATCCCCAGAAGATGCCACCATGCCACAAAACTCCTTCTACAACTCAAACAAGCGCTGACAGTTGTAACCAACAGTGTGCCAGTGGATGGATGGGATGAATAAGACACCGTCAGAGTACTGAAATAATAAGCATCACAGTTGATACTGTGAGCAATTTTAGCAATTTTACACTAATTTCAACACTGACCGGTGATGCCACAGTGTGTTTCCCAGTTTCAGTGTCATCATTCGATAAGAGCCAACCATATTCCACCATTCATTCACATGACATCCTTTGTGCTGGGATATAGGAGCCTCTACATAGTGGTGAGAACGTTTGCATATGTTGCAAGCAGGAAGGGGTGCCACATTAGGACTGCGAGAAAGAATGCATTCGAGGTTATTCTGAGCTATTTTCATAAACATGTTCTCTTAGGACAAGAATTTCCATGCAGACAGGCAGAGACATCATGAAAGCTGTTTCTGGGACACTATACAGTTTACGTGAGGTTGACTCAGTTTTTATTTTAAATAGCCATGTGACATCAGTGTAACATTGAGAATCTTTTAGATGGTGAGTGACCACGCTGGCACTTCGCAGTGAGGCGCCAGGTACGCATCGCTGGACACATCTCGTATGACTCGCCAGAATCGCTAGGGGGAAAGCAGCCTGTGCTATCATGGAACAGATTTCTTTAGTGCTGGCTGTGACATCAGTACCCACAGGTATAGCATCAGCAACGGTAAACACACCTTGGAGTTCTGTGGCGAGGTGGACAGGGGTGTGTGCTGTACCTCATGTGATCGACGAGGAGGAGATACTGCGGAATTGGGCCGCGGCGAGCAGCATGGTTGCTACAGCCCTAACCCGCTAGCCTGAGGGAGGGTGGCCCATGGACGCCAGAGTGATGCTTTGGCGGGTGCAGCCAGGGTGGGGTCATGGTCAGGGGCAGCGGCTGCAGCGGTGGTGGGGGTGGAGGCATCGTTGGGCATCGGGTGGTAAGATGTGTTTTTTACTAGTGACCTTTTGTTTAAGCTGTATTCCATCTATTTCACTGACCAATAGGATGCTGCAAATTAAAAAAAAACACATGTGTAAAATATGGATATAATTAAATTGCATAAATTTTTTATGTCAACGTGGTGTTAGTGGTACAGTAGTTAAGGGGAGGGTGTGCATGAGTGGGTGACATGAAGCAGAACGGCAGGTTAAGTGCAGAAAACTAGGTTAATTTGCATAATTTTTATTTAAAATGTAGTGCAATAGTTTAAGGGGATGTGTGACAAAGAAGAATGCGTCAGAAATGGCGTTCAAAAGCATGTGAAATTCGAAAAGTGTACCAGAAAATGGTGAGTGGACATAACTAATTAGTTAATTTGGTATCAAAGACGGTAGAATAGTTTAAGGGTATGGGGGTGACATGGAAAAGCACTTCGGAGAACAATAGGTTAAGTGCTGACAAAGGACCAAACATTTGGTTAAGACACCCAGAGTACAGTGCTGAACATTAGGTTATGTAACATGTTTGCTCCATGCAATTACTTCTTACAAGACCTACATGTTTCGAAACAGCAGAGAATGATGAGAAAGAAAAATCCAACCTCCACAAACTGATTTTTTATAAATAAACAATATACCCTTGAATTTCCAGTTATGAGACCCTTCCTCTCCACCACCAGATTGCCATCTTGGATTACATCACAGAACAGACGACCGCAATCTCTGGTGGTGGTACTGCGTACTAGGTCAGTTGGAGTCTGGAACTCATGGTGAACACACTGGATGGCTGTACTGCATCAAATTGTTTAAATAAATTGTGCATGCAAAATAATAAAGACTTATGTCCAGCACAGGCCGAGTCCTTTTCCCGCCAATCCCTAGGAAGAAGTGGCATTCAGATAACTTAGGTTAGTGGAGGTAACCCAAGTGACCTTTCTTTCCTGCCATTTTCTTAGTTTAGTAGAGGCTGCACTGTCCTGATGGAATTTGAACTTCCCACCAGGGGGGGGGGGGGAGTTGTTAGGGGGGCTTACCACTTTTCCACCATCTTGGATAATGTTACTTGCGTCATCAGCTGATGTCACGGCCGCCATCTTGGATGACATCATGGCCGCCATCTTGGGTCACCATGCGCTGTTGCTATGTCTACACTCCACCATCTTAGATGACTTCATCGCTGCCATCGTGGATATATCTGGCAACAATGCAGAGTGTGCAAAACTCTCTTTGCCCCCAATACTATGGGCACTCCCCTGTTAAAAGCTGTAGGTGCATCAGTGGAAGGTACCTTATACACAAAGTAACCTGGTCTTGAAATGTTTCCTTCAAATCAGTACCCAAATTTATGTTTCTTACCCGCAAAGTTATTTTTGATCTCAGTTTTGTCTTATACTGACGATATAATCTGGAGCGATCAAGTGCACAACAAGGTAGAAAATCAGATACACAAAGCAGAGAGCAGGCAAAAGTGATAGCTTTTTTCTAAGAAAATTCCGCACTGGCTGTATGAATGATTTTTATTAAATCTGCGACTGGTTTCGCAGGTAAATGGTGGGGAGTGGCTACAGGGCAATTTTCAACGTTACTATGTTATAAATAGCGTATACTGCCTGAGGATGCACTGGTAAGTGGTGCGAGACCAGCGCAGATTTAATAAAAATCATTCATACAGGCAGTGCGGAATTTTCTTGGTAGAAATGTCGAAGTTTGGCTATGGTTGCCCGCCCTACAAAACAAAAGTGATAGCGGTTTGGTTGCCGGAGACAAACAATAACACTAGGGCAGTGTAAACTACAGACATACTGTGCAGCTGTCCGTGGGGAGAAGTTTCACTTCAGAGAATTAACTGAGAACTCCATCCACCGCCTAGATGCTGTCATAAGGCGTCACTGTAGAAGATGGTCATGAAAAGGCAGGTCTTAGCAGAGGCACCAAGCTGGATACTTGCTCCTGAGAACTGCAACGTCAGTGGTTTTACACAGATTAGAGTGCTACTACAGCAGTCCCCAACCACAGAAGGGCAGAGGGCAGGGCCAAGTGACGTAAAACACTGTTGTTTCTGGCCATAACAGGAGTGGCAGTGACGTTTAGCTTCCATTTGAACGCTGTTGATGCCAGCCTTGGAGTTTGTTAATGTAAACTCCAGAAGCATCCCTACCTTTCAAGTAGGAGTAGGGGAGGAATCTAAATGTTGTTGGTCAGAGGCGCCCTGGAGATGCAAAGCGACTCGCGAGATTGTCCAGAGCTTGCTAAGTGCTGGTGGGTTGGTGGGTGAACTATAGAAAGGGAGAAATGGTGTGCTGCCACGATTGTATAACAGTGCATATTTTTGTATTCAGAGGGAGTTCTCAGTCAGATCGCTGGAGCACCGACTCCGTGTCGCTCGCGGGCAGCCTCGGTAATCTGCGACGTGTCTGTTTACTTCACTTGGAATGGTGCTCTCGAATTTGTACTTAACAGACTGCTAGTGCTCGATACTTCTGTTAGCATCAGCTCCCACGGCCTCAAACACTTTCTTCTATTGTGCAACCACTTGCCTCCATTGCTTTTTCTAATGTTTAGAATTAGCATTCAGTTTAGTAGCTAGTCTGTTCGCAAATAAATAGTACTAATCAGACCCCTGAATTCCATGAGTTTACTGCTGCAAGTATCCTGTCGAGTCCCAAACTCCGCATCTCTCGTAGATGCCCTGTGACAGCGTTCGGCGCTGATCGAAGACATAAGCCTGCCTTCACTGGGAATTTGTCTTTCTGCATTTGATCCTCACCGCTCGGAAATTGCAGACTGTCCTCGAACCCTCTGTCTTCCCTCAGTCTTGTGTCAGGACACAACATAGTTACATATGTCTGGTGCCAGATGAGTGGTGATTTCCTTAACGATTTTTGAGATAGATGGGAGCTTCACACATACTCAGCCTTACGCCATGAGTGGACTGACGACTTTCAGACTCACATGAGAAGCAGCACTTGCACCTCGGTGAGAACAGATGGAGCGCGAAGAGCAGAAGAATTACACCGAGGTCCCGGAGATGGACGCCTGACGAGGGAAGATGCAGCCAGGGCAGCTTTGCCTCCACGGCTTCACGACAACGTGGGGGTCAGGGGAACGGTCGAGCGACAATGAGATGAAGCCGTAGCTGCGGACCAGCGAGGACCGCCAGGACAACAAACGTGGCGACAGCGCGACCCGGCAGCGGAGGACGCATGGCGCCTTTGCGAGTTGCAGCGGCGGCCGGCGAGCAGACGGCAGGCAGCGGCCCTGAGCGACACAGCCGAGGGCAGCGAGGCACCGCGGCCGCCACCGCGTGCCCAAGTCCTGCTCGGCTCAGCTCACCTCACCTCGCCTCAGCACAGCGCAACGATGCTGCCTCGTATCACCTCTGCACAACACATCAGCAGATAAAAGTAAGTCATGGCCTCATCTAACAATACAGATGCCGATGGTGGAGCAGTAGTACACTACTGGCCATTAAAATTGATACACCACGAAGTTGACGTTTTACAGACGCGAAATTTAACCGACAGGAAGAAGATACTGTAATATGCAAATGATTAGCCTTTCAGAGCATTCACACAAGGTTGGCGCCGGTGGAGACACCTACAACATGCTGACATGAGTAAAGCTTCCAACCGATTTCCCATACACAAACAGCAGTTGACCAGCGTTGCCTGGTGAAACGTTGTTGTGTTGCCTCGTGTAAGGGGGAGAAATGCGTACCATCATGTTTCCGACTTTGATAAAGGTCGGATTGTAGCCTATCGCGATTGCGGTTTATCGTATCGTGACATTGCTGCTCGTGTTGATCGAGATCTAATGACTGTCAGCAGAATATGGAATCGGTAGGTTCAGGAGGGTAACACGGAACTCCGTGCTGGATCCCAACGGCCTCGTATCACTAGCAGTCGAGATGACAGGCATCTTATCCTGCCGGCCAGAGTGGCCGAGCGGTTCTAGGCACTACAGTTTGGAACCGCGCGACCACTATGGTCGGAGGTTCGAATCCTGCCTCGGGCATAGATGTGTGTGATGTCCTTAGGTTAGTTAGGTTTAAGTAGTTCTAAGTTCTAGGGGACTGATGACATCAGAAGTTAAGTCCCATAGTGCTCAGAGCCATTTGATCCATCTTATCCACATGGCTGTAACGGATCGTGCAGCCACGTCTCGATCCCTGAGTCAACAGATGGGGACGTTCGCAAGACAACAACCATCAGCACGAACAGTCCGACGACATCTGCAGCAGCATGGACTATCGCTCTGAGACCATGGCTGCAGCTACCCTTGACGCTGCATCACAGACAGAAGTGCCTGCGATGGTGTACTCAACGACGAACCTGCGTGCACGAATGGCAAAACGTCATTTTTTTGTTGAATCCAGGTTCTGTTTACAGCATCATGATGGTCGCATCCGTGTTTGGCAACATCGCGGTGAACGCACATTGGAAGTGTCTATTCGTCATCGCCATACTGGCGTATCACCCGGCGTGATGGTATGGGGTGCCATTGGTTACACGTCTCGGTCACCTCTTGTTCTCATTGACAGCGCTTTGAACAGTGGATGTTACATTCCAGATGTGTTACGGCCCGTGGCTCTACCCTTCATTCGATCCCTGTGAAGCCCCACATTTCAGCAGGATAATGCACGACCACATGTTGCAGGTCATGTACGGGCCTTTCTGGATACAGAAAATGTTCGACTGCTGCCCTGGCCAGCACATTCTCCAGATCTCTCAGCAACTGAAAACGTCTGGTCAATGGTGGCCGAGAAACTGGCTCGTCACAAAACGCTAGTCACTACTCTTGATGAACTGTGGTATTGTGTTGAAGCTGCATGAGCAGCTGTACCTTTACACGCCATCCAAGCTCTGTTTGACTCAATGCCCAGGCGTATCAATGCCGTTATTACGGCCAGAGGTGGTTGTTCTGGGTACTGATTTCTCAGGATCTGCCAGCCGGGGTGGCCGAGCGGTTCTAGGCCCTACAGTCTGGAACAGCGCGATCGCTACGGTCGCAGGTTCGAATCCTGCCTCGGGCATGGATGTTTGTGATGTCCTTAGATTAGTTAGGTTTAAGTAGTTCTAAGTTCTGGGGGACTGATGACCTCAGAAGTTAAGTCCCATAGTGCTCACAAGGGAACCTCCCCATCGCACCCCTCTCAGATTTAGTTGTATAGGCCTTGAAAAACTGAACACAGATCAATCGAGAAAACAGGAAGTTGTGTGGAACTATGAAAAAATAAGCAAAATATACAAACTGAGTAGTCCATGCGCAACATAGGCAAATCATGGAGAGTATGAGCGCAGGAGTGCCGTGGTCCTGTGGTTAGCGTGAGCAGCTGTGGAACGAGAGGTCCTTGGTTCAAGTCTTCCATCGAGTAAAAAGTTTAATTTTTTATTTTCGCAAAGTTATGATCTGTCCATTCGTTCATTGACGTCTCTGTTCACTGTAATAAGCCACAAGGTCATAGGTCAACCGATTCCTCCACAGGAAAACACGTCTGATATATTCTATACGACACTGGTGACGGCATGTGCGTCACATGACAGGAATATGTTGTCGACCCACGTAACCTGTACACTTGGCGGATGGGTGAAAAGATTCTTCTACCATGCCCGATTTAGGTTTTCTTGTGGATGTGATAATCACTCCCAAAAAAGTGATCGCATCAGACGGACGGACGGACAGATAATAATTGTCTATAAATAAAAAAATTTAACTTTTCACTCAAGGGAAGAATTGAACCAGGGACCTCCCATTCCGCACCCGCTCACGCTACCCACGGGACCACAGCGCTGCTGAGCTCACACTCTCCTTGATTTGCCTATGATGCGCATGGACTACTCAGTTTGTATATTTTGCTTATTTTTTTCATAGTTCCACACAACTTCTTCCTGTTTTCTCGATTGATCTGTGTTCAGTTTTTCCAGGCCTATCCACTGTGCCAACTTATAACTAAATCTGAGGGGGGTGCGATGAGGAGGTTCCCTTGTCAGAACCATTTGAACCATTTTTTTCTCAGGATCTATGCACCCAAATTGATTGAAAATGTAATAACAGATGTCAGTTCTAGTGTAATATATTTGACCAATGAGTACCCGTTTATCGTCTGCATTTCTTCTTGGTGTAGCAATTTTAATGGCCAGTAGTGTATACAAAATTAATGTTAGGCTTGCCCTTAAACTCATTCCTCAGGCTTTTGATGGTAGAAAATCTGCTTTAAACGAATTTATTATTAATGTGGACATAGCTTTTGAATCAGTACATGAAGCTGACGATCAATATTGTTAAAATTCGTAAAAATCCGCTCTCAGTATCCTGCACGAAGTAAACTGCTTGTGCATGAATTATCTTCCACATGGGAAAAAAAGAAATATTTTGTTGGAAAATTACATATGTAAGCATACTTTAGATTTCTATGCTTGCAGTTTGTTATCTTGTAGGCAATCAGAGAGGAAATCGACAACAGAGTGGGCCAATAAAGTAGATACACTTCAACATCAGTTTCGTGAAGCTGTACATGGTACAGTGCCAGCATCAGAACTGGCGAGGTCTTGGTCGTTAGTGGAAAAATTAAGCAGAACAGTATTCATTCAAGGCATTCATGAGGAGCGCATACAGACAATTGTGCATGCAACCGGGGAAAACATCACCGCCACTGAGGCCGTAGAGATAGTTTTGACTGAAGGGTCAACAGTTATGTCCACAAAGGAAAAAGCATTTGGTGACAAATGTCATCATGACAAGGCGGGGAAGATAATCCTTAAGTGTTTCTCGTGTGGACGTGTCGGGCACACGTCTAAGGATTGCAGAAGTAATGTTAAATGTAAAACCTGTGGCAGATCAGGGCATTTAACGCGAAACTTCCTACCTGAGAAAAGAATTCGCAAAGAAGAATCGTCTCAAGCATGTCGACAGTCGGAGGCTCGAGGACAGTCATGTGCGAAAGTTGCAATTTATTGGGACATAGAGCCCTCTGTTCCCCACATCTCACTATTGCCACCTCTTCTTTGTATAAGTTCCATATCGTTCTCCTGTCCTTGTACTTAGCTCCAGTTTCCCTCAATATCTGGAATAGTTTTTTCCATTCAACCTTATCAAAGGCCTTTTCGAGGTCAACAAATGCTATGTAGGTGTCCTTTCCTTTTTCCATTCTTTTTTCTATTATGAGCCTTAGGGCCATAATGGCTTCTCGCGTACCTCTCCCTCTTCTAAAGCCAAACTGGTCTTCTGTGAGCATGCATTCCACATTCCCTTCAATTCTTCTGAGGAGGATGGTCGTCAAAATTTTTGATGCATGTGATGTTAGGCTGAGGGTTCTGTATTGTGCACACGATTTTGCTGGCATTTTCTTTGGTAATGGAACAATAATACACTTTTTGAAGTCCTCAGGCAGCTCTCCAGTATCATATATTTGGCAGATTAATTTATACAATTTATGTTAAAAATTCCATGGACGGCCAGGATGACAAATGAAGAAGTCCTGCAGAGAGCGGAGGAAGTTCCAGTTCTTTGGAAGACGGTCAAGAAGAGGAGAGATATATGGATGGGACACATTCTGAGACATGAAAGTCTTCTCCACACTATAATGGAAGGCCTTGTGGAGGGCAAAAGGGCAAGAGGCAGACCTAGAAGAAGGTACATAAGCCAGATAATGCAGGACCTAGGATGCGGAAGTTTCACGGAATTGAAGAGGCTGGCCGACAATCGCACTGAATGGAGAGCTGCTGCAAATCAATCTTAGGATTGGCAACTTAAGAAAGAAGAGCCCTCTGTAAGAACGCGAAGCCTGTCATGTGTTTCGCAGATCACAGGCCAGGGCACATGGCTAGACAGTGTACTGAGAACGCAGGGAATTCTGTGAAAAATAAGAAGAAGGGAAACGAAAGGAAAAGCATAAGTTCACAGTCGTCCTATGCTAAATTGGGAAAGGTATTCAAGCCGATTGTGAAAAAAAAAAATGAGTTTGTAGAACTGAATTGCCCACAAGTACAGTAACTCCATTAAAACGGCTTCTAGATAATGGAGCACAAATTAGCATATTCAGTATGAGATATCTGCAAACACAGGTCGGCTATAGACCTGAAGCATGTGTAAAGATTAAAGGTATTACGAGTCCGGTCAGACATATACATGAGACGGCAGTTTTAGGTCTTGGAATAGATCGGGAATAAAGAGTGAAACTTAAGTTTCATCTCACAAGAGGGGAACTGGATATTCCCTACGCCGGTTTCATCGGTAAGAGACTTCTTTACGCAGCACGGTGTGGTAATTGATTACGCCAGGGAATCCTGTGGATCAGGGGTAGGCCCGTTTAACTGTGTACGAAGACAGAAGCGCAGTGAGCAAGTACACAGGGTCAGGGGCTTAGAAAGACACAAACAACCTTTGAAACTGCAACCTGTGAATGCAGTGGAGCTAAAGTTGATCAGAGAGGCCAGTAAACAAACGTATGCTGAAGAAATGGCGAAGTAAACAAGATACCGATAGACAGACGTGTTACCCATGCGAAACGTACGCTACAGAGCCTAAGGCAGGCGAGGTGGCTAAAATAAAGTTGGGTCCTCGTAAGAATAGGATTTTGAGGATAAAGGCTGCAGATACTAGCCTTAGAGAAGGCATTATCAAGAAACAAGAGTTGCAGGAAAGCGTGAACTTACCAGAGGCGCTGGTGAGCATATGAAAAGGCTCTTGTTTAATTAGCGTGTTAAATACACGAGAAGAGGAGGTTTCTATGGAGGTGGAAGAAGTTCCGTCATTTATCCCCACTCCGCAAGATGCGCAAGATGGAGAATGTCTCAAGTGAGAAAAAAATAGAGTATCAGATTATCAAAAGAGACCTAGTGGTTAAATCATTTAAATGCCGTAGAAAAACAGTTCGTAACGGAGGTGTGTTCTGCCTATAATGATACCTTCCATAAGTTTACGCATACAGACACAATCCGGCACCAAATAAAACTGATGCTCGAAGCAGAGTGACAAGTAATTTGCTCTCGCCCTTACAGAATACCAGAAGTGCAGAAAGAGGCGCTACAACACGAGATAAATCAGCTGTCGCAGGACGATATAATAGTGCCTTCAACAAGAGCCTTTAATTTCCCAATACTCATGATTCCAAAAAAGATGCTAAGGCGCTACATTCATGGACTGTGCGGCTGATGCCGCCGGAGGTTCGAGTCCTTCCTCGGGCATGAGTGTGTGTGTGTGTGTTTGTCCTTAGGATAATTTAGGTTAAGTAGTGTGCAAGCTTAGGGACTGATGACCTTAGCAGTTAAGTCCCATAAGATTTCACACACATTTGAACATTTTGAACAAAAAAGATGGATGCATCTGGTAAAAGGAAATAGTGGGTGGTAGCTGATTACAGAAAACTGTCAACACAGTCTTCTGACTTCCACATATAGATGGAAGTTTAGACGGACTGAGTAAGGCAAAATATTTTTTAACTTTTAATTTGGCTAAGGGATACTATCAGATGTTACTAGATGAAAAGCTTACAGCTTTCAGCACACCATACGCTCATTATATGTACAGAAGAATGCCACTGGGACTCTGTTCTGCATCCTCCACATTCCAAAAATTGATGAATTCGCTTCTCATGGGTTTACGGGGTGAAAAGGTGTTTATTTATTTAGACGACGTAGTACTTTTCGGTCATTGCTAGAAGAATACAGTGCCCGATTAGGCGAGGCTTTCGAGAGGCCGAGGTAGCATAACTTGAAGTTGCAGGTGGATGTAAGTGAATTTTTAAGGAAGGAGGTCACATGTCTGGAACATGTTTTAACCGAAGATGGGTTAAAAGCAGATCCAAACAAACTAAAACCAGTGGCGGAATATCCCCAGCCCAGCACAACCAAAACATTAAAAAGTTTTCTAGAGTTAGTTGGGTACTATAGACACTTTCTGTGCGACTTCAATAAAGTGGCAAAACCACTACATGAGTTGTTTAAAAAAGGTGTTAAGTACGAATGGGATGCCAAGCAAAAAGAGTCGTCCCAAGTGCTAAAACAGAACCTACTCAACCCCCAACATTACAGTACCTACTCAGATTTTTCAGAAAAGTTTATAATCACCACGGACGCGAGCCAAGACGCTACTGGCTCAGTTCTTAGCAAAGGGAAGTTAGGTAAGAACCTTCCAGTAGCATATGCGCCCAGAACTTTGAACAATACGGAGCGAAATTATAGCACAATTCAGAGTTACTGGCCGTAGTTCGAAAAAAAAAAAAAAAAAAAAAAAAAAAAAAAAAAAAAAAAAAAAGAAATGGCTCTGAGCACTATGGGACTCAATATCTTAGGTCATCAGTCCCCTAGAACTTAGAACTACTTAAACCTAACTAACCTAAGGATATCACACACATCCATGCCCGAGGCAGGATTCGAACCTGCGACCGTAGCAGTCACGCGGTTCCGGACTAAAGTGCCTAGAACCGCATGGCCACCACGGCCGGCTCAGACATACCAGATCGTATGTTTTTGGTCGTAAGTTTACCGTTTGTACAGATCATAAACTATTGCAGTGCGTCGGAAATATTAGCGATCAGTCCGCACGCTTAATGGAGTTCAGATTGAAACTGGAGGAATATAATTATGAAACTATATACCGGTACGAAAAAGCAAGAACAACTGTGTAGCTGATGCATTGTCAAGGATAAAGGGAGTACAGTCAGCTGATACCGAAACAGGGGGCAAATGAAAGCGAGGAAGTGCCGGTAGTCGAGGAAGACGAATAGCAGGAGATAATTGCTGAAGAAAGGGCGGAAATTTTGCAGAAATTCCATAACGCACCCTTAGGTGGTCATCAAGGGAGCGTAAGAACTTACGATCGAATTAGGAAATATCGAACATGGTCCGGTGCGAAAAAGGATATTGAGGAGTTCATCAGAAAATGCGCTAGCTGTCAGAAGACCAAAATAACGCAAAACAAGACAAAAATGCCGTTGGTTATAACACCAACTCAAGATGTGTTTCATAGTGTGATATTGACATCGTCGGTCCACTGACGATAACAGACAGAAATAATAGATATACATTCCAGGATGCTGTAACGAAGTTCATTGCAGCAGAACCGATAGAAAAGCAGGCTGCTGATACAATAGTTCGTGTCCTTGTAGAAAGAATAATTCTGAGATTTGGAATACCTTCAGCAATACTCAGTGACAATCGTAGTATTTTTTGAGTGACACACTAAAGAGAGTGTGCAGTTCGTTAAGGACAGATAGAGTACGAACCTCCTGTTACGGAGCATTTGTAAGGTCACGCCGAATTCTTGAGATAATGTATGAATAGGGCTCAATCAAATTGGGACGAATGGCTTCCATTTGCAGTATTCGTTTATAATACCACGGCCCATAGAGCCACGGATTATACACCACATGAATTATTTTTCTGTAGAGCATGTAACATACCTAGTATATTGCAGAGAGATACCGCAGGTATTACTTATAATTATGAAGACTATGTACTCAAATTAAAAGAGAAAATGAGACAGATGCACCAGTGTGACCGAGAATATAATAAACAATGTAAGGAGAAGAACAAAAAGTACTATGACAGAGACTAGAAGCCGAAAGATTTTGAAACTGAAGATGAACTCCTGTTGTTCGATGAAAGTATTAGAAGGGGTTGAAGCCGTAAGCTAGACATGTAGTGGCGTGGCCCATAGACTGTAGTAAGGACAAAGGGCCCAAATGTGGTAATTCGTTTAAAGAGAAACAAATTTTTAACCCTTCTACCGAACTAGAACTTTTCTTGAATTTCAGATGAGGAAACTGACAGGAGCGTTGCACCTGGTGGGCTGTATTTCTGCTGTGTACGCACTTGGACAATTTCAAGAGTTTAGCACAGAGAAGTTTCCTTCATTGTCAGGCTTGTATTATGACAGTGTTGGCAAGGTACAGATCTACAGTGTGACATGGAAAATTGTCAGTTATATTAATCTGGGAGAACTTCAAGGAAAAGCTGATGAGACAGAGAGACTGCCAAATTTATTGGTATGATACTGTAAAAAAAAGTTATCGAGTTTGGGAATAGCTGATCAAGAATGGCATGTCAAAAAGATCCAGAATTTGCAGCGTCTAATTGGACAATCAACCAGACATGAGACATGTAGGAAATGAGGTGTCTTAAATTTTGTTGGTGAAATTAGTAAAATATTGTTTGGGACATTAGATGAACAGAATGCCTCCTACTTCAAATCAAAGACTGATTTAATGTGGGAATAGCTGATTAAGAATGTACTGCTATAGAGCCTTAGAATGGCATGTCAAAAAGATCCAGAATTTTCAGGGTCTAATTAGACAATTAACCAGACACGAGACACATAGGAAATGAGATGTCTTAAATTTTGTCGATGAAATTAGTAAAATATTGTTTGGTACATTAGATGAACAGAATGCCTCCTACTTCAAATCAAAGACTGATTTAATGAAAATTAACAGAGCAGTTGCTTAAATTGACCAAAAAACAAGCAGTAATAGTTAAAGCAACTTTGACAAGTTTCAATCATACAGTACCTAGTCTTGCAGGTAACGAGGAAATGATTGTTAAAAACATGGAAAAGCTCCATAGGTACATGAATGAATATGCTAACTGATTGAGAGATACAGCACATAGCTGTGATTACTACTGTGAATGAACATTTAACACAGTTCATATCAATTTACATTCAGTTAGAAAGAGAATATGAGATGCTAATTTCTGCCATAATGAATGCTCAGAAAGGAATATTGGAATTTCATATAATTAATCCAGTAAAACTAGTTAGGTACCTGCATTTAATTCTCAATGATATTAAAGACAAGAAGTTCCCAAATTCTTGCACAGAACAGAGTGGGTACCAGTTATTATGTTTAACTGTTGTTGATGTGTTTATGTCTGGCCATATACTAAGTTATGTACTGAATGTGCCATTAGCAGAAAATGAACTGTTTAATCTGTACCAAGTCTTACCCCTACCTTCTGAAGTTGATGGAAGTCAAGGTTTATTTATGTACATACAGCCAGAAAAAGATTATTTGCTATTTGATGAATCCAAGTGGCACTGTGCAATACTGAGTAACAAAGAACTGTTGTGTAAAAAGATAGATGGTGTACACAAAATTTGTAAACAGAAGTTTGTTTTGATGTCTACATATGATCATGAACCATATGAAGCAAGGACGTTTAAACTTGTAAGGGAAATTCTCAAAGATTTTGTCAAGAAGTTTGTGAAAGTAAAAGTTAGTATTTTGACTCTACTGAGTCAGGACCAATGGTTATTCATTGCTCCAAAAGATGAAGGTTTGACAATTTTGTATAATCACAAGAAGCCAGACGATATCATGGTCAAAGGTACATGGAAACTAACATTTTACAGAAAATGTTATGGGTATGGAACTCACATGTTCATACAGTCAGAACAAATAATAAGAATTAATGTGACCAGTGAAGACATAGTGCCAGCTTTAAATATAGAAATTGACTGCTGTATAAGGAAAAGAAGAACATTTATGAGTTACAGTTAGACATACCGTTGGAATACAACATTTAGATGACTTTAAACAGAAATAGAAGATGAAATGGCCTTCCAAGAGTGGCATTGTTTTTCTGAAATACCATGGTATCATTATTTGATTTGGTCTTATGTAGGAGTTGTAATATTAACCATTATGTTTATATGTTGTTTCTGCAGAGACTGTAAATGTTTCAGAGAGTTGTTTAACTACTTATGAAAAGGCATGGGCAATGATTGATGGGGCAAAGGGTATGTGAGGAAGACCATAGTAAATGCATGTGGAGTGAAGGAAAATACACACATACATAGTAGACAGCCTCTTTGTTCAAGCAGAGGAAATAATGAAGAGTGTGATGAAGCCTTTAGTATGTTTGAACACAATGAGGAAATAGCTGCATTACCTATGCCATCATCATACAGAGATCGAGGTAATGCAAGGCACTGAAAACACTGTTTTGAATCACATAAGTAAAATGTAAACAAAAATTTTGTAAGATTGTGTTTTGTTTCAGATTTATTACAGTAATGATGATATGTAACGTGCTGTGTTGATAGACTTATGTATAAATGATGTGAAGAAAAATTAACACATAAATATGGACATATGTATGTAATGTAAAAACAAAAGAAAGAGAAAAATATTTGATTTTGTTGTGTATTTGTATCTGTACTGTAAAAAAAGAAGAGAAAAGTTAATTAGACAATGATTTAAATTTATATTCTATGTAATGTATGTCTTCATGAAAAATGAACCATGTTTTTGATGATGCTTCTATGCGTATGTATCTGCATGTGTATAAGGGCAATGAAAAATGAAACAGTGTGTCATGCAGATGTTTACTCGTGTGTAAAAGTAAAGTGAAATATGAACTTTACAGAGTGCAAAATGTAAAGATGCAACCAAAAATGCCTCTAATGTTGTTTCTAGAGCTAAGACGTTATAACTAAAACAGAAGCCAGATTACAAATTCATTGCCAAATAATTGTCGCTGGCCGGTGTGGCCGTGCTGTTCTAGGCACTTCAGTTTGGAACCACGTGACCGCTACGGTCGCAGGTTCGAATCCTGCCTCAGGCATGGGTGTGTGTGATGTCCTTAGGTTAGTTAGATTTAAGTAGTTCTAAGTTCTAGGTGACTGATGACCACAGATGTTGAGTCCCATAGTGACCAAGGCCATTTGAACCATTTTTTGAAATAATTGTCAACAAATTTTTTCCCATGGGGGGAGATGTCATATACTGATGACTTACTGACTTGTACGCTGTTATTCTTGAAGCTATCTGGAGCTATCAAGGCCATTCCAAGGTAGGAAATCAGAGACACAATGCACAGAGCAGGCAAAAGTAGTGTTTTGGTTATGTAAATAGTAACACACGAGCTGTGCAAATTGCAGACACTCAGTGCAGCTGTCTGAGGGGAGAAGTTTCACTTCAGAGAATGAACTGGTAAGTCCATCTACCACCTAGATGCTGTCATAAGGCATCACTGTAGAAGGTGGTCTTGAAAAGGCAGGTCTTAGCAGAGGCACCAAGCCTGATACTTGCTCCTGACAACTGCAATGTCAGTGAGTTTACACAGGTTAGAGTGCTACTACAGCAGTCCACACCCACAGGAGGACAGAGGGCAGGCCAATTGACTTAAAAAACTATTGCTGCTGGTCCTTATAGGAGTGCGAGTGACATTTAGCTTTCAGATGAACACTGTTTATACCAAACATGGAGTTTGTTAATGTAAAATCCAGAAGCATCCCTACCTACCGAGTAGGAGTAGGGGAGGAAGCTAAATGTGGTTGGCCAGAGGCACCCTGAAGGTGCAGAATGACTAGCCAGATTGGCCAAAGCTTATTAAGTGCCAGTGGATTGGTGGGTCAGCTATAGGAAGAGGGCCGCGCGGGATTAGCTGAGTGGTCTATGGCGCTGCAGTCATGGACTGTGCAGCTGGTCCCGGCTGAGGTTCGAGTCCTCCCTTGGGCATGGGCATGTGTGTTTGTCCTTAGGATAATTTAGTTTAAGTAGTGTGTAAGCTTAGGGACTGATGACTTTAGCAGGTAAGTCCCATAAGATTTCACACACATTTTTATAGGAAGAGGGAAATGGTGTGCCCTCACAATTGTTTAACAATTCATATTTTTGTATTCAGAGGGAGTTCTCAGTCAGAACGCTGGAGCACCAACTCCGTGTCACTCGTGGCCAGCCTCGGTAATCTCTGACCTGTCTGTTTTCCTCACTTGGAGTGCTGCTCTCGAGTTTGCACTTAATGTGCTGTTAGTGTTCACTACTTCTGTTAGCGTCTGCCCCCGTAGCTTCAGACACTAGTGTGCAGGAAATCTACAACAGATTTGTGCCAGATGTCACCTTAATTTAATCAGAGGAACAAGTTTGAAAGATATTTATGTGACTGATCCGTCTGCTTGACTGTCCTATGAGATAAAATGGTGGTGTTTTTATGGAGCAAAGTAGTGGCTAATTCTTACTTGACATTACTTGTTAAGACTACATAGGTCTTGCTATTATGAAGGTATCAGTGGTTCTCACTCTGCTGTGCTTGCTTAATGATTTTGTTATAGTATAGACTTGTTGTAAAAGCTCTTCATATATGCTGTTGCATTAGCAATAGCATATCTCTCCTGGTGTAACTAAGGTGACATGATCCTGTCTAGATGGTCTGCCCACATGTCCCCCGTCCTCCCCTATCATTCCCTCTGGAATGCATAACCAATGGCATGCAATTTGTATGTGTGGTTGTCAGCATGATGCAGACCCACTTAGCAGCCAATGGCATACAAATTACCCCACCCTTTGAGTGATCTGCATTTGCATGTAAAGGCATGGAAGTCCAGCTTCCTACTCTTCGAGCAATGCTTTTATCATAAGGTGACTGTGTTTGCACTATTATTTTCTGTCCATCATGAAGCACTATCAGCAGTGACACCAGCAGTGGTCAGCTGGGATGAAGAAGAGGTGTATAATAAAGCATACATGCCTAATAATAATAATAATAATAATAATAATAATAATAATAATAATAATAGGCATGTATGCCTTATTATACCTTGTCTTCTTTATATTATTGTTATGTACATACAGCAGCAGCCATGGCCCACAGCATGTGTTCCAGATCTGCCATTGTTAGAGCACCTGCGATGAGCCCCTGATCAAATGCTGGCTGATGGCACACGAGTGTTTCCACAGTTGCAGCCCATAGGGCCATCACACCTAGTGACATTTGATTGTGATGCAGCATAGCCACAGCATCCAAATCCCATAAGAGTAATGTTATTCTCCAACACACATAATGTAAGTTTCAGTGGTTCTTAATGTATAAATGTAGTTCTTGCACTTGACAATGACTTTGAAGTAGTTATAGAGGTAGAAAATGCACAACTTGTCAGCACTAAAATGAAGTATTCATGGTATGAGTGGGACTATCTATGCAGTGTGTTGGAGTATATAGATAGGAAGATGACAGACGAGTATGATCCATCTCGTACTTCTGCTGACATTCACATATTTGATCATAAAATGTCTGTAGTAGATATGTATGGTGAGGTTCTGCTAGACTAAACCTCGTGGGTCCTCATAGGACACAAATATATATCTAAAATATTCAAGTGTTGTTAAACTGAAAGACTTCTTTTGCACATTATCAAATGCCACAGATCGTGTTGTTGGTGTTGATATGTGAGAGGATTGTACTATGAATTTGTTGAGTCCTTGCACAACAACAGTGTAAATACAGATCAAGTGGAGCAAATGCATCAACATCTGTATTCCCCCTTTACCAAAGTGTGTAAGTGTTGAGTCCATACATACAAAACCAGTAGAGGAATGCCCATGTATGTAATAGGCATGAATATAATTCAGGACGAATTCAAAGCTTATAGAAAACAATCTTTTGGCAGTACTATGAAACTGAATGACTGTGTGTAAATTTTAAAAAAAGTTCTGTAAAACTGTTCTTGTTTGCTACCATCCTACAATAACTTTCATGGTGGGAGAGGATCAATAATAATAATAATAATAATAATAATAATAATAATAATAATAATAATAACACAGATAAAGCAAATTAATTCCGAGTTTATTATCAGACACCATACATTAAAAAGAGAGAGAGAGATTGTACAAATTCAGAATGACTTTATATACATAGCATTAACTGATCAACTAAGTAATATTTAAAGCAACACATGACTAGCAGAGGTAAAGTATATTTAGAGAGAAGGAGAGAGATTTCTTTTATTTATGATATTTATAGTGTAGCACCTAGCAGCAGCAGGACAAACACACAAATATGTACATGATATTTGTACAAGCACACATAGTGTGCAGTTGTGTACATTATATGCATAATAATAAACAATTTGCAAGCACACATAGTGTGCGGTAATTCAAATGCATACACACATCTACGACAAACATTTCATTCCACTATTACACACACACACAAACACACACACACACACACACACACACACACACACACACAAAATCATTCAAGCAAATAATGTGAGAATGTGAGGGTCCTGATCCAACGTGCACAGATGAAGCATTTGTGAACATGCAGCGACAGATCAACTTTCAGTTGTAGTGCAGCATGCACCTCATGGTATTGCAACTGAAAGACTACTTGTTGCGCCATATGAGGAGATTCATCAGCAGCAAAAAGAAACTCCTTATAGTCTTTGATTGTGAGAGCCCACAAGGCTGCATGATGCACCCTTTGTCATGTCTCTGGGTAGCACCTGCATCTACAAGTATACATACACATTCGATCTGAACCCTACAAACTTCTCAGTCTATGAGCCATTCACCTCATCTTTCATCAGGCCATTAACACTTCTCTGAGATGTTACACTGTAAGGACTGTTGGCTGCTTATCCAGACATGTCGAATTCCTTGTGATTGCATCTAATTACTTATCATGGATCACAGCCTTTCACCCAGTAGGTGAAACTATCTGAATCCATATAAAGTAACTTGACATCAGTGAAGTTTGATTTTGCAAATATGTAGTTAAATTTGTGCATATGGACTATGGAGATGTCCAAAATCCATATACCGATGTAGAGTCTTCAGGGATTCCCCTGAAACCTTAGCAACTAGTCCTTCAATGAAGATTGTGGACCACTTAAAATTTAGTTTAGTGACACAGTCTGTTGCACTGTTGCATGTCAATCTTATTCAAGGCAGCAAAGACCCACACTGATGCTATTTACTTACATTACAGTGGTGTCAACATGAGGTGGTTGCAAAGAATAACATTTGACCACTACAAGTGAGTCAGGGGAAAACAACAGTAGTGCGTCTGGCAAGCCAGACAGCAAACCTCAGCAAAAATGTAGTGGGCCAGAGCATCTAGACAGGATCATGTCACCTCCAGAACACCAGGAGAGAAATGCTATTGCTAATGCAACAGCATATATGAAGAACTTTTACAGACAAGTCCTACACTACAACAAATTTGTTAAGCAAGCATGGCAGAGTGAGAACCACTGATATCTTCATAATAGCAAGAACTATGCAGTCATGTCAAGTAATCTCAGGTAATAATTAGCCACAACTTTGCTCCATAAGGCAGTTGAGCAGATGGATCAGTGGTATAAATAATTTTCACACTTGTTCTTCTGATTCAAGTAAGGCGACATCTGGCACAAATCTGTTGTAGATTTCCTGCAAGCTATTGACCAATGACAGTTGCTACTGGAAGAGATGGCTACCTCAACATAATCACCAGCTGCAGAGTTCAAAACTACAGCCTGCTGCTGTTGCAGACGGGTGGACCTGAGGGTCTTCCCTGCCATCCTGGGCCAGGACACCAGTGTTCCTGATACTTTGACAGACTGACTAGCGCCTACCTGAATGGCAGGCCAAGATCATCACACTAATGACTACATGGCAACTGTCATCATGGTTGAACAGATGAAGAAGAACAGCAGTGAGTGCGAGGGACAGAGCACCTCCCAGATTGGCATATGTAAGTCTAACACAAGCACCACCTTCTCTCACTGCCATGGTATCGCAGTACAGCCAGCACCAGAGTCACTGCAGATGGCACGCCACCATAGAAGCAGCCATCCAGGAACAGAGTGCAGTGTCAGCTACCATGACAGCAGCAAGTCAAGACAAAGAACCATCTCTGCTTCCATCTCTTGCAAACCTGGTGTCAGGAAATGATCGTGCTTCTGACTTGCAGCATTGGCATCAGAAGTCTGTACAGAGTGTTTCGTACTAGAGACACACCATCAGTTACAAGTGTGGAGTGAGTCACTGAAAAGTTTTGTTGCTAACACAAATCTATTTTGGTTGTGCTCATGTCCAGAATATCAGACAAAGAGTTAAGAGCTACTTTTGCAAATCCTAGTGAACCCATAGGTGTGTCTGAATTTAAGGAGAATTGTAGTGAAGTGTATTTAGTACTGGTAGACTGTAAAATCTGTAATTTGTCTGACCATAATGCATCTTCTGATACGTTTATTCCTGAAATATGTTCCTCTTATGGAAAATATGGTCATGCAAAAGGTAACAGTGTTATGTGTTGTCGAGTGTTGATGAGACAAAGTAATAAATAATTTTTTGTATTCATGATAATGTATAATGTGTGTGGTATATAGCATTTACTGTGACACATAAGAAAATTGCACAAATATGGTGCAAACATGAGCAACTACTACAGTGGATGTGATATCAGATCTGAGAGAGCAGGTTAAATTATTAAATGAACAGAACAGTAATCTGGTGCTAGTGAAGTTAAATCAATACTGGCAGTATCCTCCTCATCCATGGATCCTGCAGTCACTAACCTTACTTCCCATTTAACTGAAAAATATCATAGCATGTCACTGTTTCAATTCAGGGCATGTTATCTGCAGCCAGCTTGTGCAACTGGTCAGAACAAACATCACAGCAAATGGCCAAATTGCACTTGTTGGGTGAGGCTAAGATGTATGTCATGTACCATGAGGTTTTCAGTAAGGTAATATATTTACAGAGTTGGGAAATTTCTTAAAGCACAGTACAGAAAACAAAATAGTGCTCGTTTCTTTTGACAAAAGTTAAGTAATTTGAAACAAATGTCAAATAAGAATGTGGAAGGGTTTCCAGCCAGGATACACAAATTGAACATCCAAACTTATGAGTTGTAAATAAACCAGTTGCTGATGCAGTTTTATTGAGAGGGAATTTCTCCAGAATTTTCTCACAGAGTGCTAATGTAAAACCCACAAGACATAGCAGCAATGCTGCGTGTAGCCAAGAGAGAGATGGTGCTATTAAGACTCAGAATGAACAGAAAATATTTGTGTCAAACAAAGGATGTTGCTGCTGTGGAAGAAAGGTTCATTTAAATGCACAGTGGTTGCTAACCACACTGTTTTAATTTCAACTGGTTGGCCATAGGGCACAGAATTGTAGATCAAAGAAACAGGGTAATGGTAATGGGAAAAAGAAGTCATTAAATGAAAACAGCACACACAGAGATGGATTGTTCATTGGTGGGATGGTTGAAACGGAAGCAATGTGAATTTTTGGTAGACACAGGTGTACATGTATTGGTCGCCAATCTGGACCTATGGATGAGAGCAGACTGCATGTAGTTGATTCAATTAGGATAATATGGCTTGCCCTTAAGATAGGAAACCCAAGGTTTCATGAGCAAATGGTAGTATTGCCAACTATGGGACAAGGTGTTTCTTCAGTATTTAGGTTAGAGTTTCTGGTTAGGCATCATGTTACAATCAACTTTTGGCAACAGATGGTCATACTCAGTGGTAAATTATTGTCATTGGGTATAACAGTCACAAACGTTTATATATCACAAGATGCACCCATTGAAAAGGTGGCATTAAATAAACTGTGTGCAAGTGCATTAAAAGTTGTTTTGTATGACAGAGTACCAGCAGGTACAGGACAACTAATCTGGGTACCAATAGATATTGACATTCTACAGGATGTAGCCTGTTTGGTAGAACTACTAGGATGTAATGACATGTGGAATGAGTAACATTTTTTTGCACATAGGTTGATAATGCATACAAGGGATTTTAAGGGTTGGGTTATGGTGCTAATAAGACTAGATAATTTTGAGGAAGGTGAAGTTAGTCTTCCAAAGTGATTACTGATTGCTGCATTACAGGTTATTAAAGAGGAAGATTTCAAAGATTGTATGGTACAAGGAAGAACAGAGCAAACTGGTTACAGATCTGTATTGCAAGAAAAAGTGAAGTATATTAAGGATGAAGACAGATCATTAATGGAATCAGTGTTAAAACAATATAGAGATTTGTTTAACCCACAAGAAGTGTTACCTGGTACTCCAATAACACAGCATAGAATACCAACAGGGAATCATCCACCAGTACTTATAAGACAATATCAATACCTAAGCTTTTACAGCCTTTAGCAGAGAAATCTCTGGATCGGCAGTTACCAGATGGGATTTAGAACATAATGATAATCCATGGGCAGTAAATGCAGCAATTGCACCAAAAAAGTAACCAGATGGAACAAAGAAACACTGATTTTGTTGTGGCTATAGATTCTTAACCCCTGAGCAGGCATGCCTATGTATAAAGTGCACCAACCACAAATAATATTGTCTTGTACCATTCCATTGTTACTTTACAATTATGAGTCCATACCTATTCAATCATTATTTCTTCTGTTAACACATTGTTAAGTTGTGCTCTCACATATCCAAGTGAGCAGCAGTAGTATAAGAAAACAGTGATCTAGCTGAGAAAAAAAAATGTACAATCCACACAAGAAAATGACCTAGATTTCAAGCTAACTGCATAATCCCACAATGAGGTAGTAGTCTTTGAGATAATTAGCAATCAAATAAGTGGTTAAGTGTGATCTGATGGACTCTGCTGTTTAATGCTTCGAGTGGGTCATTACTATGGGTTAACAATTGTATACAGCATGAGAATGATATAATGAAAGTTTATTTTATTACTGTTTAACAAAACAGTGACTTTGCTCATATAAAGTAAGTTTATGTTATTGTTGTTTACTTAAATTGAGATAAACTGTGATTCTGCTCATACATGTTTACTTTGGTTACATAAAGACAGCTATTCTTTACATGGGTACAAAGTATGCCATGTACTCATTTGTGTTTTAAAAAAAGGCACACCCACTCCAGGGTTCAATGAAAAAATGGTAACAAATATGTATCTGATACTTCATATTACTGACACATTAGATAATTTAGGTCAGTGCAAGTTCTTCTCAAATTTAGTTTTACAAAGTGGATAAACTCAAACAGAGGTGAACTCTGGGGATCCATCTAAAATAGAATTTACCACATCTTCTGGTAACTGCCAGTACTGTTGGATGTATTTTGAGTTGAAAAATGCCCCAGCTACTTTCAGTGTTTATTAGATGGAGTTCTCAAGATGTTCAAACCAAATAAGTGCATGGTCTATTTAGATAATATAATAGTATTTGCAAAAAGTCTAGATGAGCATGTTCACCATTGGGGGGCAGTATTTGACTGCTTGGGAAAGGTTTGAGTTACACTTAGTATTGATAAGCACCACACTGCATAATAACAGTTAAGCTGTCTGGGACCCATAATTAGCCCCAAGATGAAGTAAGGACATATCTGCACCTTGCATCAGCAGTATGTGACTTTACAGTCCCTTACACAGCTAAAAAATTATGATCTTTCCTTGGATTAAAAAATTACTACAGAAAATTTATAATGGGGTTTCCTGAAGTGCCACAACCACTAACAAAATTATTGCAAAATTAGCTGGACACCTGAGTGTCAGACAGCATTCCAGAATTTAAAGGATATATTAACTACAGATCCAGTTTTGAATTTTCTAGATTTCACAAAAGAATTCATGTTGTCATGTAAGGCAAGTGGAACAGCTTTATGAGTTTTGGGGCAAATCATTGATGGGGAAAAACACACAATCACATATGCATCTGGTCAGCTTAATAAGGGAGAGCAACTTACCTGCTCAATTAAGGGATCTGACATTCCATGCTCCGATCCATAGAATGCCCTTGAAAAGAAGACGCTGGCATTAATATACAGAATTTCAAATTTTAGATGTTATCTATATGAGCATAAGTTCACAGTGGTTATTGATCATGCAGCTTTATAATGGATACTAGGGCTAGCAAGATCCTGCAAGGCACCTAATGAGATGGGTTGAGAAACTAAGTGAATTTCAATACAATGTAAAGCACAAACTGGGTGTTAAACACACAAATGCTGACACACTTAGTAGGAAGATTGGAACATTGCAAGTCTCTGGGTCTGATACCAAAGATCTGAAGAAAGCAGAGGCAAGTGATAAAGTATGTAAGGGGTGTCATAAAGAAATGTGGTTCTGCCTTGAACAAACACATTTTTTTTTATTTTACTATGCAAAACCACATTTCTTTATTACTACATATTAGGAAAAAAATGTGACCTAGGAAAGAACTTTGACTACAAAAAAGTATTAGGTGTATTGTAAACAGCCACAGTTTGTCATACAAGAGGGAATATTGTGTAGATCAATGATGCATGGACCACATGTTGTAGTTCCAGCAGCTTTGCGGACAGCAGGCAAGCATATGATCATATCTTATGTCATGGCAAAGAGAGCAACAGATAGAAGAGTAGGAGACAGGTTCTGGTGGGGAACAAGACATGCTGATATTCAACAGTATGTCAAGAACTATGTTCCTTGTGCACAATATACTGATTTATGCCTACAAAAGAAGCAATTACAAAGACTACCTGAGTCTGACTCAATAGGAGCCAATATTTTGGGATTTCACAGAAGCCAATCAGGTAACAAGTATGTATTAACAGTTGTTGATCCTTCTCAAGGTATTTAGTAATGGCAGAAATACTGTATCAGATAGTGAGTGGAGTAGCTCATTGTATGGTAAATCATTGGACACTTAAATATGGGGTACTAAAAAAAATTGTTACAGACCATTGGAAAAATTTCATGGCTGATCTCATTAAGCAGTTGCATTGCATAGTGAAAGTTAAGAAGTTGTGTATGAGTCCATTCCACCCAGAGGCTAATGGTTACATGGAAAGAGTTCATAGCACTATATCAAAGATGCTAAATCATTATGTGAGTTCGCAGCACTTAAACTGGGATGTATGTTTAAATGTTTTAATTTGTGCCTACAATTAAAAAACAGGTTTATCACCTTATGAGGTTGTATATGGATGCAAAATGCAATCTCCATTTGATTGATTCGACTGCAGTTGGGAAACGAAGGTGAACATGTTAATGTGTTTGCAAAAACTCTACAAGAAGTCTGGCGAGAGGTAAAACAGGCCAACACAAATGTGCTAGAACATCAAGAGTGAGTAGGGTTAAGTAAGAGAAATTTACCACAGTAATGGGTAAGTCCCTCCCCATGAACCACAGCCCTTACCGTTGGTGGGAAGGATTGCATGCCTCAGTGATACAAATAGTGATACCGTAGGTGCAACCACAATGGAGGGGCATCTGTTGAGAGGCCAGACAAATGTGTGGTCCCTGAAGAAGGGCAGCAGCCTTTTCAACAGTCACAGGGGCAATAGTTTGGATGATTGACTGATCTGGCCTTGAACCACAACCAAATTGGCCTTGCAGTGCTAGTACTGCAAATGGCTGTATGATTAAATGAGGATGGCATCCTCTTGGGTAAGATATTCCAAAGGTAAAATAGTCCCCCATTTGGATCTCTGGGTGGGGACTACTCAGGAGGACATCATTGTAAAGGAGAAACAAAACCGGCATTCTACGGATTGGAGTGTGAAATGTCAGCTCCCTTAATTGGGCAGTGGGTTAGAAAATTTAAAAAGGAAAATGGATAGGTTAAAGTTAGATATAGTGGGAATTAGTGAAGTTCAGTGGCAGGAGGAACAGGACCTCTGGTCAGGTGAACATAGGGTTATAAACACAAAATCAAATAGGGGTAATCCAGGAGAAAGTTTAATAATGATTTAAAAATATAGTGACATGGATAAACTACTATGAACAGCATGGTGAATGCAATATTGTAGCCAAGATAGAAGGAGATTGAGGAAGTTTATGATGAGGTAAAAGAAATTATTCTCATAGTTAAGGGAGCTGAAAATTTAATAGTCATGGGAGACTGGAATTCGATAGTAGAAAAAGGAAGGGAAGGAAAAGAAGTAGATGAATATGGACTGGGGGAAAGGAATGAAGGAGGAAGCCATTTGGTAGAATTTTGCACAGAGCATAATTTAATCATAGCTAACACTTGGTTTAATAATCATGAAATAATGTTGTATATGTGCAAGAGATCTGGATTAATTATATAATGGTTAGACAAAGATTTAGGCGCCAGATTGTAAATTGTAAGACATTTCCAGGGGCAGATGAGGATGCTGACCACAATTTATTGGTTATGAACTGCAAATTAAAACTGAAGACGCTGCAAAAAGACAGGAATGTAAAAAGATGAGACCTGGATGAACTGAAACAACTAGAGGCTGCAGAGGGTTTCAGAGGGACCATTAGGGAATGATTGACAAGAACAGGGGAAAGGAATACAGTAGAAGATGAATGGGTAGCTTTGAGAGATGAAATAGTGAAGGTAGCAGAGAATCAAGTACATAAAAAGATAAGAGCTAGTAGAAATCCTTGGGCAACACAAGAGATATTGAAATTAATTGATGAAAGGAGAAAATATAAAAATGCAATAAATGAAGCAGGTGAAAGGAGTACAATGTCTAAAAAATGAGACCAACAGGAAGCGCAAAATGGCTAAACAGGAATGACTAGAGGACAAATGTAAGGATGTAGAAGCTTATATCATGAGGTGTAAGGTGGATGCTGCCTACAGAAAAATTAAAGAGACCTTTGAAGAAAAGAGAATGACCTGTATGAGTATCAAGAGCACAAATGGAAACCAGTCCTACACAAAAAAGGGAAAGCAGACAGGTGAAAGGAGTATACAGAGAACCTATACAAGACAGATGTACTTGAGGGGAATATTATGTAAATAAAAGAGGATATAGAGGAAGATGAGGAGGGAGATATGATATTCCATGAAGAATTTAATAAAGCACTGAAAGACTTAAGTTGAAACAAGGCCCCAGGAGTAGACAACATTCCATTAGAACTACTGATAGCTTTGGGAGAGCCAGCCATGACAAAACTCTTCCGTCTGGTAAGCAAGGTGTATGAGACAGACGAAATACCCTCAGACTTCCAGAAAAATATAATTACACCAATTCCAAAGAAAGCAGGTGCTGACAGCTCTGAAAATTACCGAACTATCAGCTTAATAAACCATGGCTGCAAAATACTAACACAAATCCTTTACAGAAGAATGGGAAAACTGGTAGAAACTGACCTCGGGGAAGATCGGTTTGGATTCTGGAGAAATGCTGGCACATGAGGCAATACTGACACTATGACTTATCTTAGAAGATAATTTAAGAAAAGGCAAACTTACATTTATAGCATTTGTAGACTTAGAGAAAGCTTTTGACAATGTTGACTGGAATATTATCTTTCAAATTCTAAAGGTGGTAGGGATAAAATATGGGGAGAAAAAGGCTTCTTACGATTTGTACAGAAACCAGATGGCAGTTATAAGAGTTGAGGAGCACGAATGGGAATCAGTGGTTGAGAAGGGAGTGAGACAGGGTTGTAGCCTGTCGCCAATGTCATTCAATCTGTATATTGAGCAAGCAGTAAAGGAAACAATATAAAAATATGGAGCAGGAATTAAAGTTCAAGGAGAAGAAATAAAAACTTAGAGGTTTTCTGCTGACATTGTGAGCAAAGCGCTCGGAAAAGCTGCTGAATGGAATGGACAGTATCTTGAAAGGAGGATATAAGATGAACATCAACAAAAGCAAAATGATGATAATGGATTCTAGTTGAATTAAATCAGGTGATTCTGAGGGAATTCGATTAGGGAAGGATCCAAGTGGTTTGGGGAGTGAAGCAGCAATTGAAAGCAAGGGCTTTATGTTCAGCTCCATTTGCCACAGGATGGTCTACTTTGCTCTTGGCCACAGTTTGGCCATGGCTGTTCATCCTGTTGGGCAGCTGGTTGGTAGTCATACCTATATGAAAAGCTGCGAAATAAATGCAATCATTCCTTGCTTTGCCTAGTCCTCCACAAAGCAGCATGCCACCTTCCTGGATGTTTATGCCTTCCTCTTTGATGGTTCCATCCACACTTCTGTTCACGTTAAACCCTCCAACTGTCTTTTGGGAGCTGTCAGCTCTTTCACATCAAAAAATCCCTCTCATACAGCCTGGCCACCCAGGGACGGTGTACCTGCTGTGACAAGAACTCCCCTGTTCAGTATGCCGAGGTTCTCACCGAGGCCTTCACAGACGGGCACTATCCCCCAGAGCTAGTCTACAAACAGATCTCCCATGCCATTTCCCCTCATGACCCAAATCCTCCCATCACCCCCAAGAATCAGCCACCAAGGAGTGTCCCCTTCATCACCCAGTACCACTCTGGATTGGAACAACAGAACCACATCCTTCACAGGGCTTTGATTACCTGTCATTGTGTCCTGAAATGAGTGACATCCTATACGAGCTACTTCCCACCCCTCCTAAAGTGGTGTTCCATTGATCACCCAACCTCCGGAACATCTTAGCCCATTCCTATGTGACTCCCAATCCCAACCCCTTACCACAAGTATCATATCCCTGTGGAAGACTCTGGTGCAAAACCAGCACAATGTACCCACACAGTACTTGCTATTTCAGTTATGTCACAGGATTATCCTACTCTAATAGAGGCTGGGCCACCTGTGAAAGCAGCCATGTTATTTGCCAGCTTTGCTGCAATCATTGGACAGCTTTTTACATTGGTATGACGACCAACCAGCTGTCCACCAGGATGATTGGCCCCCATCAAACGGTGGCCAAGGGCAAAGCAGACCATCCTGTGACACAACATGCAGCTGAACATAACATGCTTGATTTCAGTGGCTGCTTCGCTACCTGAGCCATCTGGATCCTTCCCTCCACCAACAGCTTTTCTGAACTGGGCAGATGGGAGCTATCCTTACAACACATACTCCACTCCTGTAATTATCCTGACCTCAACCTACAGTAACACACTGCCCCACACCCTCCACCCAACAGCTTTCACCCCCTCTGTCCTACCATCTGCTCCCAATTACATCTCCCACCCGGTTTTTTGCAGCCCTCTGCCGATGCATCTGCCTGTCTTTCTCCTTTCTCCTTTTCCCACAACTCCTTGCCTCACAACCTTCTGATGCTGCACCTGTTAGCAGTCTAGTCCCTGCACACTCCACCAGACAGTGGTCATCTCTCTCCCCACCCATACACTACTGTCCCTTACACCTCCCCTTCCCCAACCCCTCTTGATTGCTGCTTGCATCCCACGTGATGTTTCATTCTGGCCCACAAGTCAATGTCTGAGTTGCCAGTCGTCTGTGCATGAGATGTGGTTCTGTGTGTGTGTGTGTGTGTGTGTGTGTGTGTGCCTCTCTTTTACTGACGAAGGCTGTGACCAAAAGCTATATGTGAGTGTCTTTTAATTGTGCCTGTTACAAAGCTATATGTGAGTGGTCCATTGATCGTGACCGGCCAAATATTTCACGAAATAAGCGTCAAACGAAAAAGCTATAGAGAACAAAACTTGTCTAGCTTGAAGGGGGAAACCAGATGGCACTATGGTTGATCCGTTAGATGGCGCTGCCATAGGTCAAACAGATATCAACTGCGTTTTTTAAAATAGGAACCCCATTTTTATTACATATTTATATAGTACGTAAAGAAATATGAATGTTTCAGTTGGACCACTTTTTTCGCTTTGTGAAAGATGGTGCTGTAATAGTCACAAGCATATGGCTCACAATTTCATATGAACAGTTTTAGGTTTTTTAAATTAAAATACAGTATGTAGGTACGTTTGAACATTTTATTTCGGTTGTTCCAATGTGATACATGTACCTTTATGAACTTATCATTTCTGAGAACGCATGCTGTTACAGCGTGATTACCTGTAAATACCACATTAATGCAATAAATGCTCAAAATATGTCCGTCAACCTCAATGCATTTGACAATACGTGTAACGACATTCCTCTCAACAGCGAGTAGTTCACCTTCCGTAATGTCCACACATGCATTGACAATGCGCTGATGCATGTTGTCAGGCGTTGTCGGTGGATCACAATAGCAAGTATCCTTCAACTTTCCCCACAGAAAGAAATCCGGGGACGTCAGATCCGGTGACCGTGCAGGTCATGGTATGGTGCTTTGACGACCAATCCACCTGTCATGAATTATGCTATTCAATACCGCTTCAACTGCATGCGAGCTATATGCTGGACATCCATCATGTTGGAAGTACATCGCCATTCTGTCATGCAGTGAAACATCTTGTAGTAACATCGGTAGAACATTATGTAGGAAATCAGATACATTGCACTGTCATTTAGATTGCCATCGATAAAATGGGGGCCAATTATCCTTCCTCCCATAATGCCGCACCATACCTTAACCCACCAAGGTCACTTATGTTCCACTTGTCGCAGCCATAGTGGATATTCCATTGCCCAATAGTGCATATTATGCCAGTTTACATTACTGCTGTTGGTGAATGACACTTTGTCGCTAAATAGAACATGTGCAAAAAATCTGTCATCGTCCTGTAATTTCTCTTGTGCCCAGTGGCAGAACTGTACACGATGTTCAAAGTCATCACCACGCATTTCCTGGTGCATATAAATATGGTATGGCTGCAATCCATGTTGATGTAGCATTCTCAACACCGATGTTTTTGAGATTCCCGATTCTCACGCAATTTGTCTGCTACTGATGTGCAGATTATCCGTGACAGCAGCTAAAACACGTATTTGGGAATCATCATTTGTTGCATGTCATGGTTGACGTTTCACATGTGGCTGAACCCTTCCTGTTTCCTTAAGTAAAGTAACTATCCGGCGAACGGTCCGGACACTTGGATGATGTCGTCCAGGATACCGAGCAGCATACACAGCATACAAGCTCCCCCTTTCATTTAATTATAATAAACACATTCCGACCACCGGGACGCATTATATTACTCGATACTGAGAATGTCTGTGTGACGCTCAAGTCTGAAGGACTGGCTACACAAGCCCTCTTGTTTGACTGGGTGTTGCTACCTACCAGTGACCCACACTTTCTACTGAAAGGAGGAAGAAAATATTTCAAAGGATCCGTGCTGGTTCCACGAGCAGCTGGGGAAATAAGGGTCCACTCAGACAGAGCCCCACGTGCCTGAGTAAGCCTTATACAACTGAGGTGTGGCAGGTTCCCCACAGGTTGCCTGCTAACGACTGTTCCACCTCAACAGCCACGCATCTCGTCAGTGTGCAGCACACCTTGAGATTGGTTTATTTTTTTTAGAGATTTATTACATCCTCACGATCCATACAGCCAGGCCAAGATCCCCATTCCCTGAGACGCACAACATTCCACCGCCGAGCTGGACGGTGGTCGCGGAAGCATAACCAGAGCTTACGCTGACAGAGGACTAGCAGTGCTGCCAGGAATACTGGGGTTGCCAACCCCATACCAGCAAATGAATGCTGAACCCCTGAGGGGATGAGTGAAATTGCTGAATTGCTGCTGGCAAAAGTACCTGCCAGCCACACACCTCAAAATAATCCACATTATTCGCACCTCCCTTATGTCGCTAATATTTAAATGAGCAGTATATCTTGAGTTTCAGCGTTGTGTTCATACAAATCATTACATGTGTCCGACCCTGTCACTTAGCACTGGGGTAATGAGTTGTGAAATTGTACAGTTTTTAGGGGAAACTGAAATATCTCCCTGCCGTTGCACTTTTGTTGCGATACCAACTCATTGTGACAAAATTTTATAAAGCAAATTGTTACAAAACTTTGTAATCTTACACCTCTTAGTAATTTCAAAGATTTCTTCTACTGAAAATTGCCCTCCATTACGTTATGCCCCTTTTAGGTATCAGCGTAGCCTGTCCAAAGGAGCTTTTCATGCCTTCTACCGTTTTGTTGTCAAATCAAATTATGATTCATAAATGGCTCCAATGAGATGAGGAGGAGTGTACATGGTGGGCAGTCAGACTGAGTGGAAAGGTTTATTGGAATGTTTAGTGTAATTTAAAATTCTTATTTTCTCTTTCAATTCCTCTGGTTCCCAGCACAGTCAAACTGCCACTTGCACCACTTGCACCAGAGCTGTGCCTGGGCCAGGGCTGGTGCAATACTGTATGTGTCTACATACCAAACTTACACACACACACACACACACACACACACAAGTCCATGTGAACAGTATTTCCACACCGAGTACTGCTGACTCTTCGGAAGCGTCGCTGTTGGAGGGACATTACCGAAGTACCCTCTCTTGCAGCCAGTAAGAGAGCAGAGATTGGTTAGGTGGAGGTAGGGGGCTGGCTGGGGGCTTTACGGGATCACTCTCTTGTCCGCCAGCTCTCACCCCGAACCAGACGTTCTCTCCTGCTCGTCTCTTGCGCATCATACTCCAACAATCTGGTGCGGTAGCCACCACAGATCATCACATGTATCCCTTAGTAATAAATGACGGAGCAATAAACTCCATCCACGAGGAAGGAAACCTCTAGTTTCACATTTTTAACAAATTTCTTGACACTCCTCAATGTCCAATCCTAGTCTCAGCCAATTCAAACGCAGTTCAGTCATTATACAGATATGAAAATATTAATGTAAGGCAACAAAAAGATAATGGCAAATGCAACAAGCTGCAAAAATTCTTCACACTAATTTTATTAGAAAATGAAATATCTACTAAATAACTGGAAAATGGTAATCTGTAGTTAATCTAGCCAATTTATAGACAGTTAAAGGCCTCATAAAATTTTCATTCCTGCGATGTGGAAAGTTGAGTTAATTTACACATGTTCCTTAATCATTTCTAGGGCCAGTCTATCGTTAGTATTCATAACAAGGTTCCTGGTCATTAATCATTAGTTACAGAGCAACGCAGAAGTCACAACAATGCTTCACGCGACCTTAGAATCAACATGATATCGCACAACTAAGTTTTCCGAAGCAAATTTAAGGCAAGGCGCCTGAGACCGCGCGTGGTGTCTGAAGTATTGAAGAGCGTTCTACTGTGGTGTGGGAACGCCATCTTTGGACTGTGCCATAGTGCCCACAGGGTAAAATCTGTTCGACAAAAGCCCGGCTGGTATAGCGACC
The DNA here is from genome assembly GCF_023898315.1 of Schistocerca nitens. Taxonomy (NCBI): domain Eukaryota; kingdom Metazoa; phylum Arthropoda; class Insecta; order Orthoptera; family Acrididae; genus Schistocerca; species Schistocerca nitens. Next base: position 601,875,417 of record NC_064620.1, on the reverse strand, counting down.
AGGGCATCTGGCTGGACAGGAGAGAACCTGTGTTCGATTTCCATACACAGTTTTCATTTGTGTTCTTTTCTCCACCGAAACTGTTAGGATTAGGAGTTCAGAAACATAATAAGTAAGCAACAACAACAAGGTAGGCAGGTGAATTTCACAAACGACTTGACTTAGTAAAGAATTAAAATTTTAATCGTGGTTGCCTAACCACAGCATTTTCACATACTGTTATAAGCAGTCAGTTCCCTTCAAACAACTAAATCTATGATACATGTCATGTAAACATTCGAAGCAAATATATTTGCAACACAAAGAACAGATAATGAACGCAATCTTCCCCCAACTACATCGCTCATTCCGACGATTTGATGGAAAACAAATTTAGTTTCATTTAAAAATCTTTCCTTTTCGGAAATGGATTTTAATACATACCACACATACAACGACATCGCCTGAATAATGGGTGCTGAAAGCTGATAATGAATCATGCTAAGTATCTTTGGTGCATCCGAACCGTTGCGCAATTTCCGTTGGGTTTCCAGAAACTAATCGTAGTTCCGAAACCTCCAAATGAAGTTCTGCACCGCGCCTCGTTGCAATCCAGCACGCGCTGTCGGCTGCCCCCGGTCTCTCGTGACGAATTCGCAGCAGTGTTACACGGAACTGTTTGCATACGAGACTTAAAGATTTGATTCTTCACTCATCCAAGCCGTTTGAGAAATTTATTTGCCTGTCTTGTTATTCTTCCATATTTATTACCTTATTAACCATCCTGGACCTATCAAAGTGCTAATTGCATCGAACACAGGCCTTCTGCTCGCCAGCCAGATCCTTTCGTTGAAGAGCCTTCACGTTTTGGGAACGTAACGGGCACGTTTCTATGAAGGTATTCTTTTTCCGATCCCAGTATGACGACGAAGAATGCACAATTTTTGACGGTCTTTCGAGCCCGTCAATTTTGAGTCGATTAATCTTTAGAACGTTAGAGGTGGTTTTCTCTAAAGCAGTGAGGTTATGAACCAAATTTTGTTAGAGTCTTTCATTTCAGGTTTACGCAAGCGATCTGCCAAGTACGATCCCAGTTCTTTGGCCATGTTTAAGGCTTTCCCCTTGTTAGTGGAGAACGAGAAGAACTGAGCAAGTTCGCCCCTCTGCACACTGAAACCCATCTGGGAGAACCTATAAGCCTGTGGAGTATCCCCCAGCTGTTGGGGTATCCCCTGTGTAGACGGAAAAATAAAATCAGGTACAACGATTAACGTGGCTTCAATTTCACAGTGGATTCAAGATGTTGGTGGACGAAATGGTAGTCTAGTGCTCAATCGTTGGCATATGTTTTGTTGTGTAACCAAATACAAGACAGTTAAAACATGTCACCTACCGCTCGATTTGCAGGTAATGTTCAAATGTGTGTGAAATCTTATGACACTTAACGGCTAAGGACATCACTCCCTAAGCTTACACACTACTTAACGTAAATTATCCTAAGGACAAACACAAACACCCATGCCCATGGGAAGACTCGAACCTCCGCCGGGACCGGCCGCACAGTCCATGACTGCAGCGCCCAAGACCGCTCGGCTAATCCCGCTCAATTTGCGGGTAATATCATATTACATGTTTTATACGTATATGACAACATATATTCGTATGTTTATTGCCAGTGTTATTTGTGTGATTGTAAGGTTTCAGTTGTGTTTTTAAAAGACTCTTTGTATCTGTTTCATGTCGAAGGAGAACGCCATAACAGACGTCGGCCCCATCTTCGGCGCTGCCACGAAGCTGAAGGCTGACCGCTGTTGCACACCAAGCGAAGGCCATCACGCTGCGACAAGATTATGTCGGCATGTGTCACGGCGTTCTGATTCACATAAGATGAAATGAATTTAACTGAGTACAACAAACATAATAATGGTCGATCAATGATGCAAATGGATATTGTAATGATGATTGGTTAGTTCTTGTCTTGACGTCATACGACTAACATCGATGTTAACGTAATACTTATGGTGTAATAAAATGCGTTGGGGGGCGTCAGAATTTATTTATTTAACCATAACCAGTTTTCTAAAGTCATCTCGGGGCAGGTGAAAATCCATGATCCGGCTGGAATCGATCCCGTGGCCCGCGCTCGCGAAGCGGAAACGCTACCGCGAGACCACGAGCTACAGTAGTCCGCTGAGCAAATTAATATTATTATCCTTTTAAAGCGAATATTTCATAACAAAATGTTTGTGTTTATACGAAAGTCAGATACTTCCCAGCATTCAGCGTTCATTACCAACATCAGCACACTACGCCGCCACTGCCGTAAATAAAATTTAAGCTATCTGGTAACTGACTGAAGTAATTCAAATCCGTTGTGGTGCTCCCCTCTGGACAGAAAGTCCGAAACGGTCAGGCTGAGTTATTATATGTAGCTGATTAAGTCTTTCGTCCACTGTGTGTACGTACAATGTTTGCTGATGCTGTATGTTTAAATAACATAAAAAGAGACGTGGCACCGCAATTGCGGTTTGATATGCAGTTTTCTCAAACTTTAGTGTTGATATTGTGTTGGGTGTAGTTCATCACTCACATGACCAAAACTGATTGATTAAATGGGGAATCCATCCATTTCAGAATTATGTCTCCTTCTTGATCTCGTAATTATATACAGAGTTCGACACAAGTCCGTTATCTGAAAATGCACTACAGTGTTTTGTATCTTTAAAAGTTTATGCAAAGTAATTTGTCCTACTCAGAATGTTGCCAGTGTCCTCCATTGTTATTTAGGCATGTAACACATCATTTAATCACTGTTTTACGAATCTTGTCACAAGAATTCCCATTATTATCAAAAATGTTTTGAAATTCTTGTTAAATGAAATCCCATAAATGCTGTAGCTTTAATGGTTTTGTAGCGAAAACGTTGTCTTTCAGTGTCTCCCACATTGAAAAATCAGACCGTGTGAGGTCCATTGATCTTGGAGCTCAATCGACTTTATTGCACCTGAAAACTGTCATTTAAATATGCACTGACGTGTCATTCATAGCGTGGTGGAGCTCCGCATAGCTGTCAGATGAGGTTGTTTCTTACAGCGCCAAGCACAGGCGTATTGTCTAACTGAACACGTTAATAACTTCTCCGAACATTTCATGGCGTGTATCCGCAGTCACGATCGCATCGAGAAAGTAACGGCCGTTCACTGCTTTGCTGCATATACAAGATCAAAACAAACCTCTAGAAACACTTACCTCCTCAACAATACTTTCAGAAGACAAGTGCACTCAGTTTTAATTGCTAAATCTTCCACTTGACTTAATACTTGCTGCATCAGACCACATGATTGTTTTGAAAAAGTTATGGTCACTTTCCCTGCCGCGACTCACGTCTTCGATGAAGATCATGTCGTTTGCGGCGTAGGCCTCCGACGTAATATTTTTAACATTCTGCTTGAACTTCTGTAGTTGCTTAGAATCTCATCTTGCAGATTTCTTGGGTGGTTTAATGAAAGTCTTGCAATGAGCTGCAGATTTTCATCAGTAGTTAGCAATTTTGGGCAGCCATTGCGAAGTATGTCAGCTACAGAATCTGTCACCTCTAACGTGTGATTTCATTTGTAGTTAGCTCGCCTACATGGTGGCTGTATTTCCAGGAAGTTTTCAATGAAAGATTGTCTTTCATCTTAATTACATCCACCACATCTGTAAAGTAAACTTGCAACGTTTTGCTGAAAATTTTTTGTTCATAATGTACGGTTTTCACGCTTACAAAGAGATGCACAGATGACGCCAAAGCTCAGATTGTCACCTGTTAGTAAGAAATTATCTCTGATATCACCTCCGAAACAGATTTCACTATGCACAGGTTTCGCAAGTTTTCAGCGTGGGGGTATTACTTGATTACTTTGCTGAAATGTGACCGTGGACAGAAATGTGCAACAGTTAACTGAGTTATGTCGCATACAGTGCTCTTAACAAATTTCGTGTTGTGTAATTAGAAAACTATTTTAGGTAGTATTTTGCAAACAAATACAAAAAAAAAAAATAACTTTAGAGCTTCTCATATTGTGACTTATTTAACAAGACAAAATTTTAACAAACTATTACATATATCGGACATTACATACAATGCTGTCTTATTGTTTATATGTTTTATAGTTTATGGGATACATAACGATTGGTTTTTAAATTTTTTGTGTAACATTGTTCACACTTGAAGTGTTATCAAGTTAAGTCCCCGTTTATATGCGAAGGCACACTCTGCCTCAAAATATAAAGTCCTTTTCTTTTCTTCAAAATATTTTTCTTCAATATGTTTGTTCCCTGTTGCATGACAGGCTGCGTCACCATAACGAAGTCTTTGTTCACTGCGTTGCACTACACTGCCTCCTGAAGACCCCACGAGTACAGAAAGCACGGGACTCTGCATCACTGGAGGAGTGGAATGCGCTGTCCCCACCAGAGAAGCCAGTCGCAGTGACTTCCACCGAGTTCAAAGTCTCCCAGTGTCTTTTCCACTGTGGTCTTCAGTCGAATAACGATGAATTTTGAGGACCTCATTGGTCAATCCGACGGCGAGGCATCCAGCCCACAGAAAGACAATAAACCGAGGAATATAAGAATGGCTGCACTGGAGATTTGGCGGGGCGACGCTATCAGCCGTCAGAGACACACGAGGTCCGGCGCTGAACAGGAAAAAACGAAAATCTGAAAAAGTTTATAAATTGTAGAGGTCGTAAAACGACCAGACTGTGGTGGGCCGCGCACTGGTGCTCAGCCATCGCTCAACAGACAGCTCGGCAGCGCAGAGCCGCAGTGTGACGTCACGGCAGTGGCGGCGCTGGCGGCGCTCCGCCTCCCGCAGCGGCAGCCGGCGATGTGTGCTCCGCGCGTTGTGGTGGGGGTAGCGGGGGGGGGGGGGGCGGCTGCCAGCTGGACGCACTGCTGGGGCTCGTCTCCAGCTGCACCTGGAGTCCAGACGGGGGGACTCGTCACTGGTCTGCGGCTCTTCTCTCTCTCGCGCGCACACACACACACACATTATTTGGACGGTACGTGAACTGAGCTATGGGGCCAAAAGTTACGCGAATGGTTATCCTATTTAAAGATGTACCGTGTATGGCTCCCAAAGTTTTCCGCTAGATGTTACGTATGGTACGGGTGTAGGCACTGCATCTGAACTGTCTGTTAGAGGCTGCCACGTAGTGGACCTGGCAGCATGTCAATATCACTGTTCCTTTTACGTGAATGGTATCGCGACGCACAAATCACTTCACACATGCCTAAGCAACATGAAATACCAATTTCTCACTAGTTTCTCCACATCATAAAATTCCAAATCTTCCAAAACGATCAATAATTTTGCAAGAGGGAACGACATGGACATGTAAGTGAATATCTATTCCCACAGAGAGTTTCACACCGTTCCCTGGACTGTCTACATATTCATTAATTTCTTCCTTATTGAACCAGGACAGTATGTAGCAGTTTCACTTTATAACAAACTAACGTTCTTGTATCACTCATTCCCCTGTTTCGCTCAGTAACAGCAAAGATTTCCCACGATTTGTTATCATGATTTGTTGTCAGCTCTTAAGAGATGTTACCTGCTCATGTAACATTTTTAATTAGGTGTATCACCTGTGAATTAAGGTGATTCAAATGGCTCTGAGCACTATGGGACTTAACATCTGAGGTCATCAGTCCCCTAGAACTTAAAACTAATTAAACCTAACTAACCTAAGGACATCACACACACCCATGCCCGAGGCAGGATTCGAACCTGCGACCGTAGCGGTCGCGGGGTTCCAGACTGAAGCGCCTAGAACCTATTAAGGTGCCAGACATGCCATGTAACAAAATTAATTGACGAAGGAGACTGAAGCTGACAGGACATCTGGAAAGCCGTAGCAATGCGCCTGCTTTATTTTAGTAAGGCAACACCACATGTGACCTTGTAACAGCCAACCAAACTACAGTCTGATTTTCCTCAAAAAACAGTAAAACTGTACGATGAGTTCCTATTCCTTATCCTCATTCTCACAGACACCACTGTGCTTGCTCAGACCCACAACTGGCCAAGAATTGATAGCGGCAGTCACAACTGTAGCCAACCAATGTCTCTAAGAATGAGTTAGGAAATGGCACAATAAATATGGTCTATCTGCCGTTTTGTATGCCTTGTATCGAAAACGAGAAAACCGCAGTGCGGGGGGGACTACCCTTAATGAACATTCCTGATAGATGTTGGCGTGTGTGACTCGGAACAAGATGTGTGCCAAGAAATACAAAGGAACCCTCTCTGCACCGACATTAACATTTGCAATATAGGCCCTGTAGAATAAGTACAAAAGATATGAATTGGGACATGGTCTGTTTCTGACTTGCCCCAAAGTATTGGCCGATAACCATGGTATTAACCCCGTATGCCAGGGGAAAGGTACGTAGGATGATAACAAAATCCGTGGAAAGATTTAGAGATTCATTTATATTGGCACGATTTATACGTATTTACTAACTAGATTAACGGAAGTGAAGCTACGCCATTCTTGCATTAATTCGTCAAACACTTTCATACAGTGTTTCAAAAAACAATAAATAATACTTTTTGAACGTATCCGCTCAGATACAACATAGTAACTTCATTTTCATCTTTGGAAAACATGTAAAATCCTTGGACTAAACGTGGGCTAACGGTGTAAATGATGCGAGTTTTGTTTCCTTTGCTTTATTTCCGTAGTTGCGCCTAAAAATGTGAAATTTGTGGGGCGAAGCGCAGGAAAGATGTGTCAAAGTTTCGATATGCAGCTTGTAATTGCTTAATCACTAGTGAGAAAATCAGCAACTTTTCGTAAACGTAGAGAGAAATATAAGCAACAGTGCATTCGTCGACTTTTCTGTATGGAAGCAGATGACAATCTTATCTATAGTGATAGTAGGTACGCAGTCTTATACATCTTAACGTCCAGTTTAGTTAAGTATCAACTTTAGTAGAGAGTATATATGGCTAATTATAATCTACGTTACGTGGTCAGAGACGGATGAAAAGCTGGGTCTAGTGCAGCAGGGGATACAACCCGTCGGCTTTGAACAATGACGTCATTCCTTAGTCATAGATCTTAATGTCTTCACTTCGAGGCATAGATAATAAAGCAGTTCTGTGATCTAATAAGCACTATCATTAAAATAATTGAATGTTAATCTAAAAGCGATCGCTTGATATTCGGTACATCATTAAACGTGTGATATAATTAACTTAATTGTTTGTTTTTTATTCGGCCGGTACTTAATATTTTTCGTAATGATATTGAGGTAATAACACTATATATGTCAATTCGCGAGCAAGATAAAAATGTTGTGTATAGCTATATAGCTCAAATAGCTCAAGTAACGAATGGGATACTATTAGCGTCCAAGGCACAGTAGCTGATAAGTGTTTTTTTGGCTTTTTTTTAAAAAAAATCTCACGAGATAGAATAAACTGATCCTAGTTTATTAAGCAATCAATAAAAAAAAAACGAAACTGAAACATAACAGCAAAAGCGAAAATGGTAAACTGCAAATAGAATAGATTAGCCATGCATAACACCCACCCACCTCCCCAGGAGTCGGAACTCCCGCACCCATTAGAATATACACATGCTTCAGTAGCTGATAAGTGTTTTTTGGCTTTAAAAAAAAATCTCACGAGATAGAATAAACTGATCTTACTTTAGTAAGCAATCAATAAAAAACTATTGCTGTTATTTTTTAGTTTAGTTTTTTTATTGATTGCTTAATAAAGTAGGATCAGTTTATTCTATCTCGTGAGATTTTTTTTTAAATGCCAAAAAACACTTATCAGCTACTGAAGGGAGCTACAACACTAAGAAGAATCGCTTCTCGGCTTTTGACAGGATATTGCTTAATAAAGTAGGATCAGTTTATTATATCTCGTGAGATTTTTTTTTAAGCCAAAAAACAGTTATTAGCTACTGAAGGGAGCTACAACACTAAGAAGAATCGCTTCTCGGCTTTTGACAAGATCAATGTTTATCTCTCTCGCATTCCTTTGTTTCTCAACATTCTCCTCAGCTCTTTCATCTTTGTAATACATGGTCTCTGGCGACTTGTGACGTCATTGTTCAAAGCCGACGGGTTGTATCCCCTGCTGCACTAGACCCAAGACGTTCTCAGCTTCAATGGAAAATGATATACACTGTACATACGTTGGATAAAAAAATCAGATATTGACCTCACCACACACAGCCACAAATCCAATCTTCCAGTGTGTAACGCTACTACACGGCAACGTACCTCGATAAGCAACGACGTAACAGAAATGTTCAACCCTTATATAAGGAATACGAGCTGTTGTGCTCCATAATATCGTATAAATATCTTTCCAGTTCAAAACCATAACCAAATTGCGTAGAACCAGCTAATTTCAATGACCTTGTCTGCACTTTTAAATAACCGTCATTTTACGTTGGACTTTCAGATTTATATTTTACACTCTTGTTTAACTGAAAATATTCATCAGAGATAACTTCTGTACACAGCAATCCAAGGAGGTTCGGTAGCAACCAAGCTACAACAATATCATTGCATAACTTGAATACATACGTATTAATTTGTTTTAAAATTATCAACCTCTCAACCATAAATAAATTCTATTTCTTTCCATAATTTTACTATTTATTTTATATAAGATCCTGAACATAATTTCTCTCCTTTTTAACTTACGAAATAAAAAATAATTTCTGTCTTTGGAAATCAACAAATCGGAACTAATATTCCTATTTCTTTGAAATTTAAGATCTTTGCTTTTGCTAACGTTGCAGACTTTTCTTTATTTAATCTTTGACTGCCTTTAACCACTTTACGATATTTGCAAATTATTACTTCGCTATAAAATTGAACTTTCCTTTAAAATAGTCTTGAATATTAAATATGGGGGAAAACGAGACTCGGGACACTGTTTTCATTTTTAAAGCAAAAACTGTTCTATCTTTATTGCTAGTTTTCTTTCACGTACAGGTACAAATTACTTTTGATTTTACGAGTGCTGGCCAATAAAACAAACCCCTCTAAGAGGAAAAGCAAACAAAAAATTTTTAGCTACAAACTGGGTGTCACCGCCACTTTCAACCTGCTTGAATAAATACAAAACTAATCCCACTTCCCAGACGTTAACTTTCCGCAGACCCATTACTATTGAAATTATTTAACACAGAACTCGCACGATAGGGGAGACAATTAGCGTGTCCTCAATAATATTGGTCCTTGCTTTCTTGTTTAGGGTTTAATAGGAAAGGCTACTAAATTCGACACCCTGCGTACTAATCTACTACTAACTTAGATTGGTTCTCGCTGTATCACATACAACAGGAGGACGTCCGTTCTCCTAACTGCAAAGAGAACCCATTCTGTGTATCTATAAAGAGTTTCCAAACATTGATTAAAATACGTCGACGCCACACGTCGCGTAATAAGCCCTAACACAGTATCGAAAAGTCACTATTTCCTTTCACCTTCAAATGCACCTATACAACAACACACAGGCACTAATTCCTTAGTACGCGCTTTTCCACTTTCAGATTCAAATAAAGCCTTCCTGCAATGACGTCACTATCTACCACAACAATATCGAAAATTTCCAATATAATGGAAAAACAGATCACCTACAAACGATTGGCTTTCAGGCAACACTTCGTTCGGTAACTGTTTTGGCATAAAATAACCAACCACGAGAAACCAATCCTAAACTACAGCATATCATAGCCACTACTGCTGCCTCAGATAAAATTCTAATTTCCGCATAAAGCAATTATTTGAAGCTTTTCGCCTCGCAAAGAGAAATCAAAATTATCACAGATCGGCTTAAATATATTTCAGATAACACTTCGGAGTCTAACCCCGATTAGAACTGACTTTAATATGGCTGCCAAACAACAACGACTAGCCGAATTTCTCCCGGGACAAAGGAAGAACCATTTATGATGAACAAACATAACACTCTAATTCTCCCTTTTAACAGTAGTTAGTCTTTGTTTCAGGCTGTCGTTGGAGTCCTGCGGTGGCCAGCTGCGCCGTAGATGGTATCTTCACTGCAAGCCGCAACTCTGCAGTCGTCCGTATGCAGTAAACTCGTTGACTTTGACCAGATTCTGCTGGTAAGATATTTTCAGGCGCAATCTCTAAAACATTTTACAAAAATACTTAAAAGAAGATTTTTCAAAATACTCATTACACCCTCGTTTCATTTCATATGAAATTCATAAATTTTGATGATAATTTGAGGCAACACCTATTAGTAATGCCAATTTAACGCAACAACAATTTTGACGCATTACAGAGCCTTCTCCTCGCCTCAGCTTATTATCAAATAGGTAACACAAATAACAATTCTCTTAAAACTGTTACTTTAGAATTTACATGAACAAAGCTCAGATATTCATCCCTCCTTTAAAGTTTTTCCAGTGAATGTAATGTAACATTTGTTTTATCGTGGTTATTCTTTATAAATAATTTTTAATATACAATATCTCAGCTCATCGGTTTTGCTCGTCGAGGAAAGCAGTGATAGACTAATTCAAGTCTATACATTGAAAAGAAATAGGTACTTGTAACACATGCACTTATCATGTTACTGCATTGCACATTGCAGCAAAAAAAAAAAAAAAAAATAACTTGCAATACTGGCTTACCCTCTTCTCTCATGTCTCTCATTATTAATTTTATACTGCCTACAGTATACCTCCTTATTTCGCTTACATGGTATTTCCCTAATTTAGTATTCACGGTTTCATTGAAACCTCAGAAACGGGCAGTAATCGTCTCATCGTTACTCGCAGTCTGGTCGTTTGCATCTTGCTTAGGCAAACCTATCGACATTTCCTGGGATTCCTTAAGTTTATCCAACTCAGTACGAAGTGGCGATATGTTACTAAGCGACCCCTCCACCGACAATACGTTATTGTTAACTGCATCATATGTAGTATGTGAAATAGAAATTTCATTTTGTAATTCTTCCTGATCTCCTCTGATCTGTTTCTTTAAATCACCTCATATTTTCTTCCTAACAAGTTTAGCTTAGTCTAGTTTCCTAAGACCTGCTTCCATCTTCTCGTTAAGCTTATGTATATTAACATTATTCTCGTTCTTATTGGTTCAAATGGCTCTGAGCACTATGGGACTTAACATCCATGGTCATCAGTCCCCTAGAACTTAGAACTACTTAAACCTAACTAACCTAAGGACATCACACAACACCCAGCCATCACGAGGCAGAGAAAATCCCTGACCCCGCCGGGAATCGAACCCGGGAACCCGGGCGTGGGAAGCGAGAACGCTACCGCACGACCACGGGATGCGGGCCGTTCTTATTGGCTTCTAGTTTACTATCTTCTCCCTAAATATCATCCTTTAGCTCCGTCATATTACCATTGAACGTTTTCATACTACCATTAGCCTTGTTCTTACTGATTCTAGTTCAATTCTAGTCCCTTGCGATTAAACTTCTTAATACTATCATTTATTGCCTTTATACTACTGTCTAACAGCTGCGCAAACTTGTCACTTGCATCACCATCCATCTTAAATGATTAATAATTGCCGGCCGAAGTGGCCGTGCGGTTAAAGGCGCTGCAGTCTGGAACCGCGTGACCGCTACGGTCGCAGGTTCGAATCCTGCCTCGGGCATGGATGTTTGTGATGTCCTTAGGTTAGTTAGGTTTAACTAGTTCTAAGTTCTAGGGGACTAATGACCTCAGCAGTTGAGTCCCATAGTGCTCAGAGCCATTAATAATTATACGTTGAAATTCTAATCCAACTATATGAGTAATACTTCTTAGTGCTTAAATGTCACTCCACGCTTTTATGTTAGTTTAACCGACAAATAGTCCCCAAATTAAATGACCAAAGTATTCCATTCACTTCTCGAAAGAACATCCACTCACAATAAACAATAAAATGTCAACCAGATTATCTTTCGATACCTAAGCTTGCTGCTGTCATGTGTCCTCCTTATCGTAATTAGCTCGACACGCCATCGCAGCCGCTGCTGATGCCGAAGGTGAGGACGCAGGCGAAGCCGACGCCGACGCTGCCGCATCAACCGCAGGTGAAGTGCGCGTCATTACGACGGCGGCCGAGTTTAGGTTCGTTCTGCGCATCAGACGTCACAAAACACCGTCAGCCAATTAACAGAGAACGACGTTGCCAGAGCTCGACTGCAGCGCAGAGCACGGACGAGTGTCTTCAGTTTTAGAAACGTTCAGTCATAAATACATCTACATCTACATTTATACTCCGCAAGCCACCCAACGGTGTGTGGTGGAGGGCACTTTACGTGCCACTGTCATTACCTCCCTTTTCTGTTCCAGTCGCGTATGGTTTGCGGGAAGAACGACTGTCTGAAAGCCTCCATGCGCGCTCGAATCTCTCTAATTTACATTCGTGATCTCCTCGGGAGGTATAAGTAGGGGGAAGCAGTATATTCGATACCTCGTCCAGAAACGCACCCTCTCGAAACCTGGCGAGCAAGCTACACCGCGATGAAGAGCGCCTCTCTTGTAGAGTCTGCCACTTGAGTTTGCTAAACATCTCTGTAACGCTATCACGGTTACCAAATAACCCTGTGCCGAAACGCGCCGCTCTTCTTTGGATCTTCTCTATCTCCTCCGTCAACCCGATCTGGTACGGATCCCACACTGATGAGCAATGCTCAAGTATAAGTCAAACGAGTCTTTTGTAAGCCACCTCCTTTGTTGATGGACTAGATTTTCTAAGGACTCTCCCAATGAGTCTCAACCTGGTACCCACCTTACCAACAATTAATTTTATATGATCATTCCACTTTAAATCGTTCCGCACGAATACTACCAGATATTTTACAGAAGTAACTGCTACCAGGGTTTGTTCCGCTATCATATAATCATACAATAAAGGATCCTTCTTTCTATGTATTCGCAATACATTACATTTGTCTATGTTAAGGGTCAGTTGCCACTCCCTGCACCAAGTGCCTATCCGCTGCAGATCTTCCTGCATTTCGCTACAATTTTCTAATACTGCAATTTCTCTGTATACTACAGCATCATCCGCGAAAAGCCGCATGGAACTTCCGACACTATCTACTACGTCATTTATATATATTGTGAAAAGCAATGGTCCCATAACACTCCCCTGTGGCACGCCAGAGGTTACTTTAACGTCTGTAGACGTCTCTCCATTGATAACAACATGCTGTGTTCTGTTTGCTAAAAACTCTTCAATCCAGCCACACAGCTGGTCTGATATTCCGTAGGCTCTTACTTTGTTTACCAGGCGACAGTTGGGAACTGTATCGAACGCCTTCCGGAAGTCAAGGAAAATAGCATCTTCCTGGGAGCCTGTATCTAATATTTTCTGGGTCTCATGAACAAATAAAGCGAGTTGTGTCTCACACGATCGCTGTTTCCGGAATCCATGTTGATTTCTACAGAGTAGATTCTGGGTTTCCAAAAACGACATGATATGCGAGCAAAAAACGTGTTCTAAAACTCTACAACAGATCGACGTCAGAGATATAGGTCTATAGTTTTGCGCATCTGCTCGACGCCCCTTCTTGAAGACTGGGACTACCTGTGCTCTTTTCCAATCATTTGGAACCTTCCGCCCCTCTAGTGACTTGCGGTACACGGCTGTTAGAAGGGGGGCAAGTTCTTTCGCGTACTCTGTGTAGAATCGAATTGGTATCCCGCCAGGTCCAGTGGACTTTCCTCTGTTGAGTGATTCCAGTTGCTTTTCTATTCCTTGGACACTTATTTCGATGTCAGCCATTTTTTCGTTTGTGCGAGGATTTAGAGAAGGAACTGCAGTGCGGTCTTCCTCTGTGAAACAGCTTTGGAAAAAGGTGTTTAGTATTTCAGCTTTACGCGTGTCATCCTCTGTTTCAATGCCATCATCATCCCAGAGTGTCTGGATATGCTGTTTCGAGCCACTTACTGATTTAACGTAAGACCAGAACTTCCTAGGATTTTCTGTCAAGTCTGTACATAGAATTTTACTTTCGAATTCACTGAACGCTTCACGCCGTGCCCTCCTTACGCTAACTTTGACATCGTTTAGCTTCTGTTTGTCTGAGAGGTTTTGGCTGCGTTTAAACGTGGAGTGAAGCTCTCTTTGCTTTCGCAGTAGTTTCCTAACTTTGTTGTTGAACCACGGTAAGTTTTTCCCGTCCCTCACAGTTTTACTCGGCACGTACCTGTCTAAAACGCATTTTGCGATTGCCTTCAACTTTTTCCATAAACACTCAACATTGTCAGTGTCGGAACAGAAATTTTCGTTTTGATCTGTTAGGTAGTCTGAAATCTGCCTTCTATTACTCTTTGTTAAACAGATAAACCTTCCTCCCTTTTTTTATATTCCTGTTAACTTCCATATTCAGGGATGCTGCAATGGCCTTATGATCACTGATTCCCTGTTCTGCACTTACAGAATCGAAAAGTTCGGGTCTGTTTGTTATCAGTAGGTCCAAGATGTTATCTCCACAAGTCGGTTCTCTGTTTAATTGCTGGAGGTAATTTTCGGATAGTGCACTCAGTATAATGTCACTCGATGCTCTGTCCCTACCACCCGTCCTAAACATCTGAGTGTCCCAGTCTATATCTGGTAAATTGAAATCTCCACCTAAGACTATAACATGCTGAGAAAATTTATGTGAAATGTGTTGTGACTTGGCAAGACAGCCAAGCCACTAGGACAGGAAGCCGAAAGGCACGCGTTTAAGCCCACGCAGGATGGCGTGAGGTCTGGAACAGGTAAAGTAATTATACTATCAATAAAAGTACGTAGCTGCTGGAATACTTAACTTTAATCCATAATTGGTGAACATCGGTCTGACGGTACATGCATCCCAAGATAAATAACAAATGATAATGGCGCCTTGCTAGGTCGTAGCAAATGACGTAGCTGAAGGCTATGCTAACTATCGTCTCGGCAAATGAGAGCGTAATTTGTCAGTGAACCATCGCTAGCAAAGTCGCTCTAGACCTGCCGTGTGGCGGCGCTCGGTCTGCAATCACTGACAGTGGCGACACGCGGGTCCGACGTATACTAACGGATCGCGGCCGATTTAAAGGCTACCACCTAGCAAGTGTGGTGTCTGGCGGTGACACCACAAAATGTATTCCAAATTTTCTCTCAGTTGTTCTGCCACTTGTGCTGCTGAGTCGGGAGGTCGGTAAAAGGAGCCAATTATTAACCTAGCTTGGTTGTTGAGTGTAACCTCCACTCATAATAATTCACAGGAACTATCCACTTCTACTTCACTACAGGATAAACTACTACTAACAGCGACAAACACACCACCACCAGTTGCATGCAACCTATCCTTTCTAAACACCGTCTGTGCCTTTGTAAAAATTTCGGCAGAATTTATCTCTGGCTTCAGCCAGCTTTCTGTACCTATAAGGATTTCAGCTTCGGTGCTTTCTATCAGCGCTTGAAGTTCCGGTACTTTATCAATGCAGCTTCGACAGCTTACAATTACAATACCGATTGCTGCTTGGTCCCCGCACGTCCTGACTTTGCCCCTCACCCTTTGAGGCTGTTGCCCTTTCAGTACTTTCCCGAGGCCATGTAACCTAAAAAACCGCCCAGTCCACGCCACACAACCTCTGCTACCCGTGTAGCCGCTTGCTGCGTGTAGTGGACTCCTGACGTATCCATCGGAACCCGAAACCCCAGCACCCTATGGTGCAAGTCAAGTAATTGAACAAAATCAATGTCTTGATAGCAGACTTTCTATAAAAGAAAGTTTGGAAAAAGCATTCTTTATACCAATTGTTTCATATTCTATTAATTAATTAAACCAAACAAGCAATAAGCCTCCTAATTCATGCGATAGCAAGGAAATTCATTCTCACTAACCGCTGTTTCGCAATAAAGAACAGCGGTAATTGTTTATTTCCTATTGTACTACGACGAAACGTGAGTAATTCATAGTCGTACGAACAGTGTTTGTCGGTATTTTGCTTGATTGCTTAAAGTAGTCCAGGAATTGTATTAAATGACGAGCTGCGTTAGTGTATCTGTTAAGGTGTTTGTCTGCTAAGCAAAGGATTCCTAGTTTAAATCTTGTTCGCTGCTTAATACTTCTTTTTATTTAAAAACAATATCGAAGTGTCTTACGTCATGAATTTTATTCGTTTGACCAAAATTTTTTGAAATTTCTAGTGGCAACCAAAATCGACCATACGGAAAGTATACGCTATGGACTTTTACCTCTGCAAACTCTTCAAAATTTCGTGCAATGGTTTACTACATTTAATACTGTGCAATAACTGCGTTGAACATCGAAACAAAAGTAAGTCATTTATGGGGGGAAGGTATCAGTCAAGAAAATGTGTAAAAATCAAATCTTTGAGCCAAATAGTTTTTCTGAAATCGAATGATAAGTGTGTCAAAGCAGTCGGAACACCGTGTATCTGCACAGGCGAGCAGTGCAGTGATGACAAAATCGCGCAGAGAGCGGAATGCGGGGAGCACGTCTCTGAAGCAGCGAAAGGGTTAATGCGGCCGTGGTGGCTTTACTTCTGCGCGCTTCACCCTAAACTTAAGTTTGCCAACTACACTATACTATGGCGCTGCTTCTCTAAGCGCGTGCAACTGGCAACGCAGCAATCTCCCGCGTCTGCGCGGGCATGCGCGAGCCGCCAAGATAAAAGAATTGAACTATAGTGTAGGAGCTGCAGCAGCTGGTGAAGCCGAAGCTGTAGTTGCAGCCGACGGCGCTGCAGCCGTAGTTGGTGCTGCACACCCAGCTGACGGCACCACCCGTGGGATGACCCTGTTTCAGCTACGTCTTGTGTAGTACCTCCAACGTCCTCTAGACAATTACTTCTCGACGGCTGAGATCTCTTCAGGAGATACACGAACTCTGCGAATCCTGACCAACCAGACTCGAGACTTCTATACTGGAATCAGCAGAAAACAATTTTCTGTCATCTGACCTCAGAATGTACAACTTTTGAAGGACATAAATAGCAACACACCGTGGACCAAAAGGGGCGCCATTGGCGCATTATAAAGTGCTTCATTGTGATCTTATAGCTGTGAATGGCAGAAACATGGTTTCATCATATGTGTTGTGATCTACCACAAAGCGAAGAAAGTGGTCCAACTAATACATTCATATTTCTTTACGTACTACACGAATAAGTAGCAAAAAATGGGGGTTCCTACTTAAAAAAAAAAACGCAGTTGAAATCCGTTTGACCTATGGCAGCGCCATCTAGCGGGACAACCATAGCGCCATCTGGTTCCGCCCTTCAAGCTAGACGAGTTTCGTTCTCTGTAGTTTTTTCGTTTGATGCTTATTTCGTGAGATATTTGGCCCAGGCACTATCAATGGACCACCCTGTATGTATATATCATTTTATTGGGAAAACTGCAAATTTTATTATGAGATAAAGATTCGAAAATGTGAAAAAAAATTTCCATTGTAGCTCCCCGTAACTCGACTTCGATATTACTTGATTTGCGATTCGTGATTGACGATAATGTCGTAGACGGGACATCGTCAGAGCTCTGAAGATGTATGAGAGTTGGGTTTGTCATAAAATGTTAACGTTCCAAACCTCATGATATTATTGTAAGGAGTAGAAGTAGTGTGTACATTTGATACTAAATAATGCTTTTTTTGTTAATAAGACTGTATATAGTAGCTCCCAGATGTATAGTAAAAGTAATATCAGATCGTTTTTATTCCTCTTGCTGTCACTGGCCCTTTCAAGGTGGGACACTCAGTCAACATTATCAATAGTCAGCTTCCTCTGGTAACGGCAGCGCGTGGGTTCTACTCAGTTTCTGTATCTATTCAACGGTCGCTGGAGCATCCACATTAAGAGGTGACGTGAGTTATCTGACGAAAGCTGTCGCTAGCGACTCATTGGAACGAATTCTGGACTGTTACTCCTAGCTAAACACGTACAAGGGAATCCCTCTTTTTAGGAGCTTTGCATAGGCCCTTTTGCGCGGTTACTTGGAGCCAATAAGATGGCTCTTCCCCGCGACTGGGGGGCACATACGCGGAAATTGTGTTACACGGACAGCGCCTAGTCAGTATTCCACGTCTGGCTTCTGCAGGACTCATCCCCCGCGGAACTGGGTCGACAGAGACACACATCTTCTCATCATAAATATGGTGCTGCTTGTACTATTAGCGGGTACGCACTGCCTGTTTTTCCATCTGCCAATATGCGTGTGTTGTTCGTATTTTGATTCCACTAGAAAGGGGGTGGGAGGGTGGGATGGCTTATCGGTGTACAGTGCTCAGACTTTAAGGAGGCTTCTTTTTCTTATCACGTATGCATCCTGACCTCTGCAAGTCCATAACTTTGCATGTAGGAAGGGTTTACTCTTTGATGCACTCTGGCCATTTCTCAGTCTCGTCTGTATGCGTGGCGAGGTCGTGTATACTCCGGATTGCTTCCACATCTGTTTACGAATCTTACGGTGATGTCACACTGTAGTATTGCGAGAGTCACATGTCTAAGAACAGAGACGGATCTAGGTCCTAGGATTGTATTTTGTCGCTCAATGTTTAGCTGATGTAGCTAGTATGTTTTACGTGTAGTGGAGGATATGTCTGTAGCATCAGTCCTGCTCACGTTAGAAGGATGCTCATTATTAATGCACAAACAAGTTTTCGTAGCAAACAGTGAAGTGTGCTAGCTATCCAGCGCGTGTCTTTGGAATTCTATGGATGAGTCGCAATTATGTTAACAGTGTTGGCCATACTGGGATTTTCCCTTGGCTAGTATGCGACACTTACAATGATGACGCTTACATTTGCAGGGTTTAGTTTGTTTAGACATCGTGATTACGTGGCTTCGTACCACCTGGGAAGCTGTTTGACTGAAAAAGGAGTCACCCACGTTAGTTTCAAAAGCACAACAGTTGCGGGAAGGAGTGGGAATATCTTTCTGATTGGTCCAGAGACAAAGGGTGGTGAGGAGGTATGTGCTTGCCACTTACGCTGTTCGCAACGTTTATCTGCAAACGTGTCGGCGAGTCAGGACAGGTGTTCCTGTGGAGAGATGCCCTGTCCCTGAATCACTGAGCGTCATTTGTAACAGCTCCCATATCGGTGGTGATTACACATACATTGCGCAAATTTCCTTACCATCCTGGGGAAACGATCTAGTGTAGTTTTGTAGCAGTCTTCGATATTATTTCCACCTACGTCTTTGGATCTGTGTGCCGTTATTACAGCTGGTAGGAGATCCCTCGCCCAGAAGTGATGTAGCAGTAATGTCGTCCAAAAGGCCGGAGAGAGCTATACCTCAACTTCCTCGGTAATTGCTGGTCACCGTGTCCGTGATCACATTACAAACTTCGGCGTTCGCGGCTGCGTACCCAAACATCAGAATGTGAGGGGCCATCTATCCTGCGGCAGGGTACATGGTTTTCGCTGAGGTTCTTGAAGATACTGATCACCTCTTCACAGGAATATTTTGTCGTGCTATGCTACACATACAGCATCTTTGGTTGGAGGCATCACAATTTTACTGCACGTCACACAATCTAATAATTCAGTGTGGTATTTCTTATACAAAATCGTCTGTTAGAAATCGGAGGTGCTCGTAGAAGTCTCTATGACATTACCGACATGACGTCCTATTCCTACCATTGTGTTCGATTCTAACAAACTACGACGTCACACACACACACACACACACACACACACACACACATTCATACATACACACTAGTAATGGGGCTGTGGCTTAGCAATGAGACATACATCAGGACAACGCTAAGAGCATTATGATGTCGACGGGACGCGATGCTACGTCATGAGGCGACGCAGTGTTGGCGAGATGTTGAAACATAACTCGCGTATTAGGGTAAAAAGCGTAAAACAGTGGAAAAATGAGAGTAATTACACGTCTGTCTGTGTATGGCGCCTGCTAGTTCCTCGAAACATTTTTAAGTTATTCACTAATAGAAGTCGAGTGACGTAATTTGTTATTAACAAATAGACACACCCTATAACCTATCCCCGTGGTGCCCACTCATGTGTCCCGGTTATAAAAGATGGTACTGGAATGGTGTGCTTCACTCCCAGTGATTCGAAATTCAGCCACATACTACATTGTGATTGCCTACGAGTATCATGACGTCGACACGATGTCAGGTATAGTGGGGTGGATCTTACTGTAGGCCTATTGAACAAAACACGTAAACTTGTGGAAAACCCGGAAATAGGGGAAAAAAGTGTAAAATTTAGGAAACTATGGAAAGTACATAAAAATGAGAGTACATTCATGTCTGCCTGAATGTGGTCTCTGCTGGTGTCACATTATACTAAATTATAATTTACAAATAGACCTAGAGTGAAGTAATTTGTTATTAACAGATAGACACAACTTCTGCCTACGCTGTCCAGCTCCAGAGCAATCGATCCCACACAAGTGTTCCAGCTACAAAAGATGAATGTGTGGAGAGGGACCTTAATCCTCATTGGTCCAGAGAGGTTGTGGAGGGGAGGAGAAGACGGGTTTGCCGCCGTTTATATGTCACGTGATGATCATAAGGTTACCTCATGACTTTCAATGTAACTCGCTTAATTCCCTGGGTGATTCCACAGAGTGACCTTGATCAATTCCCAATGGTTTCCCGTGAGAGAGAAAGTAGGGCTGCCTATGAGTGTAAGTCGATCACGTGGGTAACCTGACACCAGAGGTCCGTATGTTACGTGGTGATAACAAACCGATTATAACCGGTATGGAGCCAGAACATATACTGCTATCCTGCTTATAAAGTCTCCTTTATTACAAGTCTCAGATTTTCCGAACTAAATTTCTGGATCAATATAATAGACTCAGGGGATCAATTGATTTTTGTCCCCCCCATTTTGGGCAAAGCCAGCAGGAAAACCCTGAGGACAAAAACTGTGACACGACTTTCAGACCTTATCTTTGATTTCTACAATCGATTAGTAATGACTTGAGAACAAGTCTTTAGTCATATTCTTTATTAATTACACGTACTGTTCACATATACAAACATAAAGGTGAATTTTTCATCACATATAGGTTTCAATTTACATTACAAGTTCTTATTTTTAGAAGATCTACGTTGGTTATTTATTTAATTATTTATTTATTCAACCTGGCAAGATCAGGCCCTCTCTTACACTTAACCACAAAAGCGTGTTATACTAGATTTAGAAAAACAAAAATTATAATTATCAGATAAGAAGAACATACACACAGTTTATATCCATACAGGGTAAATATAACAACAATTAGAGATTACAATAAGGTAGTTTTTTAATTATGAGTCCTAGCAGCACTGGACATGGGGGAAAGGATGGACGAGGAGGGGAAATCAAGCAAGCCTAAAGCTGCACTTCAGGTTAGCTCTTGAAGTCCAAAAATTGTTAACATCAGTGAAGGTGGTTTCAGACATGGATAAGCTATTTTGAGTGTAAAAAGTATACCGCAGAGATGAAAACCAGTTTTAAACCCACTTACTGCACCGCTGACATGACTGAATCACTGTTCAACAAAAAGTTCTCGAGTTCGCAGACGAAAACCAAATCAGTTGTCACGAATATGATTGCGCCGTTTGCAATGGAAGAAATAATAAAGGAACTGAAATAAGCGCAGTTTATTTCAGTGATAACGGATTCTTCCAGTCATGTGGACTTCAAGCTGGTTTCCTTAGCAGTTAGGTTAACCATGAAGATAAAGTCGTCATAGTGTTGGACTTTGTGAATTTCGGCGGTGAAAGTGTCCGCCCTTGGCAGCTGAGTGGTCAGCGCGACGGAATGTTATGCCTAACGGCCCGGATTCGATTCCCGGCTGGGTCGGAAATTTTCTCCGCTCAGGCACTGGGTGTTGTGTTGTCCCTATCATCATCATTTCATCCCCATCGACAAGCAAGTCGTCGAAGTGGCGTCAACCCGAAAGACCTGCACCGGGCGATCGGTCTACCCGACGGGAGGCCCCAGCCACACGGCATTTCCACGGCGGTGAAAGTTACGAGATAAGGATATCCTGCAGATATTATGCATAATGCTATCCAAACTGGCACAGACGACTTATCTACTCGTGTACAGCTCATAAGTATTCATTCTTGCCCCAACATTACCCCATTTATGCTGCTCGTGTTAAAACCAAAATTCGTTCTGTGAATTTGCTAAAGTAGAATAGGCTACAACAAATTAGTAGGTCATAATAAAATCAAATGGTTATCTCTTCTGTCAGTTGTTGAAAGAGTCACTGATGTGCTATAGACTAGGAGACTCAAGGGATTGCCGGCCGCGGTGGCCAAGCGGTTCTAGGCGCTACAGTCTGGAACTGCGCGACCGCTACGGTCGCAGGTTCGAATCCTGCCTCGGGCATGGATGTATGTAAAGTCCTTAGGTTAGTTAGGTTTAAGTAGTTCTAAGTTATAGGCGACTGATGACCTCAGAAGCTAAGTCGCATAGTGCTCAGAGCCATTTGAACCATTTTTGAAGATGACGGCCCTGATCGCGCATGCAAGCAGTGGCGGGCCCGGATTTGTTCCTTTCACCGTATGGAATGTGTGGTTCGGCGCCAGAGCCGTGCATGAACAAGCTGATCAACGAATTTGGCCATGCTTAATTTTCGGCTTGCGAGGAAAGAAGGGAACGAGGACAGTAACGAGATTGGCTCAGCCACATGTCACAGATCCTAGTGCCGTAGGTGTATTGGCAAAGCTGTGAGACAATGCACTCATCCCTGTGAGCACCCAAACATTGTCCATAAGCGTCAGTAGATGCCCACGCTCGTCCGGATGCTACAGAATACCTACCACTCGACAAGAATGCTATGGTAGCGGCAGTTAACGGCTCTACTACCGGTAGTTTATTCATCGGAGGCGAAACCTCGGAAGCTCGTTTCCTAGTTGATACTAGGGTGGAGATTCGTATCGTGCCACAGATGAAAAATAAATTTCGCCATTCCACTAGCATTCCTATATTAACGGCTTCTAATAATTTCCACCTTCCGATGTTTTGGCAAGAAGACACTGAGATTGACATCTGCTGACGGATTCTGCGCTACTTGGAATTTTGTGGTTGCTGATGTTTCAGCACCAGTCGTAGGAGCAGATTTTGTCAGGCATTTTCCAATGGTATCTGATTTAGCGACTGCTGTATGATAAGAATACATCTATCTTCCAATCTCTCGATTGTGTGGGGCCGCATACTGTGCGATGCTGCCGACATTAGCTTTTGAACATGTCCGGGCTTTCCGCATCCAATGTGTCAGATAAATTGCATTTGCTTACATTATCGTCAATGTGGAATGCACTCTCATGCATTACTCGAGAAGCCTTCGATTCCTCAATTGCATGACAGTTGTGCACTTGCTGAGTTACATGAAGCATGTGTAATGTTTGACGCAAAAATTGGCGAGATCTATGTATTATACACCAAGTAAGTGAAGTACGTTAAGATGCTACTGGGAAAAATGTTGGTTTCAAACTAAATGTGGCGACTCTGGAGAAACAGCTGGAAGAAGCACTTGAGGGCTTATGACACATGTGAGATGCAGCAGCTGCGCAGGGGCTGAGCTCTTCCCCTTCCCCTTTGTCCCACTCCAGGTGCACACCATTGGAGGACAATGACCTCAGTCAGTTGCTAATGTGAGAATTCTGAGCACTGACAGGTGCCGTAGTGGCTAAGAGTAAGCCGTGAAAATCTACTAAACATCACGTAAAAACTACTCCTGGTCAAACTGTGGCTAGTCAGCCTAGATGTCCGTCTCCTGAGAAACTGTACGTGGTCTAGGTTGCATTTAATGAAATGATTGTCAATGGAGCAGTATCAGGATCTCGTAGAGCCACTACAGATAAGTGTCGCCACTAAAGATGGTGAAGGAAAAATACGGGTCATGGCGAATTTGTAAGGACTACAGGTACCTCAACGCTCGTACTGTAACTGATAGGTGCCCTTGCCCAAAGTGTCGCATCTCAACAGCAATGGGAATAATGCTCGTTTCTCGAGCGAGCGTCATCGATTGTGCTGAAGCCTTCAGGTAGAGCTCAGTAGCCACTCATGACAAATGTAAGACGCCTTTGATTACACTGCTTGGCTTTTCTTAACATAATGCAATGTCTTTTGGCCTTCGAAACGTGGCACAAATGAGGCAGCGTTTCATGGATGACATGCTCCTAGGCCTATCTTTCGTTTTTTGTTTTATTGATGATGTAGTGGTATTTGTCTCGTGTGAAAGAGGAGAATGTCGAGCAGTTAGATGCATTACATAAGAGACTGGATAGTTATAAGATTAAAATCAACAAAGACGAAGGTGTGTTTTGTCACTAAGAAGTTAAATTCCTTGGTTATACTGTCTTGCGGGCTGCCATTTCTACCAATCCTGATAATGTAGCTGATATTGTACGGATGCCGCTTTCTGTGACTTTGAAATCCCACCGCCGCTCTCTTGGAATACAGAATTACTATCATAGGCATTATCCCCATTTAGCAGAGGTGAAAAGGCCGATCAGTGAATTGCTTAAGGGCAAGAACACGTCAGGATGCAAAAAAGTCCCACGGAATCCTGAGGCCATCAAAACAGCTTTAGCTTTAGCTTATGCTAGTTTGTTAATCCATCCTGCTCCTGACATCCCCTTCGCAATGCTAGTGGGTGCAAATCAGATGTCAGAGGATGCAGATTTCATCGACGTGGCGTCCTTTGGCGTATGGCTCAACGAACCTGTCAGACTGAGTCACTCTGACAGGGAGCTATTGGCCATTTATTTTGTGGTCAGGCATTGCTGGGAATGGCTAATGGCTGGAGGGCGAAGTGTCTAAAATTTATACGAACAACAGAACACTGGTTTCTTTTTTCAAACAGGTGACTGAGCTTAATTCCCCCTGGCTAGTGCACCATGCTAAATTTGCCGCACAGTTTTCTACAGACATCATTTCAGGCAGCTGGATGTCGTAGCCGATTGTTTATTTCGCATCTGCGCAGTAGTCTGCGATATTCACTGGGCGGCAGTGGCTAATGAGCAGGAGGCTCCCCCTTTGCTCTTGCACTGTTGTGCAGAACCTGCTTTGACTGGACTGCACCTGGAAAGCTTGCTGTTGCAGGGCTCTGCGCTATGGTTCTGGTGTGACACAGCAAACAACAGGGTCCGTCTCTTCATCCCGGCAAGGTGGCATCAAGGTGCTTTTGACACAGTCCACAATGTATTGCACCTGGGTATAAGGGCGTCCGCAACGTTGGTGTCAAACAATGTTGGACCGGGGCTGCAGAAGGATTGCCGTCAGTGAGCTCAGAGCTGCATTCAGTATCAAGACAGTTAAGTCTCTCAAAACGTATTGGCCCCTGTGGATGTTTTTCCTCCAGTGTCTGGAAGGTTTGCTCATCTTCATGTTCACATAGTCGGTCCCCTCCCCCCATCTGAGGGCTTTTGTTTCGTGGTAACAATGGTGGATAGATTTACTAGATAGCCTGAGATGGTTCTGTCCCTGATATCTCTGCTATTTCAGTCGACTGTACTATTATTTTGGCTTGGTTTCCCCGATTTGACATCTCTCATATGATATCAGGCAGAGGCATGCAGTTTGATTGACAACTGTTTCAGGAACTTTTGCGCTTGTCCAGTTGTAAACATGTCAGGACTACGACCTACCATCCATCCAATAACAGGATGTTGCAGTGTATCCAACGCACACTCAGATCTGCTTTATCCTGCTATGCAGAGTCATGAACAGCCACATTTCCATTAGCACTATTTGGATTTCTTTAAAGAAAGCTTGGGACATTCCGCTGCCCAACAGGTGTATGACGTATGATGGAACTTTGACACTACTTGTTAAGTGCCGCATGGGGTAGCGTAAGTTAGTTTAAGTTAGATTAAGTAGTGTGTAAGCGTAGAGACCGTTGACGTTAATAGTTTGGTCCCATAAAACCTTACCACAAATTTCCAAAAAACTACTTGTTAAGTTTTTTTCCCCCACACCTTTTCCCAGTTGGGAAGTACGCAGATTTTTTGTGAACCTTCGAAATGCACATGGTTTGGTTCCGACTGATGAATCCTGTGTGGCACTGTTCCAGGCTCTTTTCCTACCATAAAGATCTCTTAAATGTAGTTGGACTTGTGTGAATGACGACGTAGTCAAATCGCCACTTGCTCATCAGTATGCTGGCCCCATCCGAGTAACTGACAGGTATGTCAAAACATTCATTATCGATAGGAACGTTCACTCGTCTTAAATCCACTTACACTGGTGACGACAAATCTATACCGTTGTGTGGACCCAGGCAAGGATCTGTGTATCAACATCAGGGGTGTTCAGGTATATGCTTACTGGTACCTCCCCCTATACATTCCGTCCCGAAGTTGCACTGACATGATCCGACAGAGTGGTGACATTCAGGTTTCCATGGATATACGGTACACCTGGTTTTCTGCAGTCAATACTAGAACTTCGCCCGCATCTCGTGGTCGTGCGGTAGCGTTCTCGCTTCCCACGCCAGGGTTCCCGGGTTCGATTCCCGGCGGGGTCAGGGATTTTCTCTGCCTCGTGATGGCTGGGTGTTGTGTGCTGTCCTTAGGTTAGTTAGGTTTAAGTAGTTCTAAGTTCTAGGGGACTGATGACCATCGATGTTAAGTCCCATAGTGCTCAGAGCCATTTGAACCATTTTTGAACTAGAACTTCCGTGAGAGTGATTAACAACATAAAGGTAACTCTTTCCAGGTGTGGCCGACATGCAACTTTCTGAACTGGGGTGTGGATCGGGCTGTGGGGCAGGGGAGGGGGTGGCTAATGTGGCAGATGAAGTATCGAGAATCCATAGCATTGAGGACACTTTCTAAGATATAAAGACCTAAGAGTGTGAGAGTGATCTTTTGTTTTGTGTGCTTTGTATTCTAATGTTCTTTGCACTCACACTGTTCTTGTCCAGTGTGTTCTGGACCTGAGTTTCCAATATAGTGTCGAAAAGATATAATAAATTATTTTGTGTTATAAGCTTGTGCATTAAAGGATATATTTAGTAACCCCTAAACCATAGTTAGAGTTGCAGACAAAATAAATTTGTTACTCAACAAATCAGAAGCCAGAAAATAAGACAGACTCTTGGCTTGTGCAATAAAGCAGCAGTTAGATGAGTTGGAAAGTGATGAGCTAGTGACACTTGATTAGCTATGTCACCACAGCTTTCTATGATACTTGCATTAGATATATTTCTGAATGGTGAGCACCTAATAAAGCAATGGAAAGAGTCACCGAAGATAAAACCAACTCTTGTAACACACCCGGGAGTACAAATAGGTGAGGTACCTTAAACTGACTTCTCGTTTCGTGACCGTGCGCCTTGTCCACGCCACGTACCTGATAATCCCGCGGCGGTCGTACTGTTCTGCTCCACACTGCTGTTGGCTTGCCTGAAATTATATATCGAAATATGCAAGCGAATAAGGGGAGCCACTCAACGTTAAAACACAACACTGTTCGACGTCTGGTATGAACAACTATATTCTGAAACGATCAAAGGAAATCGCAGGTTGCACTGTTTACATTCTACTTCAGAAGTATTATCCCAATTAATGGATGATTAACAGTCCACAAAATATCATTTAGACGAGCGTGCGCTTAACCGTCGCGGCGCGGTTGATTGTTGATAATGCGGAAACGCGATGATCGAACGCACGTCCTCACGCTCGTTACAGGACACTGGCACTTGACTGCACGCAACGAGAGGAAACATAAATACGTTATCGACGGCACTGCTCATTTTTTCATTACTTCTTGACGCACTTTCCTCTGAATCACTTCCATATTTAATCACAGCACTTGTAGCAACACTTCAACCTGAATACTAAAATAGCCTCTCACATGCAGAGCTTCACACTACAGAATACAACAGTACCATGTACTGCACTCGACTCCCACATTCGTAATTTGCTCGCGGCTAAGAAACGCCGGGACTGGCGACAGACATGCACCCGTTTCAATGCTATCAACTCGTCCAAGTTCTAGTCAGCCTTCTGTCGCCTTACTGGAACTAAACCCTCCCCCTACTGTCCTCTTCTCCATGATGATCACCCCTTCCCTGACACCCGTAGTAAGGCCAATCAGTTTGCCTCCTACCTCTACGATGTGTTTTCCATCCCCGATGATCCCCAGCTCGACTACTCCCTCTTCCCGGATGTCCGCGATTGAACTGACGCCTCTGTCCCCCCCCTCGCTCCTGGTTTCCAGTACTTGGACAACATCGCACACACGGAACTCAATGCCCCTATCGCTACACAGGATCTCATTCCTACACTCCACACAAAACGCAACATCGTGTCACCTACCGTCACCTTCGTGAAGCTCCTGTCGCTTTCCTCTCCACTCTGGCCAGGCTCTACAATGTAGTCCTGTCCACCGGTTACTACCCCGACCTGTGGAAAACATCCCGTATCCTGATGTTCCTTAAACCTGGCAAACCGCCGTCCACTGTCTCCTCCTACCGTCCCATCAGCCTTACCTCGGTCTTCAGCAAGGTCCTGGAATCTATCCTCACCCGACGCATCCACCAGCATCTCCGCCAGCACCGCCTCCTTCCCGTTACCCAGTGTGGCTTTCGGCCGTCCTTCTCTTCCGACGACCTTCTCCTTCACCTCACTCATCTCCTTTCCGACCAGCTTAATTCCCGTCGCTCCACGATCTTCCTCTCCCTGGACCTCGAACGTGCTTATGACCGCATATTCCATTCCGGTCTCCTCTTCAAGCTCCAAACCTTCGCACTTCCCATTAACTACGTCCGTCTGATTGGCTCCTTTCTCTCCCACCGTCCTTCCTACGTCACCATCTATAACACGGATTCCTACACCTTTTTCCCCTCCGCCGGTGTGCCCCAAGGCTCCGTCCTCTCCCCCCTTCCGTACCTTTTGTACACGGCGGACATGCCGCCACCATCACCCCCCCCCCCCCCCCCGTCCACCTTCTCCAGTTTGCCGATGACACCGCCTTCCTTGCCCTTGCCCCCACCCTGCAGCGCTCCCAACACCTTCTACAATCCCATCTTGACCAGTTCACCGCTTGGTGCAACCAGTGGTTGCTCCAGGTCAATCCCTCCAAAACCCAGGCGATCATTGTAGGCAAAACCACCCCTTCCTTCCGCCTCCTTGATTTCTATCTCACCATCTATGGTCGTCCTATCGCCCTCACTCCCACCCTTAAGTACCTTGGCGTCACCCTCGACCGTCGCCTCTCCTGGACTCCCCATCTCCGGACAATCCAAGCCAAGGCACGCTGCCAACTCCGTCTCCTCCAGCTTCTTTCCGGCCGTACATGGGGTCTGGACCCCTCCACCATCCTCCACATCTATAAATCCCTCATCCGCCCTATCCTTTGTTACGCCCATCCGGCCTGGATCTCCGCCCCCCCCCCCCCTACGTTTTATAAATCCCTCCAAATCCTCGAACGCCATGCTTTCCGCCTCGCCTATCGCATCCGTCTCCCTTCCCCCTCACGGATCTTGTACGACCTTATTCCCTTCCCCCACCTGCTCCTTTTCCTCAAAAGGATGCAGATCCTGTACACCTCCCGTAAACTCGATCCTCCTCATCCACTTGTCTCACCCATCCTCTCCCGCCCCCGCCCACTGCCGCGCCTATATTCCCACGTCCCACCCGGTCTCCATCTCTCCACCCTCCTTACCCTCTCCCAAGGTGGCTTCCGCCAGCTCCCCCTCCCTGATGATGCCCTCCTACCCTCCATCTACCCCTCCTACCAACTTTGATTGATCCTCCCTCCCTCTTCCTGTGTCTGTTCCTTTGGGCACCCTCCCTCCCTCCTCCCTTTCTCCCCACTCCTCCCCCGGGCCTCTCCTCCCCTGTCCCTCTACTCCTCCTCCCATCTCCTCAGCCATTGGCATCTTTGTTCTCCCCTCTCCACCCTCTCCACCTCGCCCTCACCCTTCTTCCCCTCTTGGCAGGTCCCCAGACTCGCACACGCTACGTGGACTTTCGCGCGCCGGAGATCATCGCCATCAGTGTCTCGTGTGTGTGACGTCGTTTTGTGTTTTTCGTGTCCGCCGTCACGCTTCTACATTCACTTGTGCTGTCTGACTCATCAGTGTTATGTGCGCCGTGTCAACGTGTTTTCAGTGTCGTTATCGTCGAGTGTGAACGGCTCCGTGTTTTTTGTGTATCTGTGACCACTATTTTTTTGCCCGTCACTATGTTCATTCTAATTTTCCATTCTGTGTACTGTTATTGTCATTACTATGGCTGAAGAGCGGCGTAGCATGCCGCTGACAGCCTACCTGATTGTTCAGGTGTTAAAATAACAATAAAGGAAAAAAAAAACACTCGACTCCTTACAGACGCGGCTGCCCGCAAAGATACTCCACAACTAAACCAGCGATATGACAATACGCTCACACTCTTTAATGAGTTCTGTTTCTAAGTAAAGACTGTGGAGGTAAATCACTGAACTGGAATATAAAATCAAATGTTGGTGTTAGTGAAAAATGGCAGGAAATTTTTACTTTTCTTCACGACGACTGAGTGCCAAAAAAATATTAGAAACATATTTGAATTTTCGCTAGCCATTCCATATCCTAACACACCTGTCGATAGTGTTTTCGGTAATTAATACCTTGAGGACAGGTGGAAAAAAGAAACAATAAAAGCTCTGGCTTTAATATCCGCCTAGCCCGAGTAGTGACAGAGAGAATGCGTCCGAGATAGTCGGGCTCCAGGCGGCAGCCTCAGCAAGCGCACGAGGTGCCGCCGCCCCCCGACTGGTGTTTACCGACACACTGCAGCCGGGCAACCGCATCCAGTATTTCAAGAGTCGCTGAACGCTCACTGCGTGCCGTTGAATAGTAGAGTTTTCGAACTTGCCTGATTTAAGGTTGTGAACTGATTTTCTCCTAAGATGGTTGCAACGGCAATTTTTTAATTTCGCGGGCTTTATACATCCAATTTTCCAATTTTTTTTTGTCTTGGTACACGTGTTTCTGATGTATGTTTGCCTTTTTCGCTGTATTGAGTATTTAGTTTATTGCTGACAGTCTAAATACTTGTGCGTGTTTTCGAGTGCTTGGCGAATTTTTAGTTTCGAAAAAGATGTAACAAAGAATTGGCATTAAATTTTGCTTGAAAAATGGAATGCAGTAAAGTGCAGCACCGTATTCAAAATGTTGAGCGTGGTTTTTGGCAAATCTACTATGAGTAAGACAAGAGTTTACAAGAGATATAAACGTATCAAAAGAGGGTCGAGAAGACGTTGACGAAGACGACCGTCCTGGACGTACTAGATTACTGACGACGATGTGGAGAAAGTGAAGAAAATGGTTCTGGGATTGCCGAATTACCATCCGAGACGTTTCTGATCATATCGGCATGTCCTTTGGCTCATGCCAAGCATGTTTTTTCGAATGTTTTGCACATGAAACATGTAGCAGCAAATTTTGTTCCTAAATTGTTGAATTTCGACCGAAAACGACGTCGCAAAGACATCGCTCAGAATTTTCTGAATGAAGTCGAGAACGATCTAAAACTTCTAAAGAACGTTAGAACAGGTGACGAAACACGGGTAAACGGGTATGACGTCGAAATCAAAGCCGAATTGTCCCATTGGAAACCACCTTAATAACCAAGACCGAAAAAAATTCGATAAGTTCGATAACATGTGAAGGTTCTTCTCATTGTTTTCTTCGACCAAAATGGAATATAGCATCATGAGTTCCTGCCGTATGGTCGTACGGTCAATAAGGAATAAATCGCTCGTGGAAATTGCATCACGAGACCTCAATGCATGTTCGTGAATTTTTGGCAGAAAACCAAACCGTTGCGTTGCCTCAGCCACCGTATTCGCCAGACATGGTCCTCTGCAACTTCTTTCTACTCCTGAGGCGAAAGAGAATCACGAAAGAACGTCGTTTGGCCATCGTTGATGAATTAAAAACAGAATCGTCGAACGAGTAGAACACCACAACAGAATCGTCGAACGAGTAGAACACCACAACGAAAAGTAAGTTCCAGAAGTGCCTCCAAGACTGAAAAAACCGCTCGCACGAGTGTATTATATCTGAGCGGGATTACTTTGAAGCGGACAAATTTGATACAGACGAATAAATAAAGACTCTTTGAGAAAAACAAAAGTTCCTTTTATTTTTAGATCACACCTCGTGTGTGCTTTAGACTACTTGGCTAAAGTCTGGACTTGGGTCGATCACTAATTCACTTCGTGATCTCCTCTATCATTCATCTCCGCAAGTGTCTGTTTCGTTCTGGCAGTGCAGTGAGAGTTGTAAAGTGTATTTCTACACACACCCAGTAGAATAAAAAACTGATGATGAGAGCTTCCTCACCGTGCAACTATGCCAGTGGGGCGTGAATCCTGAGTTTCTAAAGTTGTAGAAGCAACACTTGCAGCTGTAGCAGCAGCAGCTGTAAAAAAATTGAAATGGCTCTGAGCACTATGGGACTTAACTTCTGAGGTAATCAGTCCCCTAGAACTTAGAACTACTTAAACCTAACTAACCTAAGGACATCACACACATCCATGCCCGAGGCAGGATTCGAACCTGCAACCGTAGCGGTCGCGCGGTTCCAGACTGTAGCGCCTAGAACTGCTCGGCCATTTCGGCCGGCCCACCTTCAGTGATGTGTTGAAAATTTCTAAAGTCTGCATGGTTCCACCGTACTACAGCCAAGGTCAGCCATGCACTCCCTCCAAACACAGCTTCAACATCACATGTGAACTGCTTTCGTAGTCCACGAAAAACATTCGGACCACCAATAAGCTGTTGTTTATTGAATTGTCCAGCCAAATCAATGTCTATTGCTCTCAGTGACTTGTACACAGGACCACTGCGCCGTAAGCGGCGACTATATCCACCTGGCACAGTCACTGCAGAGGCGCGTACAAACACAGTTTACGTTGCAAGCCAACACCCAGCGAAAGCCCTGTGCTAAGCTTCCCAACTCCTCGACGTTCGTTGAGCGAATGACTCTCCGTGCTGCGGCGCAGCTGACTCCCGGCAGGCCGGAAGCGACGCGTTTATCGCTTCCCCCTCCACAGAGCCACAGCCGCTCTCGTGGCCTAATTGATGACGTCACGCTCCCGCGGGGTGCCGGGCCTGGGGCAGGATGGACCAGCAACCCGCACAACAGGCTGCGCGCGGCCACGCACCACAGCATCGGTAGAAGCCTTTTCACGTTCCCCAGGTGTCATCATTGTTATTAGGCTTAGTCGCTGTTGTGCACCGTGGCCAACTAATGACTTACAATCAATGTCATCATCCGGTTTACCGAGCTCCCATTCGTCCCATAGTCTGACGGCAGGGGATTCGGCAGTTAGTGCAGAAGTTAGCGATTGCCCGCCCTCACTGTAGACAGACACGCACAAACAGAAGTGCTTCATTCGCCATTGGCGTGTCCCCGAGCGAGCAGAGGCTCATTCAACGTTTGCCACCCGTCGATCTCACCGGACCTCAAAAACTTTCGTGCCGTCCAGTACTGTCCAGATTGTGGCCCACAGCATCGACGACGCCGTGGCCGTTTCTGTGACATCGTCTGTCTGGCATCCTGCAACCTTGGGCGCCTTGCGAGTGTCTGTCAACTTCGTCGGCTGCCAGCACACTGCAAACTATCTCGCTGATCCATGTGACAGCTGCAGGCGAGGTGCAGCTTTTCGTCTCACAACTGGACATATGTGCGGCGATCGCAGATTTCCAGCTGGACACCGGCGCTCCCGTGTTTGTAGTTAATGACGAGACATACCAGCGCATTGGCTCCTCAACGCAAATTGATAACGTACAATGGCCAGTCGATCGCACTGTGGGATCATATCAGCGTCCAAACTAACTATAAAAAGGTCGCTCGGCAACTAACCTTGCTTGTACTCAACTATTGGATGTCAACTAACATTTTTGCTTTGTAAGCTTTTGCGTTTTTTAGTTTTCAAATACAGAACCAGGTTAATTCTCGGAACTTGACAAGTTGTGAGCTCATTTTAAACAGCTGTTTGAGCATACCGTAGGTTGTGCAAGGGTGTTCCAGGCCCACATTTCGTTAAAGTAATCAGCAGTGATTTACTTTTGCAGAGCTCGTCCGGTACCTTTTGCCATGCGTAAGCCAGTTAAAGTAGAACTAGACAGATTACGAGGTGTGGGTATTCTGTCCCCAGTTTCGTCGAGCCAATGGGCTATGCTTATGCCCACAGTTCAAAAACCTAGTGCATAACTTGGCATTTGTGGTGATTTTAAGTCTACTGTGTATGCTCAGGTAAATGTGATTTGTATCCACTTCCTCAGCAGGAAGAATTGTTGGCCAATTTGTTTGAGGGCCAATGTTTTTTCTAAGATAGATCTCACTTACTCATACTTCAACTGCTTGTAGATCATCAGACGAAAGAGTTTTTAGTGCTTAATACACCATTCGGTATGTGTCGTTATAACAGGTGCCATTTGGGATAGATAGCACTCCCGTCATGTTTCAGAGGCATCTTGAGCAACGCATCCAAAGTATCCCCAATTGTGTTAATTGCCGGCCGTTGTGGCCGAGCGGTTCTAGGCGCTTCAGTCCGGAACAGCGCGACCGCTATGGTTGCGGGTTCGAATCCTGCCTCTGGCATGGATGTGTGTGATGTACTTAGGTTAGTTAGGTTTTAAGTAGTTTTAAGTTCTAGGGGACTGGTGACCTCAGATGTTAAGTCCCATAGTGCTCAGAGTCATTTGAACCATTTGTGTTAATTATTTAGATGGTTTGCTAGTTACCCGGGACACGTAGGAGCAGAACCTGGCCGGCCGGTGTGGCCGTGCGGTTAAAGGCGCTTCAGTCTGGAACCGCGTGACCGCTACGGTCGTAGGTTCGAATCCTGCTTCGGGCATGGATGTGTGTGATGTCCTTAGGTTAGTTAGGTTTAATTAGTTCTAAGTTCTAGGCGACTGATGACCTCAGAAGTTAAGTCGCATAGTGCTCAGAGCCAGCAGAACCTGCCCAATCTGCTTATGTTTAGAAATGTAGTTAATTTGCGCCAATTGTCAAGTAGTTGCGTCATATATTAAGCCAAGACGAATTCATCCTGACACAGGATAGAGCGACCGCAATCACTGACTTATGACCTCCTGAGCATCTCAAAGAATTACAGTCGTTCCTCATCAAAATAATTATTATGTCAAGTTTATTCCAAATGCGGTCCACATTTCCCACCCACTTAATCAACTGATTTAAAAAGGTATTCAGTTTGTGCGGTCAGACGTGTGCTAGAAGTCTTTCGCGCACCTTAAAAAGTGCCTTAGATTGGCTCCCGTTCAGCAACATTCCACCTCGGCATGTGTTTAACCTCGGACACAGACGCTTCCAGTGGTGGTGTTGGCACCACACTGCCCCACAAATACGGCGACGGTACGGAACAGATCACTGCATTTTGCGTCTGAAACATTGAATGTGACGCAGAAGAATTAGGCTACTCACAGATTGAGACGTTGGCATCCAGAAGTTTCACGTGTTCCTCTATGGTGCAAAGTTTCACCTGATCACCGATTACAAGCCTCTTGTTTCGTTGTTCGGCTCCCACTCGAAACTTCCCGATAAAATAGCGCAGCAGCTGCAACGTCGGGCGCTGTTCCTTAGTAATTATACCTAAGAGATGCCTTATCGTCCCACCACGTTGCGCTCCAATGCGGATGCTCTTTCCCGGCTGCCGTGCGGCTGAGGTGCCGAACGTGATAGGCACGACGCAATGTATTTTGCCTTAAACGCGAACCAGCGACACACCCTTCACGGATTTCCGATTACGGCGTGTGGAATAGTGGCAGCAACGACCCGTGACCCATAACCCACCAGGGTGTCATCTGCTGTACGATAGCGCTGGCCAGAGACTCTGCCTGAGGCCGCCGACTCGGAATGGCGCGCCTGTTTTTCCTTTCTGCACAGGCTTAACCACCTGAGTACCAGTTGTTTCTGCCTGAAACCACCATTTTATCTATTTCATTTTTTATTTTAGTTATTAATTTTAAGTACCAGTGCCTTTCACAAGAATCCTTCCATGCTATTGCAGGACACAGACGTCTAGTGGTACACCGTGGTATCTCTACGAATGTAGTGGTTTCTATTGGTCACTTACGGCGTTCAAAGCAACAGTCGTTGTGGAGATTGTGGTACGTGATTTTAGCGGATTCTAACATACCCTTTTTTTTTCTTTTTAATAGCGATCATATTGAGGAGATCGTTGACGGTGAAACTCGGTATATCTAAAGTTATTGCAACGTACATTTGAGTTTGTACTGCTGCTTATATGACCAGTTTCTAATCTCAAGCACTGGAACAGTATGTATTATGGACAAAAATGTATTAAGCTTTAAGCGCATTTTTTATTGCTATTTGACACTGTAATTTGTTTTGGGCATTATGAGTGCATGGAAGTTTAGAGATGTGGGATTGTATCTAGAACAAATGCGATTTGCTTTCAAATATATCTCATGAAATGAAGGGTACTTGAAAACTCTATGTCCCAGTGTTTCCAAACTGAAGCCACTTCCTTACAACAATTTATTGTTTACCTTTTGGCAACTTCTTCTTGTATTCATTGTTTACTGGAAGATAAAGATTAATTTTGGGAAATTTTTTACATTATATACCAGAATGAAGCCAATTCCTTAAAACAACAGCTTGTTTACTTTTTGCCAATTTCTTCTTTTATTTGTTGCTTAGTATGATGATAAATGTCAGTTTATGAAAATTTGTTCTCAAAGGTTTAACGTCACTGAAAGAGACATCTTGTTGGCTACTGTCCCTGGATACTGCAGTTCCTCCACTCTACCCACTAGGGAATGTGCAGAATGAAGGCAATAATTTAATGTCATGTTTATTAGTCTGAGGTTGATGTTGCCACAGAATGAACTGTCTGGAACTGTCACATCTGTGCCCACAACCATACCACCCCAGCACTGCCTTTCAGCCCTTGACCATGCCCTTATCGCCCCTGGTGTTCCAGCGATGATGTTGTTGCTTGCTGTAGATGCCCTCTCGCACTTTCCTTATGTGGCACAGGTGGATACAACTGCTATAGCAGTGCGTGCCCCATTCATTATATTCATGTTAGAGGGGTCACCTTCTGCACTGGTTTCTGACAATGGCCCTCTGTTCAAGGCATATGTGTTTCAGAATTTTTGTGGACCTGACCACCTCTCGTCTCCATCCTGCATCATCCTGCATCCAATTTGGAAGATGAGTGGATGGTCACAACATTTAAGACACAGATGCACAAACTACTTATGACAGTGTTACCACATGGGTGCACCCATCTGGGCTCGGACTTACAGCCACAACCCCAGGTGGACTCAAGGTGTAGTAGTCAGCTATAGCCGGCCGCTGTGGTCTCGCGGTTCTAGGCGCGCAGTCCGGAACCGTGCGACTGCTACGGTCGCAGGTTCGAATCCTGCCTCGGGCATGGATGTGTGTGGTGTCCTTAGGTTAGTTAGGTTTAAGTAGTTCTAAGTTCTAGGGGACTGATAACCACAGCAGTTGAGTCCCATAGTGCTCAGAGCCATTTGAACCATTTAGTCAGCTATAGGAGGAGGCAGATGTCTGAGGTTGAGGCCAGCCAGGATCAGTTGATCGTGCACCAAAATCAGCTCCATCCACACTGTAATGTATATCCTCCACCCTCATCACCCCCAATATATCTCACTACTGCTGGCTGTGCATGCCTTCTGCAATCACCCCAGAGACAGCCCCTACCCCCACTATTGGTAGTCCTGTTCCTTCCCCATCAGTGGAGGTTCACACAGAGGTGCCCACAGAGACTGATCCATTCATCTCCTCTCTGCCACTTCTGGTGTCCACTCCCACGCACACCAGCCCAAGAGGCACCCCAGGCTCTGTTCATCAGCCAGGACTCCCACAGGTGGCACCGCGTCCCACCTCAGCCAATTACAATAGAGACCCTCTGTGTTGACTTTGGTGGGCATTCCTACATCCCTCTCCCCTTCCTCTGCAATGTCACCAGATATAGTGCCACTTTCAGCCCTATGACCCAGTTAAAGGATGGAGTGATTTCATATCAGAGAGTCATATCAATTCCACACATAGGCAGAGTATTGATAGAACGTTTCAAAGAAATGTTCAGGGCGCAGCCACCAAGGAAAGCACATGCAGTGGCACCACCCTCTAATCAGCATCTAAAGATATACCACAGCTGGGTGAATACATTCAGTATCTCACTACTCACTGTACCCTTACTATGTGCCACTGAAAAGTGATGTTTTCAGCCCTGCCTGGTTTGTATTTGTGACCAGATTTTCTCCCTGTATAATTGTATATGATTTAGAAGACTTGGCTAAACTCTGGATTTAGGTTGGTTATTAGTTCACTCCATCATCTCCGCTGTCATTCATCTCAGTAACTGTCTGTTTTGTTCTGCTGGTCTCTACATTACCACCAGTGCAGGATATCATAAAATGTGTTTGTGCGTATGTGGGGTAGGAGAGAAAACTGGCAATGATAAACACCACATGTGTTATCTTTTCTTCTATGGGTGTCTACAATTTGATACATAATGAAAATGAACTGACAAGTACTGCTTAAGCACCAGTGAGTCTGTACCATTATCTTCAATGCAAGATGAGTGAAATTTCTGTTTTTATTTACATCAAAATTGTATATGCAATACTGCTTTCAGTGGTGGTATGCTAGATCATGTGAAAATAAATTATTATTAATCCTACACTGATGATATTTCTATTGTCTCCTGATTTTCCCTTTCACTGATTCACCCTGAATTTCTGTAAATTATTTTGAAAATGTCTTAAATTTAATTAAAAATAGTATGAGAATTCTACTCATGAATTTTTTGTGTTTCAAGCTACTTACCTGCAGAAGTTTCCCCTCTGACTACATTTTATTTCTATAATTACTATCCAGGAAATATTAAATATTTCTTGAGAAAGCTGGGTATGCACCAATGAGGGTGATAAGGGAGCCCCTACTATAAAATATTCACAAAAAATCAGTCCCAGAGCATGGGAATCACCAAGGAAAGCGAAGCTCTGTTTTGTGGATATGTTACTCCAGTTTCTGACAGGAACACTTTTGGAACAATGTTAATTTAGTGTGAAAGATAAAAGGACAGAAGAGAACTAGAACACTTATACAGTGATTGAGAGACAAGTGTGTGTGTGTGTGTGTGTGGAGGGGGGGGGGGTTATTTGGAAAGTTTTGCCCCTCCTTTATCCATAAAAAGCAGAAAATATTGAGGGAAATTTGAAATATGCAATGGAAACCTCTTGGCATAAATTGCTAAATTCCACCATGGACTACAACTCCACTGCCCAAGACTCAGGATCAATATCAGATACAGCAGGAAAGCATGGCATTCATGAGGTTGGCAAGAGCACTAAAATAGCAAACAGACTGGGAAGTGAAAGAAACACTGTAGTTAAAAATGTGATGATAAATAACAATGGAAAACATCAGGGCTGAATTTGTACACAATCCAATATGAATGTCAGAATTATTGCCACATCATGACAAGGTATATAAAAAGCAAGCTAACTGCTAGAAGACGTGATAAAGACATGAACAAACAAGCATAATTTTGTTCATCAAGAGAAATATGCTTAAAATGGCTATTTGTTTTCTCCAATTGACATAGAAAATGTTTATGTACATGGAATAGAAGAAAGCTCAAGAACTAAAAGTAATGAATGGGATATGTATGCCAAAATGAACTATGAATGTGAAGCCCTACAAACTCCTGCATTTATATAATTTGAATGAGGTTTTGGAAAAGCTGTAGCAAAAAATGCTCCCATGCAAACACAAGCAATGAAAAGTTTCATAACACTACTTTCAAGGCCTCATATGCACTGTTGACCAGTCCCTGGCAATTATGTTCACCAGGAGCCAATCTGGGCTGTCCATTTTGTGTCATGTTAGATGGACCCAAAGAATACAACCACAGTAGTCGTTGGAACTGCTCAGAACGAAAAAGGAAAGCAAACAGATACAGCAGGAAAGCTGTACACTTGGTACACTCTTCAGCAAAAATGAAGAAGTAAGGCTTTGTTCAAAATTTCATAAGATCTGAGAAATTATAGCAGCAACTTTTTCAGGTTTCTTTTCTTTTTTTTGTTAAAACTGTAATGGTGGCTAGTTGTAATATGTATTTTTTATCACTGTTGCAAACTACTTCGGAGATTGTTTGAAGAATATAGCTATAAAACAGTGAAGAAATGTCAATAACTGTTTCAGTTACAAAGTTATTACATGCACGATTGTGAAAAAATATAGAATTAACTATTGAATAAAATACGCTGCTAAATTAGAATAATAGCTCACCTTGTCTTTCTCTGTGTCATCCAGTTCTTTCTCAATGAATATATCAGCTATTCCCTCTGACTATTTTCTACTTCTCTATTTAAAAATTCTGTGGAGCAGGTGCCCCATATCACTCTATGACATTCCATTTCAGTGATGAATTGCTATGTATCAAACATTGTGTTTTGTAAACAACTTGCTAACACTATGATCTCCACATAACTGCTAAACTGGATGTGCACACTTGACTTGCTTCAAGCCAGCCCCTCAGCCACTGGAACTGGTTTCTTCTACAAAAGAACCTCATTTATTTAGCCCTCATTAACGTTTTAACCTTGATTTCCAGTTTATCTTGCATCATTTTTTATTACTTTTTGCCTTTTTTTTGTAACAAGTAAATGTGTGCTATAAGTTGGTTGTTGTTATTGTGGTCTTCGGTCCAGAGATGTTTGATGCAGCCGTCCATGCTACCCTATACTTGTGCAAGCTTCTTCATCTCCAAGTAACTACTGCATCCTACATCCTTCTAAATCTGCTTAGTGTAATCATCTCTTGGTCTCTTTCTATGATTTTTACCCTCCACGCATCCCTCCAATAATAAAGTCATGATCCCTTGATACCTCAGAATATGTCCTACTGTGGTGGTTTTTGTGTATCATAAACATCGACAAGTGCAATGAATATGGATGATACGATACTCTATGGTATTCTGCAGTTTGAATTCACTCTGTTTTTTTTTTTTTTTAGCAGTTGCATTGATTTGATTTTGTAAATGATACTGACAATATTATACACATGTATAATGCATTATTCAAACTACAACTTCTCCCGGATAATTATTTTGTTCAAATTGCACAAGAATTCCACCTGACGTAGTGTAATAATGTTGACTGTAAGCTGTGTTCATATCACTAAAATTACAGATCGTACATCAGAGCTTTTATAATTTTTTTTGTCTTCAATGGATTTAATTATTCTTAGCAAATTGATCATGAAAAGGAACCACAGAATACCACCCACACACATCACTGACGCATGCTACCAGAAATATTTTTCTCCATGATTCGTGTGTAGTTTAATTTTGGCCACATACATCAGCAATGAAATCTTGTTCAACAATAAATACCATCAGCACTGTTCTTAGAAAATGCAGTCTGATTCGATTAATTTTTTCTTTTATAAATGGAGTTCAGTACCACTGGTGCACATTTATTTCTTACACATCGGAATATTGAACGTTTGCAGTTTCAAGTAATTTAAATTGGCCGCTGTGATAAAAGTTAAGATGGTAGTCAACAAAAGATAGAGGATTTCCTTTTTAATTAAGATTTTCCTTTTCCCAACATTTATTTAATCATTTAAATTGATGCCACCAAAAAATTATTAAATTGTTTTTCAAATTAGTTTAACACAAACCCATGCTATTTTCAACTAGATGTACAGAAGAAGTTGCTATATATTCGCAACTAACAATGGCTGCACTTCTTGCAGCTATGATAAAACAATTAATACAAAATTATAATTAAAAGAGGAAGTGAATTTTCAATAATTAATCATAAATAGTTTTAACACATTTGGCTCTATATGTTTTTACCAGCAAATGAACATAAAAGTACAATAATTTTACATTAAATGTTTTTCATTTAACAGATGTCAAATCGATTCACGTCTTGCGTCGGCGATGTACATCAGAAGAAGACGACAAAAGGGTACAAAACAAAAG
Organism: Schistocerca nitens; assembly: GCF_023898315.1. NCBI lineage: Eukaryota > Metazoa > Arthropoda > Insecta > Orthoptera > Acrididae > Schistocerca > Schistocerca nitens. The sequence goes on along the minus strand of NC_064620.1, from coordinate 601,833,437 downwards.
AAAAGAATGACATAGATTAACAAAGAATGTGAGACAAATATTGTCTCTGTTTTACATAATTATCATCTTTTTAAGAAATAATTACATAATTGAATGAATATTATCAACACATTCATATTCCAATCGTAATAAAAAATATATATATATCGTGGATTTTTACTCTCCACGCATCCCTCCAATACTGAAGTGATGATCCCTTGATGCCTCAGAATGTGTCCTACCAACTGATACCTTCTTCCAGTCAAGTTGTGTCACAAATTCCTCTGCTCCCCAATTCTGTTCAGTATCTCCTCATTAGTTACATGATCTAACCACCTCACCTTCTGCATTCTTCTGTAGCGCCACATTTTGAAAGTTTCTATTCACTTCTTGCCTAAACTAGTTATCAAAATTCCATACAAATACTTTCAGAACAGACTTTCTGACCCTTAAATCTATATTCAATGTTAACAAATTTCTCTTCTTCAGAAAATTTTCCCTGCCATTGCCAGTCTACATTTCATTTCCTCTCTACCTCAACCATTATCAGTTACTTTGCTCCCCAAATAGTAAAACTCATCTACTACTTCAAGTGTCTCATTTCCTACTCTAATTCCCTCAGCATAACCTGATTTAATTTGACTACATTCCATTATCCTCATTTTGCTTTTTTTGATGTTCATCTTATATCCTCCTTTCAAGACACTGACCATTCCGTTCAACTACTGTTCCAGGTATTTTGCTGTGTCTGACAGAATTACAGTGTCATCTGCAAAACCTCAAAGACTTTATTTCTTCTCCATTGATTTTAATTCCCATTCCAAATTTTTCTTTTGTTTCCTTTACTGCTTGCTCAGTATACTGATTGAATAACATCAGGGATAGGCTACAACCACATCTCACTCCCTTCCCAACCACTGCCTCGGGGATAGGCTACAACCACGTCTCACTCCCTTCCCAACCACTGCCTCCCTTTCATGCCACTCAACTCTTACAACTGCCATCTGGTTTCTATACAAATTGAAAATAGCCTTTTGCTCCCTGCATTTGACCCCTGCCACTTTCAGAATTTGAAAGAGAGTAATCCAGTCAATATTGTCAAAAGCCTTCTCTAAGTCTACAAGTGCTAGAAACTTATGTTTCTCTTTCCTTAATCTATCTTCTAAGATAAGTCGTAGGGTCAGTATTGCCTCACATGTTCCAACATTTCTATGGAATCCAAACTGAGCCTCCCCAAGGATGGCATCTACTAGTTTTTCCACTTGTCTGTAAAAAATTTGTGTTGGTATTTTGTATCCATGACTTATTAAATTGATAGTTCAGTAATTTTCACACCTGTCAACACCTGTTTTCTTTGGGACTGGAATTCTTGTATTCTTCTTGAAGTCTGAGGGTATTTCGCCTGTTTCATACATCTTGCTCACCAGATAGTAGAGATTTTTCAGGGCTGGCTCTCCCAAGACTATCAGTAGCTGTAATGGAATGCTGTCTACTCCCATGACCTTGTTTTGACATAGGTCTTTCAGTGCTCTGTCAAATTCTTCATGCAGTATCATACGTCCCAGTTCATCTTCATTTACGTCCTCTTCCTTTTCCATAATATCACCCTCAAGTAAATCGCCCTTGTATAGACCCTCTATATACTCCTTCTGCCTCTCTGCTTTCCCTTCTTTGCTTAGAACCAGTTTCCCATCTGAGCTCTTGATATTAATACAAGTGGTTCTCTTTTTTCCAAAGGTCTCTTTAATTTTCCTGTAGGTAGTATCTATCTTACCTCTAGTGATATATGCCTCTACATCCTTACATTTGTCCTCTAGCCATCCCCGTTTAGCCATTTTGCACTTCCTGTCAATCTCATTTTTGAGACTTTTGTATTCCTTTTTGCCTACTTCATTTACTGCATTTTTATATTTTCTCCTCTCATCAATTAAGCTCAATATGTCTTCTGTTAACCAAGGACTTCTACTAGCCCTTGTCTTTTTACCTACTTGATCCTTTGCTGCCTTTACTGTTTCATCTCTGAAGGCTACCCATTCTTCTTTCCCCTGTTATTGTCAGTCATTCCCTAATGCCTCTTCTGCATATACAACCTTCTTTCACGATTTTTAAACCAAGTGTTTGCTATGGTTAATTTATGCTCTGATCAAAATTCTACCAGGCGGCTTCCTATTTCATTCCTTACCCCCACTCCATATTCACCTACCACTTTTCCTTCTCTTCCTTTTCCTACTATTGAATTCCATTCCCCCATGACTATTAAATTTTCATCTCCTTATACTATCTGAATATCTTATTTTATCTTATCATACATTTCTTCAATCTCTTCGTTGTCTGCGGAGCTAGTTGGCATATAAACTTGTACTTCTGTGGTAGCTTACCAGCACTCCTACTTTTTTATTCATTACTTAACCTACTCCTGGATTACCCCTACTTGATTTTGTATTTATAACCCTAATTCACCTGACCACAAGTCTTGTTCGTCCTGCCACCAAACATCACTAATTTCCACTATATCTAACTTTAACCTATCCATTTCCCTTTTAAATTTTCTAACCTACCTACCCGATTAATGGATCTGACATTCCATGCTCCGATCCGTAAAATGTCAGTTTTCTTTCTCCTGACAACAGATACCACTCCTTTTTTGTTGCACCTGTGGTATGGCTATCTGTATCGCTGAGGCACACAAGCCTCCACACCAGCGACAAGGTTAATGATTCATGGGAGGGGGGGGGGGGGGGGGGGTATAAGTTGGTATGCTACATTATATGTACAGTTGATATGTTGTCTCTGCAGATAGCATTCAGATCATCAGTACCACATTTCCAGTTACCTTTATTACATGTCAGAGGGAAACTGTTTAATACAAAGTTAAGAAGCTGTATTGGTACCATCCTTTTCTTTCTGTGATTTGAGTGTGTGTAAGTGAAATGTCTTTGAACCAAAAGAAAGTAGTTATTTTGATGGATACAAAGTTGAAGCACTTAACTGAATAGACAAAGAGGAACTGCTGAAAAACATAGCTGCAGAATATAGAGTATACACAGAAATTGTGTCAGAATGGATGATAAAGCAAAAAGAAATTGAAGACTTCTGCTTCAAAACAAAAAGGAAAGTGAGAAATTATAAGGGACAGTCATATGAAAATGAGATGGTGGAAAAAGTAAGTAAACTGTTTATTATTTCAAAAGTAATCATCATAACTATTAATATACACTCCTGGAAATGGAAAAAAGAACACATTGACACCGGTGTGTCAGACCCACCATACTTGCTCCGGACACTGCGAGAGGGCTGTACAAGCAATGATCACACGCACGGCACAGCGGACACACCAGGAACCGCGGTGTTGGCCGTCGAATGGCGCTAGCTGCGCAGCATTTGTGCACCGCCGCCGTCAGTGTCAGCCAGTTTGCCGTGGCATACGGAGCTCCATCGCAGTCTTTAACACTGGTAGCATGCCACGACAGCGTGGACGTGAACCGTATGTGCAGTTGACGGACTTTGAGCGAGGGCGTATAGTGGGCATGCGGGAGGCCGGGTGGACGTACCGCCGAATTGCTCAACACGTGGGGCGTGAGGTCTCCACAGTACATCGATGTTGTCGCCAGTGGTCGGCGGAAGGTGCACGTGCCCGTCGACCTGGGACCAGACCGCAGCGACGCACGGATGCACGCCAAGACCGTAGGAACCTACGCAGTGCCGTAGGGGACCGCACCGCCACTTCCCAGCAAATTAGGGACACTGTTGCTCCTGGGGTATCGGCGAGGACCATTCGCAACCGTCTCCATGAAGCTGGGCTACGGTCCCGCACACCGTTAGGCCGTCTTCCGCTCACGCCCTAACATCGTGCAGCCCGCCTCCAGTGGTGTCGCGACAGGCGTGAATGGAGGGACGAATGGAGACGTGTCGTCTTCAGCGATGAGAGTCGCTTCTGCCTTGGTGCCAATGATGGTCGTATGCGTATTTGGTGCCGTGCAGGTGAGCGCCACAATCAGGACTGCATACGACCGAGGCACACAGGGCCAACACCCGGCATCATGGTGTGGGGAGCCATCTCCTACACTGGCCGTACACCACTGGTGATCGTCGAGGGGACACCGAATAGTGCACGGTACATCCAAACCGTCATCGAACCCATCGTTCTACCATTCCTAGACCGGCAAGGGAACTTGCTGTTCCAACAGGACAATGCACGTCCGCATGTATCCCGTGCCACCCAACGTGCTCTAGAAGGTGTAAGTCAACTACCCTGGCCAGCAAGATCTCCGGATCTGTCCCCCATTGAGCATGTTTGGGACTGCATGAAGCGTCGTCTCACGTGGTCTGCACGTCCAGCACGAACGCTGGTCCAACTGAGGCGCCAGGTGGAAATGGCATGGCAAGCCGTTCCACAGGACTACATCCAGCATCTCTACGATCGTCTCCATGGGAGAATAGCAGCCTGCATTGCTGCGAAAGGTGGATATACACTGTACTGGTGCCGACATTGTGCATGCTCTGTTGCCTGTGTCTATGTGCCTGTGGTTCTGTCAGTGTGATCATGTGATGTATCTGACCCCAGGAATGTGTCAATAAAGTTTCCCCTTCCTGGGACAATGAATTCACGGTGTTCTTATTTCAATTTCCAGGAGTGTATTTATCCCACTTTGAGATATGTGACTTCATGGGAAAATATCTGCAGTTATCTATGGAACCATTATTGCACTCAGGCATACACTTCTTAGTCCAAAGCAAATCTGTGGCCACAAGTGCCTTTTTTCAGTGTGTTAAAAATATGGAAATCGCATGGGGAGAAAACTGGGCTGTGTGGAGGATGTAAAATTTCCACACCATAATTGAAACAACCGTGGCAAGATGAGGGAGGGCATCATCCTGCAACAGAATGATGCCATCTGTCAACATTCCTGGACATCTGGACTTCATGATCCACTTCAGGTTCTACTAAATGTGAAGGCCCCACAAATGTTAACAGACAGCATCATTTTGTTACAGAACGATGGCCACCCACCTGATACCAAGGTTTTTTTTATATACTCCAGTAGTTTTGCTGAAAAGCCCTTAAGAAACATTCTTCATACAGTCCTGATTTGTACCATGTGATTTTCATATTTCTGGAGCCCTGAAGAAAGATATTTTTGGCCACCAATCTGCTTCAAACTAAGAGGTGCACACCCGGGTACAGTCATGGCTTCATATTCCACCACAAACATTTTTCCATGAAGGCATTGACCATCTTGTCTCACAGTGAGGTAAATACATTAACAGTTACCAACAATTACTTATGAAATATGATAAGTTTATTTTTCCCCATCTACCTTGTTTTCATTTGACTGCTGTCTATAAATACTAGTTGAAACTTTATTTGTTTGGCTCAGTGAGAAAAAAAGAAGAGATTGATGTTCAGCATCTGGTCCAATACTGCAGGAAAGTGCATTAAATTTCAACAGCAAGCTACCCAAAGGCGAGCCTAGATTCGCAACCAGCCAAGGTTTGTTTGAAAGATGGAAAGCTGGCCTTGGCGTATGCTAGCTTTCATTGATGGGCAAAAGTTTTTCAGAGGATACAATGGCTGCAGAAAATTTCTAAAAATAATGTGAAGAACATATTTCCTCCAAAAGCTTAACCACATACCAGATTTATACTGCGCATGAATCTGGACTTTTTTAATCAGATGATACCCGCTAAGACACTGGCTTCCAAATCAGATGACTTGACAAAGGGTTATAAGAGAAGTAAATGTCAAGTTACAATTATGGCTTGTAGTAATGCACCCAGAAGACATGTTAGGAAAATCAGAACATCTGCATGCACTGAAACATGCTAATCAGTCTTATTTGCCATTATCTATAAAACACATAATAATGCATGGATGGAAGTGACTTTTTAAAAACTAGTTTTATGCTGATTTTGTGCCAAATGTTGGAAGACATTTGGAAGAAGAGGGTCTTCTGCCAAGGGCCATATTGTTTATTGACAATACACCATCACATCCAAGGGAGGAGCACTTTGACAGTGGTGATATCAAAGTGAAGTTAGGACTTTCTAAACTAATGGATCTTCTACACTGTTGCATCACAGTGTACTGGAAAACATCAACATACAGAAGACAGCTACTGGGTAAATTGACTGAAGAAGAGTGAGAAGTTGATGTGATTTTTGTAATGAAATCAGTAAATATCACAGATTTGATTTTTATGATTGCGTCTTCTTGAGATCAAGAGGTACTGACTATTTATTCTGAAGTCATTCTACTGCTCATGTTTCTGAAGTTGTCAACAGGTCTCAAATTCTTGAAATGGTAGCAAACATTCTCAGGTGTATGGATATATAATGTAGGAGACTGGTTGCAGAATGTCAATGATGCTCATTACACCTTAACGTGCAATGACAAAATTTGTATTGCCACAGGTTGTACTACAGAGAACAACAGTGATGGTGAAGTGGACAACAAAAGTATGGTGTTTCAGTGGAAGAAATAATGACTCATGTTGAGGCAAAAACACACTTGGAAAAACTAATCATTTACCTAGAACATCAACCAGAAACAATTCCAGAGGAACTAACATTAGTGAAATGCATATACCATTATGCTGCTCTCAAAAGCCTTGCAAAACTGAAATAAAAGATTCTTACTGTTTCAGTAAATACAGTAACAAACTTGTGTAGATTACAGTAACTATAGAGTTTGTGTCAAAAAATATTTCTTGTTAGTACCACAATATAAGACATGTTTAATATTGTATATATTAGAGATTTTTCATTTGGTAAAATATTTCAGGATTATCTGAATTTTTGGTAAACTGGATTACATCTAGTGCACCTGGTCTGAACAAATAGCTCTTTGTGTACATATCTGGTATTTAGATACTCGCTACTTATGGCTATCAACTTAGTTGCTATAAATCTGTGGACAATGTATAAGAGGGCTAAGTGTGCTTGCAATAGTGTGCATGACAGTAAATGTACTGCTTCTCTAAAAAAAGATCCATGAGAGCTGTCAAATAAATTATAGAAAGTATCCTCAAACAAACATAGTGGAATGGCTCCACTTTCCCTAATCCAATCACTGCATCGAAACAAAATACCCCAGAAGAAATATGCCACAGCCAAAAGTTGCAGCAGTAGTACAATTACATTGACACAATTTAGTATCATCTCTTTGGGATGATTCTCTCATTGATCTTCATACTTATTCAGATAAGCTGACATATTTGCCTCCTTTCAGAAGTCCTTCACTTAAACAGGATCGCAGAAGAATGGAGAACTCTTGTGGAGCAACTGCTAAAATCCTTTACTAACCTTGACACAGTAACAGCATAACATTGTAAGTCTAAAAGCACAGTGAGGTCTTTGTATCTTCCATCATATGATCCATTTTATTGTGCTGCCTTGAAAATGCTCTTTTGTGAATCATCACAACTGTTTCTTCTCTTTGGAGACATTAATGCAAGTGAAGAACCTAATATAACACAACAAATAGTCTCAAAACTGAAACAGAATGAGCCAAGCATTTTGTTACACACAAAAATCTCCAGTTACATAATGTAAGCTGGAGTCTATTTAATTTATAAGATTCTAAAATGTTTGTGACCTTCATTAGATCCTCAGAGAAAACAGAGGGCAGGTTCCCACTTAAATGTGCTGCTGTTCTCTTCTTAAGAACATTGTACTGAATATCTATGCCATAACTTCACAAAATGTTTGTCAGCTCACCAGATCAGACTGCCATGAACTGGAAAATGATAAGCTATATGGATACTGGTCATTGCCATTCAGGGAGGACAAACACTTGGCCATATGGTTTTTTTCACTGACCAAAGTAGTTGTCACTGACATTGTTGAATTATCTAAATGGCAGTGAGGGAAATGGAGCTGATGAGAAAATTATACCCTTAATCACATGTATCTCCCCCAATTTCTTCATGATGACATCATGCAGGTCTGCACCACAAACTGTAAACTTGTCTAGCAGCCAAGATGGGGCCACAGATAACCCTAAGAGATCAACTCACTTAAAGTCATCAGTATAAATGGAGATACAACTGCTTCTCTGTTTGACTACTTTGTGCTGGCTGACTACAAAAGCCAGCAATGTTCTTAGTCTTGTTTACATGCAGGGCCTCCATTATTCAAGGAATTGTTGTTACCTTTACTCTTTGGATTATTTCCATTTCATGAGGACCTTCCATTGATGCATTTATTGGTGAGTGTTCCTTCATTCATTGGCACCATACATAGCATGGGAGTATATAGGTTCTAGTTTGCTCTCTGAAAAATGGTTCAGAATGGTTCAAATGGCTCTGAGCACTATGGGACTTAACATCTGTGGTCATCAGTCCCCTAGAATGTAGAACTACTTAAACCTAACTAACCTAAGGACATCACACATATCCATGCCCGAGGCAGGATTCGAACCCGCGACCGTAGCAGCCGCGCAGTTCCGGACTGCATGCCTAGAACTGCTAGACCACCGCAGCCGGCTGCTCTCTGAACGTCATTATAAAAAAAAAACACAAAAGAGGCAGTTAACACACTCATAGTGGAGTTATGTAACAATATGCTGGTGTTGGCTATATTCTTAAACGCATTTTGTTTCTTTATTTATTCATCTAGGGATCAACTGACAAAAATGTAGGATTTGTCATCATAATACAAAGAAGATAAATAGTTCTAAATATAAACATAGAGGGAGGAGGGAATTCATTAAGTTATATATACTGATGGAAAAAAATTAGTACGCCTGGAAAGACAATGTTGACTTTGATCTGACAACAGCATATGCTGCTTGTGAGATAGTAGATGTACTGATAATAGTTTCTATGTTGTCCAGCAACAGATAGAAAAGTAGCATAGCTACTAGTGTCATCAGTGTCTATCCTTTAACAGGAAATGCCCACAGCCAGAAAGCTCAGTGTGGTACAGATGTGAAAAGCAGGCAAGCAACCATGCCATGGAGTTGCACTTGTGCTTCCTACAGCCAATTGAACAAGTTTGAAAGAGGTCAAATCATGGCGTTCTGAGTGGTAGGATGGTCCTTTCAGAAAATTTCCACACATGGATGTGTTGTGTCAGTTGTGCAACAATGCTGGTATCAGTAGTCACATGAACATTCTTACTCCAATAGACATTAGACATCGATGTCCACACAGCACAGATGCCCATCAGGATATTGTAAAGACAGCAGTAGCATATCATACAGCTATGACAGCAGAGATAAAAGGGTTTGTCAGCCCACACATCAACACAAACTGTTGTGAAGTGGTTACTAGCAATGGGACACTCACCTAACCTGTCTTCCAGTCACTCCACAGCACTGACATGCATGGCTCAACTGGTGCCATCAAAGGATCACTTGGACGATGAAATGGTGCACCATGGCCTTCAGCAATGAAAGCAGATTCTGCCTGCATGTAAGTGATGGTCGTTTGTGCATATGGCTTATACCTGGTGAGTATTGTCTTGTAGAGTGCTTTTGTCCGAGACACACTGGCTCGATCCCAGGCCTTATGGTCTGGTGTATCATAAGCTGCAACCCTCATTCACCTTTAGTGTTTCTGGAATGGATGCTAACCAGAGCTTGGTATGTGCAGAATGTTGTTAGACCCATTCTCTTGCTGTTCTTCAAATAGGAGGGTGATGTGTTATTCCGACAGGATAGTAGTCACCCATGTACTGCCCATGAAACTCAATGAGCTCTGCAAGACATGTAGCAACTTCCCTGACCAGCACTGTCTCCAGATTAGTCTCCAGTCAAGCATTTAGGATATAATGGACGAGAAGTGAGTCACGCGACTCGTCAGCCAACAAACCTTACAGAACTACATGTACCGGTGGAACAGACATGGAATAACATATTGCAGGGCAGTGTTAGCCATCTGTATGACTGACTGCATGCCAGAGTCAGCACATGCATTGCTGCCCATGAAGGCAGAACCATGTACTAATATGTGTGTTCCCACATGGATTGATACCTAATACACTTTCAATTGCTTAGTTTGCCTTGTCACCACTGACAATTTCAGTACACCTTCCTGACATCAACCACAGCCACAATGTCAGACTCTGCAATTGTATCTCCCCCTGCACCTGTTATGTTGGTAATCTGGTTCCTTTGTTCTTTTGTTTGTATATGTCAATTATGATGAGTAGATTATCTTTGCTCTTGATGCTCACTCTCTTAAGTGTGCTACATGTAACGTGTTGTTATCGGAATATAAATATTATGAACAATCTGTTACTTATCTTTTTAAATGCCTAACCTTACTCTGATAACAGGTTATGGGCCCATAACAGTAAATCTGTGCAGTGAACTATGTTTGTCCTGTGGGTAGGAAGATAAATAACTGAAGAAGCGTGTTAGGTTATGTACTCTAATTGTGTGTGATACTTGTTTTGGTTTGTGTTTTGTCAACTTCATCAGCATCTGAACTCTCGTTTTTCTGAAGAAATCAGTCATGTATTCTAGTGCTTTGAATTCAAGTGTCTGAAAATGGCTTCAAATGTAAGTTTGATGAAAACCGCTACTCCAGTGGTAGACAAACTGAGAAACAAGGATGATTATAACATGTGGAAGTTCAGAATGAAACTCATTCTAATGCACAAGAAATTATTGGGTTATACAATAGGTGCAAGTACTGCTACAAATGCAGAGAAGGATATAGATGCGTGAACACATTCTTTTGTATGTGGATAAATCTCTCTATGCACTTGTGGAAAACACAGCAAAAGCAAAGGAAGCTTGGGATACTTCGGTAAACCTGCTTGCTGGTAAGAATAAAAGCAGATGGATGAATCTTTGAGATGTTCTGCTGCATTCTACATTATCCAAATGCGAAGGAAATATTCAAAATTACGTTATTCACATTTTGGATGTACCCAACAAACTGCAGAGCATGGGCAAACCAGTTGATGATGGGCTAATTGCATTGATTACCATACCGGATGGTTATAGAGTCCAGTAAAATGGAGGAAAATTTCACATCAGAAATATCAAAGCAAAGTTGCTGAATGGTAGTGTGGAAGAATACCTCATTTTGGACAAAGATGGCAGTGATAGTGCCTTATTTACAAATAATTATAAGAAATCACAAGAGGGTTTCTCAAAAGACAAGCAAGAAAAGAAGAAAGTGAAATGTTTCAGTTGCTGGAAGTATGGTCACTTCAAGTCCAAATGTCCTCAGAAGCAAGAATCGTCAAAGAAAGAATCAAAGGGAACAGAAAAGTCATTGTTTTGTGCACTTGGTATGTCAGATTTCAACCAGAATGAGTGGCTCATTGATTCCAGCGCATCATCACACATGACATTAAGAAAGGAATGGCTTAAAGATTATGAAACAGAAAATAGCAATGAAAAATCGTGAAGTGTGCTGATAATGTTGAATTAGTGAGTGAGGGGAAAGGTGATGTTATTGTCAATTCACCAGATATATCCTCAATAAAGAATGTTATTCCTGTCCCTGGCATATTGACTAATTTGTTACCAGTTTCTGCTTTAGTCAAGAAAGGCATAAATATTGTTTTCGACAAAGATGGGATGCTCAAAAGTGGTGAGATACTTTGTTCTGGATCAGAGTCAAATGGCATTTATAAACTAAAAAATGTTGAACCTGTGTTGTCAGATGAGCATGCTCTTGCTGTTAATAATTTTAGTAATCTGGAAGACTTATGGCACCATAGACTTGGTCATGTTAGAGGTGACACTGGACTTAAGCTATGTTTACAAAGTGGTGGCATAAGGTTGGAGTGTTGTGACTCTGAAACTTTTTACAAGTACAAATCGTGTATACTAGGTAAGATGTTTAAATTCCCATTTCCTAAGACTGGAGGGCAACGTGCATCTGAGTTGCTTCGCCTTGTGCATATGGATTTATGTGGCCCCATGGAGCAAATGTCACGTGGTATGGCTAAGTACATGCATGTACTAGGGGATGATTATTCCAGAAGGACATTCTGTTACTTTCTCAAGAGTAAAGATCAAACATTGGAATTTTTCTGTGAGTTTAAAAGTTGGGTGGAAAATAGAATTGATGCAAAGATAAAATCAATTATATCTGACAATGGCAGTCAAGTTACGAACTCAAATTTTGATTTATTGCTTAGAGACAATGGAATAGATCATCAGATTAGTGTGTCCTATAGCCCAGAACAGAATGGGGTTGTGGAAAGGACCAACAGATCAATTTGTGAGATGGCATGGTGCATGCTATTTGAATCTGGTCTGATGGTCTGCCTAAGCAGTATTGGGCAGAGGCATACAATAAAGCTGTTTACAGAAAGAACCATGTTCCACACAGGGTACTTAATGGTAAGACTCCATAGGAATTATGGACTGGAAAAGTATTTCATTTGAATCATTCAAAGGTGTTTGGTTGTTGAGCTCTTCTCCATATACCAGATCAAAACAGAAGAAAGTGGGATGCCAAAGCTAAAGAACCTGGTTTTGTAGGTTATGATGAAATGACCAAAGGTTACAGACTAATTGACCCCAAGAAAATAGTGAAAGGCAGGAGTGCCATTTTTCTGGAGAATGAGTGCATGACTGACAATACCAGAACATCAGCTGTTAATAATGAAGATTACTGTATGTTCTGGTCAAATAAACAGTATACTGAATGGGGAGAGGCAGAGGAAGAAGAAGTCAACAGTGCTGGAAGTGACAGAGATCAAGACACACACTATATCCCAGATGCTCAGTCTATGGCAGACACAGATGCGACTGATGTGCAGCCGATGGACCCTGATGCTTCAGATGAGGACCAACCAGTTCAGAAAGTCAGCCTGTGTACCCAAACCCAAGGAGTACCTGAATTGTGTCACCTATTTGGTAAGTGATTTTTCTAGATTGGGAGAAGATCCTGTGAACTTGGAGGATACCATGTCAAGGAGTGACAAAGAAGAGTGGATAAAGGCCATGAAAGAGGAAATTAAGTGTTTCCAGAACAATGGTGTTAGGGAACTTGCGGATCCACCAGAGCAATAAAAGTATGGTACGTAACAAGTGGGTATTTAAGCTGAAAAGGAATGTGAACGGTACAGCACCCCACCATGCTAGACTGGTTGCTAAAGGATTTACACAAAAATTTGGTATTGATTATTGTGAGACTTTTTCACCTGTTTTGAGACATAGTACTCTTAGAGCTCTCATTAGTTTAGCTGTAAATCTTGATCTTAAGATCTAACATTTTGTTATTAAGACTGGTTTTCTGTATTAGGACTTGGAGGAAAATATTCTCATGAACCAGCCAGATGGTTTTGTTTCAAAAGGGAGTGAAGGTAAAGTCTATAAACTAACTTCAGCCACTTATGGTTTGAAACAATTGGCCAGACAGTGGAATGAAAAGGCAAAATGTACGCTTTTAGACCTAGATTATGTTGCAAATACCAATGTAGATTGTGTGTTCATTAAACGGTCAGGTAAAAATGTTGCAATTATTGCTTTGTATGTAGATGATTTTTATGTCTTGTGTAATAACAGTGTGATGAAAGACAAGTTGTATCAGGAATTTTCTGAGAATTTTGAAGTTAAAGACCAAGGAGAAACAAAGTCCTATCTGGGTATGTGTATACCCAGAAAGTGGGAGGTTTTTGTTGTTGTGGTCTTCAGTCCTGAGACTGGTTTGATTCAGCTCTCCCCACAGCTCTCCACACTGCTCTATCCTGTGCAAGCTTCTTCATCTCCCACTACCTACTGCAACCTACATCCTTCTGAATCTGCTTAGTGTATTCATCTCTTGGTCTCCCTCTACGATTTTTACCATCTACATTGCCCTCCAGTACTAAATTGGTGATCACTTGATGCCTCAGAACATGTCCTACCAACCGATCCCTTCTTCTAGTGAAGTTGTGCCACAAACTTCTCTTCTCCCCAATCCTATTCAATACCTCCTCATTAGTTATGTGATCTACCCATCTAATCTTCAGCATTCTTCTGTAGCACCACATTTCAAAAGCTTCTATTCTCTATTTGTTCAAACTATTTATCATCCATGTTTCACTTCCATACATGGCTACACTCCGTACAAATACCTTCAGAAACAACTCTCTGACACTTAAAGCTACACTTGATGTTAGCAAATTTCTCTTCTTCAGAAACGCTTTCCTTGCCATTGCCAGTCTACATTTTATATCCTCTCTACTTCGACCATCATCAGTTATTTTGCTCCCCAAATAGCAAAAGTCCTTTACTTCTTTAAGTGTCTCATTTCCTAATGTAATTCCCTCAGCATCACCTGACTTCATTCAACTACATTCCATTATCCTTGTTTTGCTTTTGTTGATGTTCATCTTATATCCTCCTTTCAAGACACTATCCATTCGGTCCAACTGCTCTTCCAAGTCCTTTGCTGTCTCTGATAGAATTACAATGTCATCAGTGAACCTCAAAGTTTTTATTTCTTCTCCATGGATTTTAATACCTACTCCATATTTTTCTTTTGTTTCCTTTACTGCTTGCTCAATATACAGATTGAATAACATCAGGGATAGGCTACAACCCTGTCTCACTCCCTTCCCAACCGCTGCTTCCCTTTCATGCCCCTCGACTCTTATAACTGCCATCTGGTTTCTGTACAAATTGTAAATAGCCTTTAGCTCCCTGTATTTTACCTCTGCCACCTTCAGAATTTTAAAGAGAGTATTCCAGTCAATATTGTTAAAAGCTTTCCCTAAGTCTACAAATGCTAGAAACATAGGTTTGCCTTTCCTTAATTTAGCTTCTAAGATAAGCTGTAGGGTCAGTATTGCCTCACGTGTTCCAATATTTCTACGGAATCCAAACGGATCTTCCCCGAGGTCAGCTTCTACTAGTTTTTCCATTCATCTGTAAACAATTTGCATTAGCATTTTGCAGCTGTGACTTACTAAACTGATAGTTCAGTAATTTTCACATCTGTCAGCACCTGCTTTCTTTGGGATTGGAATTATTATATTCTTCTTGAAGTCTGAGGGTATTTCGCCTGTCTCATATATCTTGCTCACCAGATGGTAGAGCTTTGTCAGATCTGGCCCTCCCAAGGCTGTCAGTAGTTCTAATGGAATGTTGTCTATCCCAGGGGCCTTGTTACAACTCAGGTCTTTCAGTGCTCTGTCAAACTCTTCATGCAGTATCATATCTCCCATTTCATCTTCATCTACATCCTCTTCCATTTCCATAATATTGTCCTCAAGTACATCACCCTTGTATAGACTCTCCATATACTCCTTCCACCTTTCTGCTTTCCCTTCTTTGCTTAGAACTGGGTTGCCATCTGAGCTCTTGATATTCATACAAATGGTTGTCTTTTCTCCTATACGCAGTATCTATCTTTCCCCTAGTGAGATAAGCCTCTGAATCCTTACATTTGTCCTATAGCCATCCCTGCTTAGCCATTTTGCATTTTCCTGTCGATCTAATTTTTGAGACGTTTGCATTCCTTTTTACTTGCTTCATTTACTGCATTTTTTATATTTTCTCCTTTCATCAATTAAATTCAATATTTCTTCAGTTACCCAAGGATTTCTAGTAGCCCTCGTCTGTTTACCTACTTGATCCTCTGCTGCCTTCACTATTTCATACCTCAAAGCTACCCATTCTTCTTCTACTGTATTTCTTTCCCCCATTCCTGTCAATTGTTCTCCCTGAAACTCTGTACAACCTCTGGTTTAGTCAGTTTATCCAGATCCCATCTTCTTAAATTCCCACCTTTTTGTTGTTTCTTCAGTTTTAATCTACAGTTCATAACCAATAGATTGTGGTCAGAGTCCACATCTTCCCCTGAAAATGTCTTACAATTTAAAACCTGGTACCTAAATCTCTGTCTTGCCATTATATAATCTATCTGAAGGCTGTCAGTATCTCCAGGCTACTTCCATGTATACAACCTTCTTTTATGATTCTTGAACCAAGTGTTAGCTATGATTAAGTTGTGCCCTGTGCAAAATTCTACCAGGCAGCTTCCTCTTTCATTTCTTACCCGCAATCCATGTTCACCTACTACATTTCCTTCTCTCCCTTTTCCTACTACCGAGTTCCAGTCACCCATCACTATTAAATTTTCATCTCCCTTCATTATCTGAATAATTTCTTTTAGTTCATCATACATTTCTTCGATTTCTTCGTCATCTGCAGAGCTAGTTGGCATATAAACTTGTACTACTGTAGTAGACGTGGGCTTTGTGTCTATCTTGGTAGTTTAAAACTTGACCAAAAGGGTTATATTGCAAATGTGATGAAATGCTTTTGGTCGATTGTGTTCCTGTTAGAACACCAATGGAAGCTGTATTAAAGCTTTGGGGCATGCAGGGTGATAAAGTTCAAATGCCATATCTAGAACTTATAGTTTGTTTGCTGTATATCAGCACTAATACAAGACCTGACATATCTTATGCAGCAAGTGTTTTAAGCCAGTATAATTGTAAGTTTACTAGTGTTCACTGGAAGGCAGCAAAAAGGGTGCTTTGTTATCTCAAGGGTACTATATATTATGGCATTGTGTTTGAAAAAGGAGATTTCAAGGATCTGAATATAACTGGTTTTGTTGATTCGAATTTTGTAGATGATTTAACTACAGGGTTGTCCCAATATGGAAGTGTTTTTCTTTTTGGGAAAAGCATAATTTCATGGGAGAGCAAGAAACTGAAATATGTAGCAACCTCAACAACCAAGGGGAATATGCAGCTTTGAATTCTAAAGCCAAAGAGGCACTTTATTTGAGATGGCTGAATGGTTAAATAATAAGCACCAAAATCCTGTAATCATTTTCCATGACAACCAGAGTGCTATTAGACTTTCACAAAATCCTGTGTTGCATTCTATGTTGCATTCCAGATTAAAACATGCTTGTGCTAAAGGACGTTTTATTAGACAATGTATTAAAAGAAATGAGATTGTTGTTAAATATTTGCAGTAAAAGGAAATGCCTGCTGATGTGTTAACTAAACCACTTGCCAGAGAGCAACACATGAATCTTGTTCATAAATTGAAATTGTCACCAGATTAAGTGGTTGTGTTATGTTGGTAATCTGGCTCCTTGGTTCTTTTGTTCATATACATCAAGTATGATGAGTAGACTATCTTTGCTCTTGATGTTCACTCTCTTAAGCGTGCTAAATGTGATGTGTTGTTATCAGAATATAACTATTATGAACAATGTGGACTTGTCAATGACCCACTCTCCTTCTCCTCTCTCTCCACTCATACACTACTATCTCCTCCCCTTCACTTCCCCACCCTCTCCAGATTGCTGCTTGCATCCCACATGATGTTGCATTCTGGTCTGAGATGTTGGAGTTGGCAATTCTGGGTGCATGAGTCATGCTTGGTATTTGTGTGTGTGTGTGTGTGTGTGTGTGTGTGTTTCTTGTTCCACTAATATGTCCTCCAATACTGATGAATTGTCCACTAAGTTACTAGGTGGAATTTCCACAAAATATGATGAGGTTTGTAATGGAATTTCTGCACAAATAGCTGGTGTGTATTCAGACAAATGAAAATTAACAGTACCATATAATGTCCTTCTGACTCATGTAGGAAAATTGACACTACAACAAAATGAGATATAAGTCTGACAAAATGTAATGAGTTCTGAAGTAGGTATGTTGAAAGATGCAAGCAATTATTTGTCTCATGAAACGAGATGATTGTCTCAGGACCATAAAAATACTGAAGAGACGGCATGTAAATTAAATTTTAAAGAAGAAAAAATTATTACCCGACAACAGGCTAATGTTAAACTATAATTAGATGCATACTAAGGCAATGTAGGTAAACATTATTCTCAGTGGATTTCCAGCAAGAATAAGTTTGTAAATGAACATTTAAATTCTTAACTGCCTTGTACAGTTCAGCAATCTATAAATTAGCTATTGTCACAAGGGACTGGTTTGGGGGAGATTGTAAATTCGCAAATTAAGCAGTTAAAGACTATAGCAGATTGAAAATATTCACAGTGGAGGAACAATGTCCCATCACCAGCCAAATAAATGCAACAGGATTTAGCTAACATCAAGTAATATGTAAATAGTTCATCACCTACTATAACTACAGCAGATGGAGATGGTTAGTCCTATACTTTGTAGGCAAGAGTCGGGAATGAGCAAAATTCAGTGGTATGTTGCCCATGTTGTACGGTATGAAGACAACATTACAACTTCATCTCTCCTACTGGATGAAAGTCTATCAACCACAAGCAATTTCAAATGTACATTCCAGAGAGAATGATTTGTTGTGTTCATTAAAGCATTTAAAACTGTGTCTATCAGTGACACATCTGCACAAAATAATCTAGTTGATGTTATAGAGAAGTCAACCACTACTGAATCATCACAACATGACGACTCATAAAGATTGTTGTTGAAGTATGTACATGTCATCAGTAAGAGAATTAGGTATCATATAAACAATTATCATTATCATATTAATGTCTGCCCCCATGATAGTTACTGCTACAACATGTATTTCATCCCATGATCAAAGAAATAAAATAGATGTTTGAGTGTCATGTAGTGAATTTTTCAAACATGTCATAAACAATCTTCCTTTGTATAACACACAGCTTACTCATTCTGATCAGATAAGTAAATCCAGGGAAAAGAATGAGTGGATAGGTCTGCTGCCCAGAGATGAAAAGAAGAATGTCCCTGGGACAAAAAGGTAAGGAAACCATTAAATGCAATCACACAACAGGCATGCTGATATAAGTTACACTATGACAGGAAATCACATCAAATACAAACTTATCAAACACTTCATAAGTCATCACTTACGCACAAGAAGAATTGCAAGTGGCAACTACTGTATACTGGACCTTACATGAATATATGAATAGTACATCCAGTGAGCTATCTTCTAACTTACTCTCATCAGATTTAAAGAAATATTTTTATAAGCAATGAGTCTTAAATCTTCTTTAGGAAAGAATATCTGAATATGATTTTGAAAGTAGTTTGTTAACAGTTAAGTCATGACATTTATAGGAATTATGCTTCAGAAGGAAGGACACTATTACATGGATGAAAGCTATCATTAAGTACTTAAGGCAAAAGGAGGCCTGAAGCAACAGACATTTATTTAGTTAAAACTGACACAGATATGCTAACTTCAAACTAGGAGGGAACATAAGGATGTCCAGGTTATGGAAATATTTACTATTTATATACAAGTATGTAAATAGTAAAATAATCACATGAATGGTCACTACTTCAAACCTAAGACAAATAGAGAGATGGACTGAACCCACTAATTGGCATATGCACATAACATTATCAGCACAACACATCTCAAAGCTTTGTACATATTAGGATAAGAGAGTAAGCAAGATTTGAATGTATATTGTGCTTTGATTTCTTGTACATATATGAGTAAGACTTCTGCTCAGCTTTTTAGCATTTGTTTTATTACATTTCTGTCTTTTTTTTTTTTTTTTTTTTTTTTTTTGTCCTATGTTTAGGTGACACACTGAACAAACATCGAATTTCAACCTGTGATAAACAATGTTTCCCTGAGTAAACATGACAAATTTCTGAAGTACGATTTGATAAGCAGGTCAGATAGAAATTAATCATAAGAAAATATTCTTATTTGAAGATTAATCAATTTGTAAATATGTTGCTTAGAAATAATGGAATAGAAAACCTTGGAACCTGTGTTGGAAAATTTGCCAGAACATGATCAGGGCAAAGTATACTGATAAATTGTGTTGTATTGAAATGCAATGTCAAAGAGTTACTGTTTTAGTTGATATGATAAGCGAAAGAAAAGTGGTGGTCACATGTTATGTTAAGTTCACAGATACAGCTGCAGTAGTACAGTGTTTGAACATTGCATTATGGATGACAGATTGTGGTTTTAGTATATGCACTGTGATTGCACTGCACTTATGTTGTTTTGTACTCAGGGACTTGTGTTTTGCTTTTAGTATCATGTAGAATGATGAATGCTGAACTCCATGTGAGCTGCAGTCCATTTCAAACAAGTAATGAACACTCACTACAGACTTCTGTACAGTAGTCAAGCATCAGGTAATTGTGTTTTGGTCGGTGAAGTGAGGCAACTGTGCTGGTGTATACCTTTGCCAGCGCACCGGTCAGCACTAGGAAAAATTGTATAGCAGGCACTGAACTAAGCACACCTACGACAAGAGAAGACCAGAAGACCAAGACATGCCCCCAGGGTACTAGCTGATAATACCCCTGGGCAGCATGCATATCGGCCACCACTGACTGAGCTGTCTCAATCACTCAATGTCAGTACCTCAGTATGTCACATCTGGACGCAGTTCACATTGCACTGTGCTCTAATCTTCCACAGTGATATATGTCACCTGATACCTTAGCTAGCTGTGAGGGAACATTAATCATTGTATATAGTTGTGACACGGACACAGACAAGATTCAAGAATTAGTACATGTTATCTGATTGCTATTAACCACAGAACTTCAGATTGGACATCATTGAAGTTAAGTACTTAATTGGTATCTGTAATAAAGTGTATTTTAACCATGTGTGCATTTTGTTTTGTAGTGAAAAGAAACAGGCTACCCACCTATCATACCACCGTCTCCTCATCCAGCCAGAAACCACAAAACATTACAAGAGGGCACAGCCACAATGTGGTGCTGAGTCTGACCAACAAATTTTGTTCCTGGTTGCTGCAGGGGACCTGTTGTTACAGTAATTCTATTTGCTAATTTGTTCTTGTTGCTGCATGTATTACAGTAAGGGAACTGAAGAGGCATTTCAGAGGGATTGCACAGTGCTTATCTATTTGTCTTTTTATATTTTGCTGTAATTTGTTAGCGTTAGAATGGCTCCAACCCCTGCCCCTGTGCCTCAGCCACAGATGGCTCCTGCTCTGGAACTAAATCAGATTTAATCAGATTTTTCAGTTTCAGAACCAGCAAATTGCCACATTGCTGTCTGCTGCTGCGTTGGCTGCCCACCTGACCAACCAATCCAAAATTACCACCAAGTAACATTCCACAATTTCAGCACTTTGATGAAAAAGAAGAGTAATGGTTCGTATTTGTCACCCAGTTCCAGGCCCACTGTCAAGTCCATCAAATTCAAGGTACTGTGAAATCTCATTACTTCCTGTCCCTCATGGGAACCCCTGTGTTTCACTTAATTCAAAAACTCTTTCCTACATCAGCTTCTGAAGCACCGTCCTATGATGAAGTAGTGGCTGCATGAAGTCAGTATTACAAGTGGCAGATTCGGGTCATGGCAGCCAGATTTCAGTCCTTTCACCTTAAAAAAAAAAGCTAGGACAGACATATGGTCAATGGTATACTGACTTACAGGGTCTCACTAGGAAGTGTAAATTCAAGTGTAGTTGTGGCAGCTATTATAGTGACATGATGATCCATGAAGCAATTGCATATAATGTCCTTGATAGGAGAACTAGAGAACAGATTCTCAAGTACTCAGATTCTTCACTCCACCAAGTGTTGCAAACATTAAAACAATTTGATTCTGGTGCCATAGCCACTGGTACATTTGATCAGGTCCCAATTTTTTGGGTCGAATCACCTCTAGCCCATGGCAGTCCACCTAGCCACCACACCGAGATTGCACACAGATCCACAGACAGCCTAGTAAACAAGTAGCCAAGCCTGTAAATCTAATGAAGCTCCCCTGTTTTGCTCACCATAAGCAGCAAGATTGCCCATCATACAACGCGACATATTACTCATGTGGAAAGAAAGGCTATGTCTAGGCAGTTTGTTTGCAATGGCAAAAGAATTCCAATTCTGCCTGCTCTTGCAGCAGCAGGTCTCATGCACATTATGTGAATGCAGTGCTTTCAAAACTGACTACAGGTTCTAGTAGTAATTCAAGTAAGGTTGTGCCCTCATCTCATCCCAGTGCAGTGCAACGCCATTCCAACAAACTACTTGTAACACTGAAAATTGCTGGCCGTTGTGTTGACTTACAATTGGACACAGAGGCTTCTGTAACTTTGCCTAATTGTGGCATGTAAGAACAGTCAGGCTCAACACACATGTCAAACTCTAGCCTCACTGCATACAACAGACAGGAAATCCTAGTAAATGGACAGAGAAGTTTGCCTGCCACTTACAAATCTCACACTAGGACAGTGAAATTTACTGTGTTGCAGTCAAGAGACATTGAAAACATTTTTGGCTTAGATTCGTTTGACTTGTTTGGCCTTAGCATCCACAACAATGTACTTTCAGTGACTGCTTTTAATCCAAGAGACAGTGTAACTATTATGCTTAAGGATCTCCTTAACTCTTTTCTGATGGACTTGGAAAAGCTAATAATTTTGTAGTGCTCGTTACCCTGAAAGACAATGCACAGCCCCAGTTTTTCTTGGCTTGGCCCATTCCTATTGCTTTACAAAACAAAGTAGCCAGTCAATTAAAAGAACTGCAAGACAATGTTGTGATTGCTCCAATACAAGCTAGTCAGTGGGCAAGTCCATTGGTTTTGATGCTCAAGCCTTCTGGCCGCCATCGGATGCTGCTTCACTTGCTCCACCCACTGCAGCACCCAGTGCTGCCGATGGTCCACAAGTATCACTTTTCACTGCATGATCTTGTTCTTTACAGTATTTTTGGCCGACATTAGCACAGGGAGCAAGGCAAGATCCATTAACCCATTGGCACATAAATGTATCTAATTGCAGGTCCTGATGGTTCATTGTGCCGTCACCAGAATCAAATTAACGTTTGCCATTTGCCCAGTGATTCTGTGCTCTTCTTCCCCCAGATTCATGGCCTCATGAGACCACACAGCCTTTGCAGCTGCCTGCTGGTGCTGCCACAGCACATCAGGACAAGCCAATGAATGTCTGCCATCTCCGCACTCTGACCCAATGGACCTAGACCAGCCATTGCCATCACCATCATCGTCATTGCCCCAGGAGATGTTCTCAGGATTGGACGTGTATCTGTGCAGTGTTTTCTGGAGGGCCCAGATGGTGGAGTATGGCTGGGACTACACCATCCTACACAGCATTGGCTTCCAGCAGCTCATTTCTACATCCAGATTCCTGCCCCACCCCCCCACCCCCCCCCAATTGTCATTCACATCTCTAGTATATGACAACAGTGTGACATCTATGACAAGAGATGACCAAGACACACCCCCAGGGTAAGCGTCGATAATGTCCTCCAGGCAGTGTGCCTATAAGCTGCCATCGGCCAAGCTGTCTTAATCTCTCAATCATTGCATCGGGACTCAGTCTGCATTGCACCTCAACAAATTGCACTGTGCTGTTGTCTTCCACAGTGATAGCCATTGCCTCGCACCTTAGCTAGCTGTGAGAGAATGTTAGTCATTGCATATAGTTGTAATACAGACACAGACAAGATTCAAGAATCAGTACGTGTTATATGATCGTTGTTAACCACAGAACTTCAGATTGGACATCATTGAAGTTAAGTACTTGATTGGTTCCAGTAAAAGTTTATTTTAACCACATGTGTGTTTTGTGTTGTAGTGAGAGGAAACCAACCACCCACCTATCATACCACTCTCTCCTCATCCAGCTGGGAACCACAAAACCTTACAAGAGGTCACAGCCACAACACCAACCACTTGCCCAACTGTGACATCAGCTCTGATTGTTGATGTCTTTACTCAGTACACCTTCATTATTGACTTAAATTTTGAATCAAACCTTGTGAAAAGTTTAGCATGGATGCTCAAAACTGCATGTGTTCAGTTATTCACAGAATTCAGGTCTAACAAGAATAATATCCTCTGTAACCTATGTAACAACACAAAACAGAAAAACAAAAAGTCAGGCTCCAATCATAATAAACTTAAGTACCGCCCACATTAAATATAGACCCATCAAATATACAATAAATGTATATGTAAATATGTTTTCACTCCAATTGTGTAAAGTGTTATGTGTTTGTTACTGTAACTTGCCCAGGTCATGCCTTACATGTTAGTAATTATGTGGCATGTCTGTTTCTTACATACCAAACTGCTGAGCTGACTGGGGTCACACAAATCAAATTCATGGTACCTCCACACTGTTCTGGCCAATGACATTTAATCCTGAGACTAGCTACCAAGATGGGCTTTAACACAGCCAAACAACATTGCTTATACCATTCCTTTGGCGTCCTCCCTTGTAGTTATAACTCTCCATAAAAGGTGTCTGATCCTGACATCCTCCACCATAGAAAGTAGAACATTTCTTGTCATATCACAAGCAAAGGAAATCTACTTCTTACCACCACCTCATGACTATAATAGATGGAAGACATAAACAATAAAAATCAATTGTGAGAATGTGTGTAACTAACAAAGTATTTGTTGAACATTCTAGATTGCCACTTGCAAACTTATATATACTTTCATATTTTGTTGTAAATAAAAACTTTATTAATGAATCATAAAACAAATAAAAGGTGACCACCTCATCTGACTCACTGAATGGCAAACAGAAAGACAATGTATTGTGTATTTCCACAAAGAAATGAATTATAATTCCCAATAGTTTTTGAGTCTTTTCTGAATAACAAAAAGTATAGTCCAATGTATCTTAACATAGTGTACTGAATATATTTTCCTATGTTAATGGAAACTACCCATCTCCCCCCAGCAGCACTTTTAATGGCTACTCCAAAGTGATGTAACCTTGTAATAAAGTTGTGCAGGCTGAAAGCATCGACTGCACATTGACTAGTGCAGTGCTGCGAAATGGCATCAAGAAGGAGCTGACTCACATGCCAATGGAAGGAGTAGGCAGTGCTACACCTCCAGGAAGGCAGAGTTCAGTGCTCCCAGTCAAAGCCAACTTAACCAGCTACACATCACTGGTGGGGCCCCATTCTGTTGCAGTATTCAAGAGCATAAGTACTGGGTGATAGAATGATGATACTTAGGCTGTGTTCTGCAAGTAGTAATAGAGAAATGTAATTGCAAGTAGGGGGCACAGGGAGCAAGTTAAGTTATGTTTCTTTTCTTTATAGAAATAATGTTTTCCATTAATTTGAAAGTGTTTGTTTTTTATTCCTACCACCAGTCATGGCAACCTGTCCTTTCTTGTTTGTGTCAGTGCTGACTCCCACAGTAGCAGACAAAACACAAGGGACAACATAAAACATTAATCTTGTATCAACTCAATTCATGGGGAATAATTATGTAGGTTTAGAGGGTTTTCAACAGTCATTTTCCACGTAAGACAAATGAACATGCATTCAAGTCATTCAGAGTTTCTCTCTTTGGATGTTTTACATGTAATGTGTCTATTGCAGTAGTCTTAAATTGAATGACATAAATATCATAATATTCATATATTTTGAATTAATATTATTTAGACATACATGTCCAGTATCCATGATTACTTATATGTATGGATTTTAAGTTTCAGCATATTTATCGCTGTAAAGCATAAGTTCAGTGATGTGGTGATGAATGATTATGCACAACATGTGATGCATAATTACATAATCATAAATGTCACATTTTAAAACTAGCAGTTTTATTTTCTCTTAAAGCAAAGTCCAAAGATTTATTGCTGGCATTGTGATCCATTTCATCATATTGTGCTCCAGTATTACATGGCTGCATATACATTACTTACTGGTGCCCAACAGCATACTCTGTGGCTGTCTATAATTCCTTGTACACTAAGGGTAAAAAAAACCATAGAACCAGCTGTGGAGGGATTTGGTACAAACAAATATCTCTTTTACAAAATCCCTTATCACCTTTTTACTCCCGTAAAGTTGTGGTGTTGGTTTGGGAGTAGAACCCAGTGCTTATATGAATAGTTAACTAAGCACAATCAGATTTCAGATATTGAATATGTTAACCAATAGCATGCTACTGGAACCTGAAATGACAGTAAAAATGATTTTTGCCTGGCAGGGATGCTATCCCAGCACTTTTCATTATTGTCTTATAGCTATGAATAGACAAGAAATATTTATTGTTTTTTTCACATCTAATGAGATATGCAAGTGTTTTGCTAGAGGTAATGCAACGAATAGTTCTGTGGTGCCCAGGACTACAACCCCATGCACATCATCATTGTTGACCCCACATGAAGAAGTGTGAATTATCAAACTCCCTTTTACTAGTACTTAGGATCACACCATTCATAGAGACCTGGAGGAGTTTAGCATCATGAGGAAAGAACGAAAAGATGGTACAGTATCATCTTGAAGGGTTCATATATAGAGAGAACTGAAATAGGAGCTTGAATCCCAGTCCAGTGCCAATATTTTCAAAATCTCAAGGCCATATGACTTACATGACAATTAGTTCATGAACTAAAATAACATTACTAGTGTAAGAAAGCTTACTAGAGACAGAGTTTCTGCAAGCAGCAGTTTCTGCCTCTGACATCCAAAACTAATCAAACTCCATTCCATTCAGTAGCAAACAGACATGTTTAAAGTTGATTTGGAACCATAGAACAGTTCTGAGTTCTTTACTTGTCTTTACTGGAGGAGAAGAGGGTATGTTTGTGGCTGTTAAAAACGGGTACCCCAGAGGAAACTGAACCCACACCTTACCCATTAGAAGTTAGACTCAGCCTAACCAACCACTGAATTTCGCATGTATTAGGATCATATTTCTGTCTAATGGGGTATGCAACATGGTATGAGAAGTGTTGACTTCCAGCTGAGCTGTTGTGAATAACCTATTTATGATCTAATAGTCAATGTCATTCAGTGCAAATGCAAAGCTGTGATATCAAACCCCATCCTTTTCCTTTCCTTTTTAAGCTGTATTCCATGTCTGCTAAGAGCATCAGTCTGACAGAAGATCAGAGACAGTTTTGTTCATTTTCTAACCAGTCGGTAATAGAAAAATCTTGGAAAAACATGGTTGTGAAAGGGCTCATGGATGTCCATCATGGTAAGACCAATTTCAGTGCTATCAGCCAGCAGCTGCTTTGATACAGACCAGCATCTTCCCGAGTGACCATAATACAACAGGCGTAGAGGCTATGATCCCCAGCAGACTTTTCTGTGCCAAATTATCAAATATAACATTGCATAATGTTGCATATGATATAATAGTATGTTTCAACATTCTCCTTGGTGATTTTTTATGGCATGTTGCTATAAGGATATTTAACTAGGGTCCTATTTTGTTCATGTTTGTAGTATAGCTCATGGCATGACAATCTGAATACTTCACATTTATGTTGTTATGAGAAGCATCATTTATGCATTTGAAAATGGAGTCTGAAATGGAGTAAAGTCAAACATTTGTGACATTGTGTTCTGTTAATGTTTAATAGAAGGGTAAAAAAGGTGGAGATAATTTGAAACACCTGCGTCCTGTATGGAGTGAATGCTAATGGGAAAGTCAAGTTGTATTCTTTCAAGTATGATCATTTTGATATAAAATAATCCCCAAATTCAGACAAGGAGACGTTGATGAAGGACATTTCTGCAATTTGCTACTATGGTCAATGACAGTGTATCCAATAGTTGACAAGCGTGATGGCTAATTAACCTTTGTACAGCACTTGTCTTCAGTGGTCATATTGAGGTTAAAAGGCAGAAACTAGGATTATAGTACAACATTTTGTCCAAAACAAAATTAGACACAAAGCGAAACTTGCACTGGGAAGAATGGGGAAGGAAGTTGTCTTTATGCTTTCAAAGGATTGATCCTGACATAACTGTAATATACTTAAGGAGATCACAGTAAACCTAAATCAGCACAGCCTGATGGCAATCTGAAGTACTGTATGGTAACTTTATAAGGAAAAAATAGGGGCTAAGCTGTAAAAAACATTATCTCAAACAATGGCTTGTATATGTCCACAAAATGTTTTGTAACTGATATACATCTGGTGGCACAAACAAGGTGTTTTGAGTTACAAACTGTTTCACAGGATTGTGTCCTTCACAACTGACATTTGTTATCAACAAATGAGATGTCTTGCAGTCACAGAGTAACAAATGCAACTTGGAAGACAGCACTAAGGAGTTTGTTTGGCAAACTTGCCTACCACATGTCTTCTAATCTGTCACCTGCATATGTTTACCTTTCTTGCCCTTTAGTGTCCAGCCACCAAGAAAGATAGTTTTTGTTTTATTTTGTTTGTTTGTTTGTTTTGTTTTGTTTTGGTGATTGCACTTTAAACATGGCTTAACTCAGAATCTGCAAGTTGCTAATTGCAAGGGATCGAAAAACTACCTGCCCATTATCATATGGTTTTCGATAATGAGGTGGAATATATTGTTGACAATTTCTCTGTTATTTGTGTCTGCCCCTCATCAAAGTTCAATTGAGTCACTGTACTTGAAGATTCAGTTTGAAATTCATCAAGCTCCCCAATTTTAGCTGCAAAATTAGTTCTTGTATCCTCTTTTGTAGA
The DNA here is from genome assembly GCF_023898315.1 of Schistocerca nitens. Lineage (NCBI taxonomy): Eukaryota > Metazoa > Arthropoda > Insecta > Orthoptera > Acrididae > Schistocerca > Schistocerca nitens. The sequence goes on along the minus strand of NC_064620.1, from coordinate 601,805,151 downwards.
ACAGCAAGACATTTTCTGTTGCAAATTTCTCAAAGTTTACATTCTAAATGCTTCCAAAATGATTTGAACTTGTCCTCCTTTTCCCCAAGAATATGTTCACTAGTATGTTTAAAAACTTTGAATGCATAATCTTCTGAATTTCAGTTTGTAATTTTGGCCTTCTTCTGAGGTGGACTGGTAGAAGGCTCCAAATTAGTATTTGAAGTTCTTTGTTCATCTTCCAGTGGTGTATATGGCTCTTTTCATCTCTCTTCTGATGTACACTAAATAAAGGGAAAAAGCATTCTTCAGATTTTTTGTTACCTTTTTTCAGGTTCTGAATTCTGAAGCACAATGGGAGGAAACTGCATGAGAATTTCAGATTCAATGGAACTCTCCCCACTGCAAAAGAGCTTTACATGGAAAACACCTGAAAATTGCTAATCCTGCTCATGCTGGAAGTGCTTATTACAACTATAAAGACACTTTCAGCATTGTGTAAATTGCATTAGTGGATGCCGATTACCAGTTTCTGTATGCAAATATGGGTGTGCAAGTACGTATTTCAGATGGAGGTGTATTTAATAGTACAGCCTTCAACAAAGCTCTTCAAGTGGGTGAGCTGCACATACCAGAACCAAAACCTCTGTCTGGAAGAGAGGTGCCCACCCCCTACATAAATGGTAACTGTTACTGATGATGCCTTCACACTACAAGAACATGTCATGAAACCTTTTGCAGGTTATCATAACAAAGGCAGCAAAGAAAGAATATTTAAGTACAGGCTCAGTAGAACCCAACAAATTGTTGAAAATGCCTTTGGCATACTATTGTCTATTTCTCGTGTTCTATGCAAACCTCTTCTCCTTGATCTGCATAAAGAACTATTTTGTCTTTGTGCTGCATTAACTTCACAATTTCCTAAGAAGAAATCAAGAAGCTCAGCTACTTCATTCACCACCAGGCAGTTTTGCTCCAAAAACAGGGAAAGAATGATGGTATAACCTGGGAGATGAAGAGCCACCCACCACTTCCATCACTGTCAAGAATCAGCAGAAATGGTGCTGAAGACACCGAAGGAAGTGGGAAACGAATTAGCAGCATATTTTTTCACTGCCAAAGGACAAGTGGAGAGGCCATATTTGTTCGTTTAGTGTCAAGATAGGTCAATGATAATTATCAAGTTCATAGAAAATGTTTTCTTTTTCATGCATAGCTGTAAACACCACATTTACATTCTTCATTGTTTTGTAAATAAATATTTGTGTTAAAAATCATGTAAAATAAATATCTGTAACTTACTTCAAATGCAGGTAAATTCAGTCTTGGTTTGTTTACACCCTTCAGAAAGAGCAACAATTTGTAGGCATACCATTTAGAAATATAAACCTCTTCTCTTCTTGATCATTATGTCTTTGATGAAGCACATTTATTGAATTCACAGAGGAATTGTGACCTCAAGTTATGAAGTTTGCCATCCAATTCTTTATCAAAAATGCTACAAAAACATGCTAGCTGTTGAAATGTATTGCATTTCGCATACTGGTTTTTGTAATCAGGGCATGTGAGATCACACAAACGAAAGCCTTTAATGAAATTCTTCAATTAATTTTATGTTGTTATTTTTTGACCACCCCATCTTCACAAACTATTACTACAAGGACTGCTAGCCTGTTACCAAATGTACACAACCACTGTAGCCTCCATCTACACAGCTGCTCACTTGTTCCCAAGATGCAGTGTGTGTCAGCCTGTGAACTGTGCATGTGCAGTAGGTAATGTATCTGGGATTTGTCCTGTGTTTCCAATGAGTGAGTGAATATTGGCATGTGTGACAGAAAAGAGTATTTCCCTGATTTCTAGTTTTGATGTTGCAGGTTTATGTTGCAGGAACTTGCAACTTGTGCCACACCACATCAGCTACATGTGCCAGGCTCAAGTCTCTGTGACAAACAGCCTGGTGCTGGGTCAAGACCAAAGTGAGTGAGATGGCACTGGCGGACCAACAGCCCTTGCCCAGGATGCACCAACATGGCCAAACTGCATGGCTCTGTCTCTACCACTCCTTTTGACACAAATATGTCTGCTTCCTCTCCTGATTTTAGTATAGGGGCAGCCAGCAGAAATACACATCAGGCTGTCTGTTGCAATGACCCACTGGGAGAGATCAACTTGAGATAGAGTTATTGCTCTTATTGAGGAAGGTGGATGTTCTATCAGAGAAGCTGGCAGAAAGTATGGCATGCTACATATCGCCACAATGAGATGGTGGTGGATCTACCTTGAAAGAGGCACTACCAACAGAGCTCCTGGCTCAGGCAGGAAGAGAGTGAGCTCACTGCAGGAGGACAGGGAGCTAGTGTCTAGAGCAGAGAAAATCCCTTTCTGAACACACAGCAGTTGCGCTAGGAGACCAGCTTCCCTGGCTCCATTGACATGATACACGAGATGTTGAGGGATGCTGGACTACACACACAACAATCTCCCATGAAACAAGGGCTCAGTGAAGATAATGTTTTATATTGGCTGGCATTTGTGGAGCTCCATCTGAGTGCATTGGGGCAAATGTCATTTTCAGTGACAAGAAGGGTGTTTTCCACCAGTATTGATGGTTCAAGAGTCATTTACAGGCTGCAAGGGATTCACCATCAATGTGTATAGGTAACCATGATGAGAGGAAGTGGGTGGCTGTCTGTTTCCTATTGGGGATCGATTTCTGTGAGAGGAGCAGGAATTCTTCACAGGATAGAAGGAACTCTTGACAGTGAGCGATATGCCCACATATTGAAAAATTTGATGCTTCCATCAGTGTGAATGCTGTAGAGAGAAGCGGATTTCACAAAGCAAGAGGACATTCTACTGTTCAGAAGTTGGCTTTCATTCATAAGCAGCTCTCCACAACTGGCGTCAACATTGTGGACTGGCCACCATACACTGCTGATATGAACCCTATGGAAAACAGGTAGGCAGAGGTCACCAGAAACTTAACAGAGAACTTTGCCTGAAACCAACCAACTACATCTGAGGCTCTCTGGAACTGCATTCTTGAAGCCTGAGAGGAAGTTGCTTCTTCACGCTGTTATGTCCAATGGCTTATAGATTCTATGCCATGACACATGATAGAAGTACAAAATAATGTGCAATTCTGGATAAAATATTACAGTCCTTAAAATGTTCTGTTATGTTGGCTTTTTCTTCATTTTTCCTCATTGAGGGAGAATGGAAGATCACTTGACGACAGATAAAATAAAATTTGAGTTAGTTTTCCTTTGAGTTGGCTTTTAAAGTGAAGTGAGTTTCTTTTGAATACACAGCTTGTTAAATATTCTACTTTTATTTAATTTATATGCTGTCTAGATACTTACAAAGCAATCAGTTTATTTCAAACAAATCTCTCTCTTCTCCTCCATCCATTGATACACCCATGTCCTCCAAAAATTATGCAAACAATTTTGTCTTACATTTATTCATTGTTAATTTCTCTTCCATTCACTCTCTCTCACCTCTCTTAAATTGTCACCCCAGCTGCCCTTCTACTCCATTCTCCCAAAACATTATAAACAAATCTACCGGTTTCCATTGAAATTATATGTTCTCATTTAATTTCTACTTTCTTCACTGACATCTGTCATTCCTCTCACAAGCTATGAAATTGTATTTTTTTTAAATCACCTTACCTATAAACCATTCTTCATTCTGAAAACATTCCTTCCTTTTCTCTCTGTCCTAAGATAAAACAAATTGTGGCATATATCTAAGTAAGGAATACTGTGCAAGCTCTTAACTCTTTTATTTGGCACTTCTGCACACCTAACCATACCTGATACCCCTCTCTGGACATCTGAATTAACATGTACATGAAAAATCTGCAATTCAGAATTAAGTGCTTAGCAGAGGGTTGTTTGAACCACTGTCACATTATTTCTCTACCATTCCACACTCAAAAAGCACATGGAAAAAATGAACAACTACACCTTACTGTGCAAGCACTGATGTCTTTTATCACAATGCTCATGTCTCCTATGTATATCAGGATACACAAAATATTGTAGCATTCACCAGAGGAGGTTGGAAATTGGAATTTAGTGGAATGTAAGACATCTACATTTCAGTGATTTCCATCCTAACTTGTATATCATACCCGTGACATAATCTTCCTGTTCTTTGAACTTTTTCGATGTCTTTTGTTAGCCCTGCTTCATAGGGATCCCTTACCATGCTGGAATATTCATGAAGAGGACAGACAAGTATGTTGTAGGTGATCACTTTAATTGATTTGTTGCATCTTCTACAGTAAAATGTGGTCTTCAGGTTTCCTTCCCCACAATTCTTTCCACATGATAGTTCCAATTTCAGTTGTTCCTGATCATAGCTTCTAGATACTTAGTTGCATCAACAACCTTTAAATGTGCCTTATTTACCATGTAAGCAATTTTTAATGGACTTGTTGATCGGTTGGTTGCTTGGGGGAGGGGACCAAACAGCAAGGTCACTGGTCCCATTGGATTAGTGAAGGATGGGGAAGGAAGTATACTGTGCCCTTTCAAAGGAACCATCCTGGAATTTGCCTGAATCAATTTAGGGAAATCATGGAAAACCTAAATCAGGACGGCCAGACACGGGTTTGAACAATTGTCCTCCTGAATGCAAGTCCAGTGTAATGGACTTGTCTTGGTATTCATGTGGCGAAGTCACTAATGAGCAATCATATCAGAAAGAAACTTTGGAACTTTCTAAATGTGGAATCAATTTGAAAGCCACTGTACACAGTGTGTAATGAAAATAAAGAAGGATGCTTTCCAAATCCATGATGATCTGATGTCAATAGGTAATATATTTCAGGGTATTTCATAATGTTGGAACAAAGTACTTGTTCACACATACTGCTACATGTCAATGTTAATTAAATGGATCTGCAACACAGTGGATTACATTTATTTGCTTTTGTATGTATTGCGGCAGTCTGTGCAACATTCCATTCTTCTCCTTCACCATAAATACTAGAATATTCCTTGTGCCATCATAAGAAAAGTAATTGAGTAACTGCATTGTTGATGCATAAGATGCACTCCTAAAGAAAGACATTGCCTGTAGGAACATAATCTTCCTGCTATGACTATGATAGGATCATGACCACGTCTGGTAAGGTGGTGACAATTTTGTTAGTTTTAATTTTGAAATTCATAACCTAACATTAAACCCTTTCATGACAGGAATATACATTTCACCTCATTCAGGAGAAGAAATAAAACATTTAATAAGACAAAGTACACCTGATAATGGACCCACAGGGACCAAAATGCATCTTGTAGTTAATAAAACATGAAAAAGTTGTGACTGAAGGCGTTGTTTAATTCATACCTCCAATGTCTTGAATACAGTCACATTTTAAGCTGCAAAATATGGATAAAATTAAAATATCAAATATATGTTTACAGACAGGGGAAACCAGTTTCACACAGTAACTACAACTCATGTTGTTGCCTACATTGGAAATTATCTGTATCAGCCATCACAAGGGCAATGAGGAGGCAATGAATGCTGCAGTTGGTCACTTGCTCCATGAAAATGTTGATGCACTGTAAAGAGTAAGAGGCAGTAGCTTTCAGTTCCAAAATGGCATGAGAGTAACATTTTACCTGCTCTGTGACAGAGCTACAAACATCTATATCAAACTCAGAATGATGTCTTGAAATTTTTTCACCATAACACACCTTGCTATGTTCAGTAACCAGTAGATATGGAGGTAAGAAACATAAAATACTGCAGAACTACGACTGAAAATTCACAAATCTGTTAATGAAATTGTATCAATGACTACTCCATTAACTGTATTTCATCTAGCAACTACTCTCATAACCACATTGTCGTATTTATGTTGTCTGCTAAGGCAACTTGAGTAAGACAAGAAAGCTTGACATTTAACTAAGATAGCCTTTTGTTGTTCAGTATTATGATGACACACCAGTTGTATTAGTGTTGTGCATGTTAATAGCATTTGCCATTTGGTCATTGAACAATAAAGACACAAAAATCAGAGAAATTGTCAACACTATATTCCACCTAGTTATCAAAAACCATGTGGTAACAGGCAGGTAGTTTTCCAATCCCATGCAAATAGCAACTTTCTGATTCTGAGTTAAGCCACATTTAAAGTGCAATCACCAAAATAAAGTAAAACAAAAACTAACTTTTTTGGTAGTTGATCAACAAGGGACGAGAAACGTTAACGCATGCAGGTGACAGATTAGCCACATGGTAGGTGTGTTTGCCAACCAAAATCCTTGGTGCTGTCTTCCAGGTAGCATTTGATACTCTGTAACTGCAAGGCATCTCATTTGTTGACAAAATATGTCAACTGTGAAGGACACATCCCTATGAAGCAGTTCTTAACACAAAACACCTTCTTTGTACCTCAAGATGTTTATCAATAACAATACATTTTGTGGATGTATACAGGCTTTCATTTGAGACAATGTTTCTTATGGATTACCCACTATTTTCTCCTTATGAAGTTACCATACAGTACTTCAAATTGCCATCAGGCTGCAATGATTTAGGTAGTTGGTGACCTCTTTAAATCTGTTACAGCTAATGCCAGGATCAATCCTCAAAGGCCACAGACAACTTCCTTCTCCATCCTTCCCAGTTCAAGATTCTGCTGCATATCTAATATTGGTTTAGACAAGATGTTGTACCATAATCCCCCTTCTTTTTAACCTCAATATGACTACTAAAGATAAGTGTGGCAAGAAGGCTAACTGGTCATCACACTTGTAAGTTATCAGATGCACTATGATTAACCACAGTAGTCAATCACAGAAATATCCTTCATCAACATCTGATTGTCTTCATGAAAGTGGTGAGTCATTTATCTCAAAATGACCACACTTGAAATGAAACAACTTGACTTCCTCAATGGCACTCACTCCATACAGGACACAGGTGTTTGAAATGGCCTCCACTGCTTTCACCCTTTTATTAAGCACAAACAAAACACAAGTCACAAATGTTAGACTTTACTTCTTTTCAGATTCCATTTCATAATGCATAAACAACTCTCCTCATCAAAATGGGAAATGTTCAAGCTGTGATTTCACAAGTTATACTAAAAACGTGAGCAAAATAAGTATGCAGTCCTAATACATCAGCTATACCCTGACAAGCACAGTGCTGTGAAACAGCACCAAGAGGTGCTGATCACTAATAATAATAATAATAATAATAATAATAATAATTTTATTGTCTTTAAGCCATTACAGCAATAGACAAAGTCATACATATAATACAATACAGTACAGTACATGCTATAAAAGGACAGAATTGTTAAGAACATTACAGTTTAATATCACAGGTCATGAAATCCTTTACATTGTAGAATGGGTTTACAACTAACCAGTCATAAAGTGTTTGTTTGTATTGTTGCTCTGGTAAATTTTGTATGCCTTGTGGAAGTTTGTTAGATAATTTGTGGCCCATAAGTTCATAACTGTTAACTGATTTTGACAGTCTGTGGTAGGGCATATAGATAGAGCTGTTTGTCCTAGTGCTGTAACAATGTATATTTGCCCTGCGTTTTACTTTAGGTAAGTTCTTTTTTGTGTAGATTAAAACATAATAAATATATAGGTTTATTACTGTCATGATTTTTTGTTGAGTAAACAAAGGTTTACAATGAGCCTTGTAAGGTGAGCCTGTAATTATCCTAATAGCTTTCTTTTGCAGCAATAGTATATCATGCACACAAGTGGAGTTTCCCCATAAAATAATGCCATAGGATATGATGCTTTGGAAAAATGAGTAGTAAGATACTGTAACATAATTTTTAGGTACACAGTGCATTAATCGCCTTAACAAATAGATTACCCTAGACAATTTACCGCTAATATACTTAATATGTGGATTCCAAGAAAGTTTATCATCCAAATATACTCCCAAAAATTTAACACAACTAGGATCATCTGATGGAAACTTGTCTTTTAAACTAAATACCATCTGCTGGGTTTTGCTTTCATTAAGCAAGAACCCATTTGCTTTAAACCAGAGTGAAGCTTGCTCAATTGTCTCTGTAACACATGTTTTAAGGCTATTAAGATCATTACTGCTGTTCAGAAATGTTGTATCATCAGCATAGAGTACTGTTCTGGATTTGATAAATGATGGCAGGTCATTTATCATTATTAGGAAAAGGAAAGTCCCTGCGGAACACCTACCTCAACTTGTTCTATACTGGACATTTCTTTCCCAACACAGACGGCTTGCTTACGGTTTTGTAAATATGATCTTAATAGCTTAAGGCTGTTACCTTTAACACCGTAAAAGTCCATTTTTTCAAGTAGTAGTGTATGTTCTACACAGTCAAAGGCTTTGCTTAGGTCACAAAAAGTCACTTGGGCAAAGCATTTATCTTCAAATACTTGATGCATGTATTTAACAACATTGTCTATGGCATCAATGGTTGACAGGTTTTTCCTAAAGCCATACTGTGATCCACTTATTAATCCTATGTTATCAAAGTAAACAGATAATTGTTGGTAAATTATGCATTCTAGAACTTTTGAGAAAACTGGGACTATGGATATTGGCCTGTAACTTGAGACAGAATTTTTATCTCCTTTTTTATGTACTGGAACTACCCTACACAGTTTAAGCTCATCAGGGAAAAAACCCTCCAGTATACACTTGTTTATACAATATGTTAGGGGGTACACTATACAGTCTATTACTTTCTTAAGCATGTTACAAGACAGGTCATATATGTCTACACTGTCTGATGATTTTAACTGCTTCACTATTCTTAACACAAAACCAGGTGAGACCTCAAAAAAATTGAAGGTACTTGTGTTTGTTGATGACCTAGCAATATTTTTTGACAGTAAGTGTGATGAGCTGATTTCAGGTTTAATTATAGCACTTCCTACTTCCTCAACTGATTTAATAAAAAAGTCATTAAATTCCTGAGGAGAGATACTAATTTTGTCACTTCTTTTATCCTTGGTGACACTATTTATTAGAGTCCATGCTGCTTTGCACTTATTGGTGGATTTCTCAATACTTCTGAGATTGTGTGCTTGTTTGGCTTCCACAATTGCTTTTTTGTACTCATTCCTAGATCTAACATAGGCTAGTTTAGCATGGTTGGTTTTCAGATTTTATAAATATTGTACAACAACATAACTTGATTTTTCATAGTAGACAGCTGTTTTGTGTACCATGTATTTTGTCTATTTGGAACTTTTGCTTTTAGGACTCTGTCAGTTACTTTGCATTTCTTTATTGGTATGCAGTCATTAAAGTGTCCCAGAAATGCTTTGAGAAACCTATCAAATAGTACCTTTGCTGGCAGATAATTGCTTAGAGTATAATGTGTCTCATCATAACACAGGCCAAACCAATCTCTGTTAGAAAGGGACATACGAAACCTGTCAATTTTCTCATCTGTGACTGGTCTAGTGACCACAACTTCTGGGACAAACTTATTTACATAACTCTTATCAAGAGGGAACCTACTTATATAATTTAAAGATACTGAATCATGATCAGAATATGGAAATACTGTCACAAAACATGATTCTTCTGTTGTTTTAAAATTTACAAATATATTGTCAAGACATGTATGTTCTCTTGTAGGTTTGTTATTGACTGAATGTAAGTTGCACTGTCTTAGTAGGTTTTGGAGTTCAGTGACAGTACGTTTTTGTGTTGTGACATCGAATTCAGCATTCACATCTCCACCTATCACAATATCATAATGTATCCATCTAGTATCTGTAAGTACATGTAACAGCAGGTCCAGTTTTTCTAAAAATACATTGGTTATACCCTTAGGTGACCTGTACAGGGAAATTACAACTAACTTAAAACTGTCTATTACTATACCAGCAGCTTCAAAGTTCTGTTCATCACACAGAAAATCTAGATCTAATCTATTGAATGTACCGCTAAATGACTTGTTAACATATATTGCCACACCACCTCTTAAATGCAATTTTCTGCAGTAGCTACTGGCAAGAATATAATCATCAAATTTAATAAATGTAAGTTCACTGTCACTAGCCCAGTGTTCACTTAAACAAAAGATATCAAACTTATTTTCTAATCCAAAGTCATTGACAATAAATTCTTTATCCCTTACTCCTTCAGTGTTAAGATAACAGATTATAAAATCAAACCTGTCTTTCTTTACAGATGCACTATTTTGCTGAGAGGCTATTAAATCTCTGGCACTATTTATCTTATGGGCTTCTTCCCCTTGCTGCCTTCTACTAAAAAATCATTTAGACGTAATGGAGGTACAGTTTTCCGTTTGCCCACTACACTTGATACTGCTTCTACTCTTGGAGGTCTCTTCGCGTCTTCTTGTTCATGGCATGATCTAAGTGGCTGGGTTCCCACTGTAGGTAGTTCAAATGTTGCTGCAGAATGGACAGCTGGATCACCTGTTGGTACACTTGTTGCTGAATATGCTGCCACTTTTGCTGTTTCTGTTATCTTAGTTCCTGAATGAGGTGTTCTACCTGTTGTAACTGTAGTTACAGCTTCCTCTCTCCCAGCACATTCTTTTGTAATCAGTGATACCTGAAGTTGTGTTACTGCTGCAACTGGAATACATGGTAGGGAAGATACTTTGCAGGCGTCCTTTACCAGTGGTAGTGGAATAGGATCACTTTTCTTACATCTAGGAGAAACAATATTCACTACCATTTTGATCTTTTGACTGAGCAGCGATTTGCCCCATTTATTTAAATGCATACCATGTGTTGTGAAGTGCTGTCTTTCAAGATCGTCAATACTGAGGAAAAAAGCGTTTGAAGTGGTCTTGCAGATCTTTTCATACATCCTGTTTGCTTTTTGGATTTCTCTGTTCACACAAGAAGATTCAGTAAGGTCATGTCTGTGTGGAATGCCTACAACAATAACTTTTTGATCCTCTGTTGTACGTAGCACATCTCTTAGCACTCTGTTTGCTACTGTTAGTTCATTCTTATATACATCGTTTGCACCGCCCAATATTACAATGCATTCACTTTGTGTCACGTGATTATTGTTTTTATAGTTTTTCAAAACTTCTTTTAGGCCTGCTCCAGGTTTCACAACACTTGTCACATTGAGATCCTGCTGGAAATGAAGAATTCCTGCAATTCCTCTTCCGTGGCTGTCAGCAAGCAAAACTGTAGGCCTACTAAAGTTTTTAGGAGGCACTTTGTTTGCAACATCGAGACAGTTACTTTTACTGACTTATTGCGCTTTATAAATTTCCTGTCCGCCGATTCCAATTCGTAGTCTTGGTGTGAGTTGCTTGTTTCAACATTTTTACGTTCACAATCTGTAATAAGATGTTGAAATCGATTTCTTAACGGAACTTTTAACGCACTGGAAACAAATTTAGGTTTTGCACATTTCTTTGGTACACTGTACTCTTGAAGTTGACCGAGTTCTTTATGTGATGGGTCAGATAGACTTTTAATAATATTTTCCAACAACAGAGCATGTTCTCTTGTGGCTTTCAGTTCTTTCTGCAGTGATTCGAGTACTATGATTTCACGATTTGCGCGGCACATTTCACTCGCTGCCAGACGTCCGTTACACTTTGTTCCACACGTACACGAGTGTGCCAATGGGGAGAGCAGGCTGTACACTATGTTTACTAAGAGTGCAGCCAGGCATTGCTCACTAAAAAGTATACTAGACAAATGTTACAATGTGTCTGTTAATGAAAAAATTTAATTTTCTCATCATGATTTAATTGCAGCCAATGCAGGGTTCCAGGCTGTACTCAGTTGAAATCCTGCATACCTGTTGATGAGATTATCTGCTGTATGAATATGTATTGCTTCCTTAATGATGCAATCCCAGAAAGCTGATGCCAGGAATAAAACTTCCATTTTTTCATAAATCATGTGATGTCCTGTATTCAGACAGTGTTCTTCAATTGCTGACTTTTCCAGCTGACATAGGCTTGTATGATAATGATGTTCATTGCAGCATTGCTGTAGTGTGTGACACATCTGGCCTATATATGCCGCCCTACACTGACAAGAAATCTTGTACACACCATGTTCCCTCAGGCCAAGATCATCCTTAACTGAATCCAAAAGGTTCTTCAGTTTTACAGATGGTCGAAAAACACACTTAACGTCACGTCATGTCTTCTGATTCTTGATGACGTGGCACCAAAATATGGCAAAAAGGCTAACGTGGTGTGTGTCTTCATATCTTCATTCTGCTCCATAGATTTAACTCACCTGGGGCTGAATGCATTACATATTTGTCTCTCAGAATAACTGTTTTGTCAGAACACTGTTTACAAATGTTTTATTTCACTCGAAACGCTTTCAGGATCAGATACCACATGCACTCTGTGAATTAACATATGTAATGCACTACCGTATTGTGCAGGATGATGGCAGATTGTTGCCAGGAAATATAGAACGGTACACATGCTGTGTCCCAAGGTTCCATCTGCTTCCCTTTGCACCAAAACATCAATAAAAGGTAAAGTACCATCTTTTTCCACTTCCATTTTGAAGTTTATATTCGGATGGAGTGAGTTTAAACACAGAAGAGATGTAGGTTGAGTATCAAGTCCATGTAGCCACACCACAAATGTATCATCCACATACTGCAGAAAAAAGAGGGTTTGAGAGTGGCTGACTGTGGTGCTTTTTCTTCAAAGTCCTCCGAAAATAATTGGCCACCACAGGAGATGGAGCACTTCCCATGGTGACAACATCCACTTGTTCAAAATATTGGTCATGGAATAAGAAGTATCTTGAAGTAAGCAACTGTCTAAATAATGCCACTATGTCCTCCTCAAACTTGTTGCTAATGAGGTCTAAAGAGTCCTGCAAGTGCACATTTGTAAATAAAGACATAACATCAAAACTCACTAAGAGATCTGATGATTTCAATCTAAGTGTTTCAGGTGACCTATGAAATCTTCAGGGTTTTGAATATGATGGTCACACCTGCCTACAAGAGATCCCAGTAGTGACATCAGATATTTGGCAACAAAATATGTGGGTGCTCATATAATGGGATGGAGATGTGGTACTTTACCTTTTCTTGATGTTTTGCTATGAAAAGGGATGCGAAATTTCAACTGAGCACACCCTGTAACACTGCATTGGGTGCTATTAAATCACAATGAGAAACAAGATTTTTTGATAACAGACCTGTCATAACATTTTTTCTAGTATAGTTTTTTAGTGAATGACATCTGTCCATGCTGTCAGTAAACATAGCATACAGCGCACGTGTAGGAGGTCCACTCTGCGATTTTTGGCAGAGGGCATTTTAGTATGGTGACAGCTACCTGCAAATCATTGCGCGTGCACATTCTGTGTGTGTGTGTGTTCTATATGCAGGGCATCAACATATGGATACCGTCAGTCATACGTAGTCACCAGCAAGGCTGAAACAGGAGTCGGACAGCTGCTCCTAGGAAATATTGTGGAATTTGCATCCAGTGGCAGACCTATGAAGACTATTTACAACATATCTGCTAGGAAAGTTTGAAGAGTCACAATTAATATTTCTTGTCTATTCATAGCTATAACAGTGAAAGGTGCCAAGTTCAAATCCCAGGCAGGCAAAAATAATTTGTATCATCATTTCAGGTTCCAATATCACACTATTGGTGAATGTATTTAGTAGCTGACATCTGACTGTGCTTAATTAACAATCATATAGCTACTGGTTTCAACTCCTTGTTCATCAACACATCTTTATTTAATGGCATTTCACACTTGTGTATTGCACTTTATTACATACCTTTTGTGGTTACTTCTCAGGGGCAATATAAGCTTCATGGAATTCCTGGTGCAGTGCTGAACATATCATCTTTTATTTCCAGGTTCAAACATTCCACCTTGTCGAATGATACTAGTGAACACTTTAGTATTTTACATCTCTTTATGTCTAGTCAAGTCTTGATCAGACAAGCAAGCTTTGTTTGGTTAACAGTGGGTTCAATTTCAGATCATAAACAACAACTCATCGTGTCATTTAATGAGGGTGATAAGACTTCTGAAGTGTCACTTATTGTAATTAAGTTTAAGTTGCAAGCATTAATGTATGGCACATCTCTAATAATGCATATTTTTTGTGTGATGGTATTGATTTACATCTGGATTGACTACCATGAAAAGCTGTGTTCAGTAGTGAACTCCTGTGCTAACAATTGTGTATAGTCAAACAGCTGTACTGCAGAGGGTTTAGAAGACCAGTGACATAGGTATGCTATGTTGATGCATACAGTCAGGTGTGGCCCACACATTGGAATTCAGGGATGGCCCGCTTCTTGTGCTGTCGGGTGTACATGATTTGTGGGCTCATTCCTTTATATTTGGAAAGTAATTACTATGTTGTTCAAACCAGTCACAACAACTGCTTTCAGGCGCCATTTTACTGTGTTGTCACTAGTTTTTCATTGACTACAGTTGAAACAGTGTCAGATACTGAAGAGATGTGGTATTCACTCTAACTCACCTGGGGTCAATTCACAGATTCTTTTTAATCATTCATTGGTGATGGTCATACCAAGTTAATATTTTGCTGTTTATGGTATTGAGACTAATTTCTTGTACCGTATAATTTCACATATTCTGTCACTTATGATGTGTTCCAGTCTGTAGATGTGACAACGTCTTTGCCAAAAATTCATCTTAAGGGACATCAGTTTATTTTTCATCTTTTTGGTGACCTTCAATATTTCAGCACCACATGTTGTAATAATGTCTGCAACTGAATTTTACAACAACAGTGATGCCCAACTATTTAAATACACAGACATTTTTACCTTTGCAGAATCCTACATCCAAATCTTCAGTCATCTTCAGCCACTGCCATGTATTCAGTCCTTTTTGTGTTTATTGCCAGGCCCCATTTTTAGTACTCTTCATGCAGTTTTCTGAACATGTAAGTAGGGTCATCTTTGTCTCCCACTATCAGGACCTGGTCAATGGCAAAGGGATTCCCATACCACAACATTTCCTCTTCCAATCAAAACATCTTCTAAGTTCACTTTAAATAAAGTCCGTGGTAATGAGCATCCTTGTCTTAGAACCTCAGAGAAATCTTGGGAAATTTTGTTACCTACATTAAGTACACTGTTGCCACCAAACTGCTGAGTGGGACCACATTTAGCAGTTTGGTAAATATATTTCCCAGTGCTGTAGCTTTACAATTTTCCATTTTTTTAGTTTTACCTATGTCTGGGGGATTTACTGGTATTTGCTGTTTGGTCTGCATTGAGTTAGCAGGACAGCTTTCATAATTGGTTGTGAATTCTGTCCTATTTTCCGTTAGGAGATTTCTGTCCACCCCCAGTAGCTGAGTGGTCAGTGTGACAGAATGTCAATCCTAAGGGCCCAGGTTGAATTCCCAGCTGGGTTGGAGATTATCTCCACTCAGGGACTGGTTCTTGTGTTGTCCTAATCACTATCAGTTCATCCCCATCGACGTGCAAGTCGCCAAAGTGGCATCATATCGAAAGACTTGCACCCAGTGAACGTTTTACCTGATGGGAGGCACTAGCCACACAACATTTGCAGGAGATTTCTGTAATAAGTTTTCTACTCCATAAAATTCTTTACTACTTCTGGAACAAAACAATCTATCATTCAAAATTTAATTTGAGCACCACACACACAAATTATAGGACATTCACAAGAGCTTAAGATGTACAGTGAATTCTTAATAAAATTGAAAATTTTGAATTAGCCAACAGCTTTTGTAGACAAGAGAAATCTCATGGAGGCTCTTGCATACATACTCATTCTGATATAAAATATCAAATAAAAAATGATTTTGATCATTTGAATGAAGGCTGTATATATGAAAGCTGAGGGACCTAAATGTTATAGTAGTTTCTATTTACAGAGTACCAGAGAAAGCTAGGATTGAAGCCTTTCTGGTGAAATTTCATTGCCTGCTTGAAAAGCTCAGTAAAGAAAAAAGGAAAAAAAACTAGTAATAGCTGCTGACTTCAGTTTTATTATCATAGTTGAAAGCAATGATGTGTCCAGATTCACTGACATAATAAAAAAAACTTTGGCTTCAAAACAAACTTCTTGTAAACCACTAGAGTAAATACACAGCCAGCTACCCGTATAGATAATATTCTAACAAATTGTGTATTTGAAGATGTTTATAAATTTTGCATAGATTTAGGAATCTCTGACCACTCTGCATTATTCAATGAACCACCAAATATTAACAACAAAATTTCATGCAACATAAGCAATATGGAAAGAAACTTCAATGAAAAAAATTCAGTTACATTTAGAAATAAGTTAAGAGAGATTGAATGGTCTTTCAACAGCTGTATTTCGAGTAATAGTAAGTTTAAAAAATTTTAAGTAGCTTCCTTGAAATGTTTAATGAAACTTTTCCACTTAGAACCATGCATAGCAAAATGACTAATAAACTTAAATGGATAACTCGTGGTATAAAAATTTCTAGTGCCAGAAAGAGGAAACTCCACAGTTAACTGAAATACAATAAAAACAGACATTTTACTGAGTATGTTTGTCATTATAAAGCTGTGTTTAAAGAAGCTGTGAAGGCAGTCAAACAAATGGCAAACAATAAGTTTATTGTACAACATAAAAGTAAAACAAAAGCAGTATAGTCCATTGTCAAATCACAGTTAGGTGTTGGAGTTAGTTGCAATGAAATATCTAGGATTAAAGTAGGTGATAGTTTTATTGTAAACCCAACTCAAATATCAGAGTATTTAAATGAATTCTTCATAAATGTGGCTAAGTCAAATATTTGAGAGTTTTATGCGGCATAGAACTGTAATAACACACTTTTAGAGTCAAAATGAACATTTATTTCAGCACTCAACAGAGAAAATACAGAAATGGAACGTCAAACATGGCGTGAGAGCACAAAGACAGAATTAAAAGACAAAGAAAATAATCAAAGAATTGTCACTTCACATCAGAGATACCACAGAGACACCCCCCCCCCCCCCCCCCCAGCAGTGCGGAGCATGGCAGAGCAAAATTAGCACACGTCAACAAAAAAATCTTTGTGCCCGCAACAGAAGTGACCACGCAGGATTTAAATGTTGTACTGAAATGGTACTTGCTCATAGCAATTTCTAAGCATTAAGACGTTGATCTATGTGACATACAGGAGGGTTGTGCATTGTGCAGATTCAGTGACCCATGCCGTTGCTGATTTCTGAGAGCCACAAAGGGAGGTATGTGTGGAGAGGTGAGAGGGGGGGCATGAGCAGCGGCGGTTGATCGACCTTGGCGTGCCAGGATGGTGTGTACAGAGTGTCAGCAGCAGGCGATGACTGAGGATTTGGCGCGGTAGCCACAAAATGCGAGGGATCCCATGAAGTGAGACCATGAGTGTCAGTGCCAGGCCAGAGTGAAGTGGGTGGGGCGACAGTAGCAGACGACTAAGGTGAGCATGGTATGGCAGCCATGTAATGCGAAGGGTCCCTTGAAGCGAGAAGAGGAGCAGCCTGCCAGTCCAATTGCGTCGCGACGAACTGGAAGCAGGGAAAGTGCAGCTCAACACAGGAGTGAACCATAGCAAAGACACAGTAGGAGAGAATGATGGTGCCAAAAGAAGTGGCTCTGTAGAGAGGCTGCTTAAGGTACTGTGTGCGTGAGCCAGTTCAGTGGAGGTGGTAGCAATGTGGGAGCGTAACTCCGCGTTACGTATGCGGAGCCTGTCGATCAGTTTGTCGACGTCCGGTAAATCAGAGAGACATGCCATAATACCTTCAAGCAGAAATGCACATATGGAAAGCATAGCCAAGGAGGCATAGAGCAGAGATGTGCTGAGTTTGTTCGAGCACAGAATGGTAGAACCAGATGCGTGGCAGAGCGTAGCGGCCTGCAGGTCTGGCGAAAGTTCATAATGGTGTAGAAAGTCTAAGCCAAGCACATTTTCGTCCACATCAGCAATGTGGAAGGTCCAAGGAAACATTGCGCATGGTGATAGATGAAGCAACATCTTGATGGAGCTGAGGACCGTGATAAGGAGTGATTTGCAGCGATCAAATCGTGGTTATCTGGAGAAAGCATGTTGCCCACGTGCTTGGCTGGGATAATGCTGACGTCAGTGCCAGTGTTGACAAGAAAGCCAGTGGCCGAGGACAAGTCAGTGACATAGAGGCTTCATGCCGCCACAGCAAATGGTGCGGCATCGGACAGTAGGTGCCATGAAGAATCGTGGCGGAATGTGGTGCCTATGTGTGCCTGCTGGTCTCAGGTGGGAAAGGTGCAAGGCGCATGACATTTGTGGGCAGCGTGCCCATAAGTAGTGTGAAACCAGCACAGTGCAGCTGACTGTGTCAGGACAGGAAGCCGATCGGGTTGCTGCTCAGGCAAGGTCGGCGGCTGTCAGGGAGGCTGGAAGCAATACCTCCTGTAGGCCACTAGGTGGCAGCTCCTGACAGGCAGCTGAGGTGCTGAGGCAAGTGCACTGGTCTCTGTTGGCAGAGCATAGAACCGTGGTGATGGGGATGTTGTCTGTGACAGTCGGTGTCGGTGATGAATGACTGCGTACGCTCGATCGGCCATGCATGGGCGAACCGCGAGAGGGTCGGTGACGTCAGATAACAGGTGAAGTTGCAGGTCCAAAAGCAGTTTGACCAACCACAAAGTCCAAAGCACAATGTCTGGTAGTGTTTGATCATCAATTAATGCACGAATGTGCTGCCAAAGCTGCGAAGGTGTGTGGTCGTCAAGGATGATGTGGTGGATAGCCTCTGCTGGACAGTAAGAAAGGCGTTCAATAAGTAATGTTTTAGCCATTAAATAATTGGGTGAAGCGGATGGTGAGTGTATCAGATCACTGATGAGGTCTGGATGGGCATGGAAGTGGCTCACCAGGCAGACAAAACATGTGTCATTGTCCGAAATTCCATGGATATCCAGTAGATGGTCCGCCAGAGTGAACCAAGTCCTAGGGTTGTCCTTTTGCAACACAGGCAGCTTAGGAAATCTGCCGGGTAACACATGTTGTTGTAGCACTGGTAGGCGAAGATCTGTGTCAGCAGTGGAGGAAGACCCCGATGCCAGGAGTGCAGTAGCAGAAACGATGCGTCACCCGAGGTCTGCGTCGGGGGCTGGCCGCAAGCAGCACATGATGTGGAGTGAGCTGGCACAATATGTTCCAACTGCAGGCCCAGAGGTGGTCACGGTGTGGGTGTAATGGCTGGTGCTGCTGCAACAGTGGGCGGAAGACGATCACAAAGCACAACTGCTTAACCGGAGGGTGAAACACAATGTCCTTCACACAATAATCGTTCACAATGTCGGTGAGCGGCATGCACTGTCTGTGTGGCGGGCCTTGCTGCGTAGTAGCATTTGACGGTGGTGATGTTGGGCCAACAATGGTTAAGTGGCTGCTGGCATGGCAGTGGCCAGTAAATTGTTCACTTTTAACCAACTGTACGTTAGGAAAACTTGTATATACGCAAGCACAGTTAAAAGGGTTTGTGACACTAGTACAAAAGGACACTTGTAGATCCATTGTTCTCAAAACAATGTGGATCAACACACAATGATAGTTAATGATGAAAATAAGAACAAAATAATTCCTCTATGCAAACGTTGAAGTTGGGATCACCACTGTGAGTTTTACGTGGTGTAGGACTGTAATAACACACTTTTAGAGTCAAAATAAACATTTATTTTGGCACTGAACAAAGTGAATACAGAGATGGACATCAAACATGGCGTGAGAGCACAAAGACAAAATGAAAAGCCAAAGAGAATAATCACAGAATGTCACTTCACATCAGAGACACCACACATTGATGTAGCAAAGTATCAGAGTAAAGCAAATTCCTTTGACTCCACCAAGAAGCTGAGTACCTTGCGGATTTTAAAAAAGTCACAATAAAGGATGTGTAAAATGGCATATTATCATTAAAAAACAAAAACTCTGCAGGTTGGAATGGGATACCCAATTAAGTGATTAAAACGAACCTAACATTTCTGAGAATCCCATTGTGGCTGGTTACAGTATCTCCACGAAAAGAATCTTGGCCCTTGTTGACCAACATCTGCAACCAATTGTCTAAAACTTAGCCTCCCACATTAAAGACACCAACCACTTCCTGCACCATCTCCACCATCACCACACCATTACCTCCTGGGTCCCTACTCATCACTGTTGATGCAACTTCCTTGTATATGAACATCCCTCATGCCCATGGCCTTGCAGCAATTGAACACTACCTCTCCCAATGCCCTGCAGGTTCCAGACCCACTACTTGATTCCTCATACACCTAACCAACTACATCCTAACCCATAGCTACTTCAGGTTTGAAGGGAAGGTATACAAACAAATTTGTGGCACACCCTCCTATGTCAGCTTCTTCATGGTCCACCTAGGGGAAACATTCCTAGCTTCCCCAAATGCCAAACCCATGGTCTGTTTCAGGTTTATTGATGACATCTTTAAAATCTGGACCCAAGGCCAGGACACCTTATCCTCATTCCCCCACAATCTTAACACCTTCTTTCCCATCCACTTCAGTTGGTTCTCCTCCAACCATTCTGCCACCTTCCTGGATGGAGATCTTCTCCTCTCATACAGCTCCATCCACACCTCAGTCCTCATTGTTTGTGTCCACCAATCACCAACAGTACCTGTACTTTGAGAGCTGTCACCTCTTCCACACCAAAAAAATTCCTGTCATACAGGCTGTCCACCCATGGCAAACACATCTGCAGAGATGAGAACTCCCTTGCCCAATATGGTGAACACCTCACAAAGGTTTTCACAGACAGGCAATATCCTCCAGACATAACACACAAACAGATCTCCTGTACCATATTTCTACACACAACTGATCCTCACAGCCATCCCTAGAACCAACCACAAAGAAGTGTCCCCCCCCCCCCCCCCCCTTGTAACCCAATACCACCCTGGGCTGGAACAACTGAACCACGTCTTTTGTCAGGGCTTTGATCATCTCTCATCATGTCCTGAAATGAGGGACAGCCTACCAAGGTACTTCCATCCTCTCCCAATATAGATCATACCCTTGTGGAAGACCCAGATGCAAGATCTTCCCAATCCATCCATCCAGCACAACCTACTCCAAGTCCCATCACAGGCTTACAGGCTTAACCTACCCCATCAGAGCCTGTGTCACCTGTGAAAGGAGCCATGTTATAACTCTGCTGCAACCACTGCACAACATTTTACATTGGTATGACAACCAACCAGCTGTCAACTAGAATGAAAGTCTACTGCCAAGCTCTTTCCAAAAACAAAGTGGACCACTCAGTGGCACAACATGCAGCAGAGCACAACATGCAAGATTTCAGTGGCTGCTTTACATTCCTTGCCATCTGGATCTGCCCCAACACCACCAGCTTTTCTGAGCTGTGCACATGGGAGCTGTCCTTACAGCACTTCCTTCACTCCCATAAAATCCCTGGTCTAAACCTAAGATAATTCGTTGTCCCCAACCCCCCACCCAGTAGTTTGTGTGTGTGTGTGTGTGTGTGTGTGTGTGTGTGTGTGTGTGTGTGTGTGTAATTTGTGACAGCTAATTGTGTGCTGCTGTCACACGCCCTAGTCTGTGAAACTATGAAATTTTGTGCCCAGCCATCTTCCATCTTCCCCCTCTACCTGCATGCCTAGCTAGCCCACAGGTGGCTCCCCACTCTCCTATAAGCCATTATATGCTTCCCACCAACCCCTCCCTACAGCTCGCACAGGATATAGTGGCCAATGCGCAGTGATCAGTTTTTAACCAAAGTGCTGGGCAAGTTCATTCATTTGTTCAGGAGGGAAAGCTGATAAGTGTTTTCCACCATTCTGCCAGCCAACTATGACAGAATCTATGTGCACACCCTGCAATTTTACAGAAACTATTGTTAAAAAAAAATCACTTTTGCTTTACTTATAGTTTCATATGTTAGATTCATGATGATGTTCCCATAATTTCATTAATGGGCATAGCTGCTGTGATATTTACATGAAAGTAAGACACTGCATGAAATTTGAAAAAGTGTGCAATAATAAACAGAGGTTGCTATGGTTTTGCATTTGGTGCACATTACATAATGTGTTATTGCATATGAAATTTAGCTAACTTACCGAATTTTTCTTTAAATCTGGATAGAGGTAGCTATCTGTCATCAATCTTGAGAAAACTGATGTGCTGAAGCACACTCATTTGTGATTGCGCCATGCCAGTGATAAAGCCAGAGTGAAATATCCACAACATTCCTCATACTTCATAAGCGGTTTCAGATATCGAAAAGAGATTTTTACAAATGATAACATGAAAAGAGGAGAGTATTTTACCATATTGTTATTATGTAAAACTTCATTATATACGGTGTTATTCTAGTAACTACAAACTTTTTTGGTGAAACAAGAAATGCTATGGGTTTTGGAACAACATATGTGAAGAAATTTTTTGTATTGAGGATGTGTTTTCATTAGTTACTGACTTTGCTTTTCCTTAGTTCCCCACTTAATAAACCAACATTTCTGAATTCTCTCACAGTTGTATCTGCACAACATGTTAGTGAGGTGGGGCAGTGTAAACTCCACCATGTTTTTGGCAAAAGAATCAAATTTTTATATGGCAGCCAGAGAAATGTGTAGGTTTTACTCACAGTTCACCATTCATAACGTTTCTGTAAAAGTTACAAATGGTTAACAAACCAAGCAAAAATAAATTGCTGATTTTTTTGGTGGAATTCTTTTTAGATACTATCAAAAGCAGAGGTTACAATAGAGCTTTTTGAATGGTCACCATGCAAGTGTGGGTGTGGAGGGGTCCCACTTAATATTTCCAAAAAAATGCAAGTGTAGGCTTCAGTTTAAAATGGCACTTCCCCTCCAGTGCTCTGTATTTCCCCTACAGTGCTCTGAGTGACCCCTACAACTGCCACTCTCCCCATCTTCCCCAGCCAACTCCACATCTACCAGCCATAGCATTTTTAATGCACTATATCTCCCATCTCTTTCCATCTGTCACACCACCCCACCCTGCACCCCCACCCCACCCCAGTACACTCACTGTGGGCCAGAAAAGAGCTGGCAATCGACTGAGCACAATGTGGGGAGACAGGCATGTGCTCATGTAGGAATCATCTCTGATCTCACAAAAGCATTTGACTCCACAAATTATGACTTGCAGATGCAGTGAATTATCATTCTAAACGGAGCACAGTATCACAAGGTGTGCCTCAAGGCTCAATTTTGCCCCAGTCATGTTCCTATCTATGTATGGCAAGTTGAAAACGAGAGAGAGAGAGTGAGAGAGAGGGAGTGATATCATTTCACTGATCTCATTTCTACTAAGATTGTAGTACACGCAGGTGCCTATTTGCTTCCATCACCCTGAATGGAATGCATAAGTTCTAATAACTGTTCACCAAGCTGCAGTCTTCTGTAGTAGTTGTACCCTTCACAGAGAACAGCACGTAGATTGTGAATCCATTATCTTGAGGCTGTAATAAAATGTTAGTGAGGCCCAAATATTTTGGAAATAATTAAATTTCCAATTAGTTTGTTTATATGGAATGCCACTCACTTTTTATTAGCAGAACATGAGAAACTGCACAATTACATTCCACTTTATAGTCACAAATAATTTCCATTCTTCAACAAAATAATGAACTGCAAATTTCCATAATTATTATCAACTAAATGTTCAAATAACCATACATTGCTAATAAACTCTTGACACTGACTGTGACACACAACATGTCTGTCCTCTGAGGCTTGACTCAATTGAAAAAGTCTTTGAACTTTCCATTACCAAACTGCCAGAGCTTAATTTCATAGTTATTAACATATACAGAGCACCAAGTGGAAACCTGTCAGTCTTCATGAACAAAGGAGAGGTTCTGCTGAACAGGATCAGTACACTAAATATGAAGATAGTGCTTTGTGGGGACTTCAATATTGATTTTTCAAAAGACAGCAGCAGCAGAGATGCTTTGATAAATTTGACCAACACATTCAATATGATCCCCACAATACACTGTCCAACAAGGTTAACAGAATGCACAAATTCCATTATTGACCAAATATTCATCTCAGAAACAGCTTACAGATTCACAAGCAGAGTACTGAGCATGGGTTATAGTGATCATGAGGCACAGCTGCTGTGCATAGAAATGCCAACAAGTAGTAGTAGTTCCAGAAAAATACACTCCTGGAAATGGATAAAAGAACACATTGATACCGGTGTGTCAGACCCACCATACTTGCTCCGGACACTGCGAGAGGGCTGTACAAGCAATGATCACACGCACGGCACAGCGGACACACCAGGATCTGCGGTGTTGGCCGTCGAATGGCGCTAGCTGCGCAGCATTTGTGCACCGCCGCCGTCAGTGTCAGCCAGTTTGCCGTGGCATACGGAGCTCCATCGCAGTCTTTAACACTGGTAGCATGCCGCGACAGCGTGGACGTGAACCGTATGTGCAGTTGACGGACTTTGAGCGAGGGCGTATAGTGGGCATGCGGGAGGCTGGGTGGACGTACCGCCGAATTGCTCAACACGTGGGGCGTGAGGTCTCCACAGTACATCGATGTTGTCGCCAGTGGTCGGCGGAAGGTGCACATGCCCGTCGACCTGGGACCGGACCGCAGCGACGCACGGATGCACGCCAAGACCGTAGGATCCTACGCAGTGCCGTAGGGGACCGCACCGCCACTTCCCAGCAAATTAGGGACACTGTAGCTCCTGGGGTATCGGCGAGGACCATTCGCAACCGTCTCCATGAAGCTGGGCTACGGTCCCGCACACCTTTAGGCCGTCTTCCGCTCACGCCCCAACATCGTGCAGCCCGCCTCCAGTGGTGTCGTGACAGGCGTGAATGGAGGGACGAATGGAGACGTGTCGTCTTCAGTGATGAGAGTCGCTTCTGCCTTGGTGCCAATGATGGTCGAATGCGTGTTTGGCGCCGTGCAGGTGAGCGCCACAATCAGGACTGCATACGACCGAGGCACACAGGGCCAACACCCGGCATCATGGTGTGGGGAGCAATCTCCTACACTGGCCGTACACCACTGGTGATTGTCGAGGGGACACTGAATAGTGCACGGTACATCCAAACCGTCATCGAACCCATCGTTCTACCATTCCTAGACCGGCAAGGGAACTTGCTGTTCCAACAGGACAATGCACGTCCGCATGTATCCCGTGCCACCCAACGTGCTCTAGAAGGTGTAAGTCAACTACCCTGGCCAGCAAGATCTCCGGATCTGTCCCCCATTGAGCATGTTTGGGACTGGATGAAGCGTCGTCTCACGCGGTCTGCACGTCCAGCACGAACGCTGGTCCAACTGAGGCGCCAGGTGGAAATGGCATGGCAAGCCGTTCCACACGACTACATCCAGCATCTCTACGATCGTCTCCATGGGAGAATAGCAGCCTGCATTGCTGCGAAAGGTGGATATACACTGTACTAGTGCCGACATTGTGCATGCTCTGTTGCCTGTGTCTATGTGCCTGTGGTTCTGTCAGTGTGATCATGTGATGTATCTGACCCCAGGAATGTGTCAATAAAGTTTCCCCTTCCTGGGACAATGAATTCACGGTGTTCTTATTTCAATTTCCAGGAGTGTAGTTGAAAAAAGAACCTTTTCTGAAGATAACATTAGAATTTTTAATCTCTTACTGGTGAAGGAAAACTGGGAAAGCATCGCCACTCAGAACAATGTTGATAGCATGTACACGAGTTTTCAGAGCATCTTCTTCACTATTTTAATGTAGCATTTCCAAAAGTAGTAAAAACAGTAAAACCTAACAATAATAAGCAATGGCTAACTAAAGGCAAGAGAAACAGATTTCTGCAGTACTCTTGTAAGAAATATAGAGTAACCCAAGAATTCGCAGATTATTCAAAAGCCTACAAAAGAATCTATGGTAGACTAGTCAAAGAGGCAAAAATTATGTGGAATGACAATTTGATAAGAAACTCATCTAACAAAATGAGATCCACATGGAGAGTTATAAAGAAAGATACTTGCAGTTCAGTGCCAAAGAAAAAGAATGTATCTTTAACACTAGAAGGCTCAAAAGTCACAGACCCAAATTCAGTTGTGGAAAAATTCAATGAATCTGAAGCTGAAGACCTCATTCAAGTACACTGTCAAGGACCAGTCCCAAGTTTCTCCAGCAAGTCAGCGATCTCGATTGCTTCTATGTATGTTTATGAAACAAACCCCAATGAAATTATAAGTAAAATTAAATCATTAAGCAATAAAATGTCAATTGGTCTTGATGAAGTACCTGATTTCATATTAAAAGCATGTGCTCACCACATAGCAAACCCATTTTAAAAACTGGTGTATTCCCAGATATTTTTAAAGTGGCAAAAGTTTCACCACCGCTAAGAAAAGGTTCTTCTGAAAAAATACCAAACTACTGACCAATGTCACAGTTAAGTTCCTTCTCAAAAATTCTAGAAAAACTCTTCTATGACAGGCTTTTAAGTTTCATAAATAAATATGCACCTCTTACAGTACAACAACATGGTTTTAGAGAGTCTAAATCTACACAGACAGCAATTTTTGAATTCTTAGACTACATTTTAAAATCCCTTGATCAACATAAATCAGCTGCAGGTATTTTTCTAGGTCTATCAAAAGCCTTCGATGTCCTGGACCATAACATTCTGCTCGAAAAATTAGAAAGACAAGGAGTAAGAGGTGTAGCACACAGCTGGTTCTGTTCGTACCTAAAAAACCGCAGGCAGAAAGTATCACTTCAGTATGAATTCAACAAAATGAATAAAACAAGAAACAACTCCTTTCTTTCTAGGGAATTACCAATAAAATAAGGTGTACCACAGGGCTCAATCTTCGGTCCACTACTCTTCTTGATTTATGTGGACGACTTAGTTGAATATATTAGTCCCACAAAAACTATCCTGTTTGCCAATGACACCAGCATATTGCTCACTGGATCCAGCCCAGAAACTTTGCGGTCCACAGCAGAAATTTCTGTGAAAAGACTTTCTGAGTGGTTCACAAAAAACAAACTCATTATAAATACTGAAAAAACTGTGTGTGTCGATTTTCATTTAATTCCTCCAACTAATCAAATATCTATTCAAGACCAATTAAAAAATGATCCCCTAGAAAATGTAAGTGTCACAAAATTCTTGGGTCTTTGGTTTCAGCAAGACTTAAAGTGGGACACACATATAAATAACTTGTGTAGAAAACTATCATCTGTGTGCTATGGCCTATGAATTTTAAAGGCTACAACAAGAAAAACAACAGTACTGCAGGCATACTATGCACAGTTTCACTCACTAATCCGATATGAGATCATTTTCTGGGGATACTCAACTCACAGTGTAAAGGTTTTTAGAATGCAAAAAAGAGCTTTAAGAATAATTTGTGGCCTTAAAAAGATGTAGTCCTGTAAATCCCATTTTACTGAGCTTGGTGTTCTAAATGTTCCAAGTTTATTCATTTACGAAACTATCTTGTTCACTAGGGACTACCTCCTGAAAACAGGCAAGCTGCTACAGAACAAAAGTGTACACAACTATAGTACTAGAAGGGAATCAAATATACATCAAAAATGTCACAGAACAACCACCTATCAGAGGAGCATAATTAACATTGGTGTAATACTACACTATAAGTTACCAGAGGAAATAAAAAATACTACTCATCCAATATTTAAAGCTAAATTAAAGGCATTTCTAATAAAGCACTGTTTCTATTCTGTCACAGAATTTCTGAATATGTAACAAAATTAACTGTAGTAGGTACCTAATTTTAATTGCTAATACTATGTATTATGTAATTTATCTTTGACCTGTTCAACATCAGTTGTACAATTTGTGCTGTATGATAAAACTGGACCAATAAAAAATCAAATCAAATCAAACCAGCTCTGATCTTACAGCCGAACCAATTTGCCTGCCATCCAATTTAGGTGTGATCTGAAGATCACTAAAGTGCTTTGTTTGTCTTTTTGTTAAGCAGTTATTTTTTTTATTCTGCTGGCTATTAATAATTGGGAAATCATGGAATGATAGCATGCTATTGAGAGATGCTTTAATAAGAAATACAAGTGAATATGCTGTTTAGTTTTTCTAATATTAACAACATTTTAGTGCACAACTTCTGAATGTAGTAGCCAATCATAGAGAAGGACCACAATTTATGCACTCTTTTTCACGACACCCATACCAAACAAATCATCTGTCATCAATACCTCACACCACATTGTGTCTTCTTGCCACTACTGCCTTCTCAGTTGGTCTAATGAGAGCTTTTTGTACATGAATATGATGGTTATCAAGCCAGAAATATTACACATCATCTTCCTTCTGAGATTTCCAAAAATTGGGAGGTTCTTGCAGACAACAATCAATTTTGGAAATTAGAAAATTTATTATAAATTTTTTGATTATCATCTCTCAAGAGCCATACCATTCCACAATACTTGTATTCTGTTATTTATTTTTTTTTTCAAATATTGAGTCTACTTTACATTTTTTCATTCTTACATTATAAATTAATTTTATACTCATAGACTTATATTATTTCGATATTAGAAAAAACTGGTTGTTATCCTCAGTTAATTCGTGTATAACATTATTCCCAAAACCATCAATCTTTTGTAACACTTTCTATAGTGACTACATTATTGTTTTGATAGTAAAGATTTTCAAAGTAGTATTATTCTGCACCTTAATGTTGTTGGTAGTCTTTTTTCAATTTACAGTCTACCATTTCTGCAAGAATACTCTAGAGCAGTCAGCTATCTCCTAACCAATTTCAATCACAAAATTTTATTCTGATTTTAAACTACTATTAGCACATCACCAGCCATTAATTTCAACAAAATATTTCTTTGTAAGTAGTTAAACTGCTATACCATAGCTATCAGTGTGTTGCCATCCCTTCAATTTACTGCTGAGTTATACTGCTGAGTTACTTTGCTTTTGTGAGTGCTTGTTTCTTTGTTGTTGCATTCACTGTAAGGAAATTTTCTCATCTTAACGTTGATAGTGAAGAATGTTAAAGAAGATAGATATAGGTCTCAATGAAAAAAGGGGAAGAACTAAAAGCAGGAAAAGAAAGTGAAGTACACTGTTGGTTATCTCAGGCACCTGGTAATCATCAGTTGCCTAGCAATACAAAGACTGTTATTGCCTATTGAGGTTAATATTCACAATATTTTTTCATGTCACTCATTGACATTTCATTTAATAATTTTTTTGGTTTCATTTTCATGGTAGAATGAGGCACTTCATTCAAAACTTTCTCAAATTCATCCACGTAACCTACCTCTATATGATGCGTCTTAGAAAGGAACTTATAACTTTGTCTTCCACAGATGAATGCAGTATACATTTGACCTTTTCTTACTAGTGACCTCTGACAGAAACCGGCTGTCAAGTCTGTGTTCATGGATATCGTGACACCACCAAGCATCACTGTGGAAGTTTGTAGTACCTTACTCCTATCCTTTGTGGTATAATAACATTTTCACCATCATTCCTTTTTTTGACAAATACTTCACCACTCCCTCCGTTTTGTGTGCTGCAAAACCAGTCTTGATTCAATAATGCTTGAACAAATTATTTACTGTTTTACATGTGTTACTCACCCCTGTTTCCCATTATTTTGCTCCTGCTCCTAATACTGGCCACAAATTCAGTTTTTTTGTTGTTCATTCATGTTTCCAGGTATGATGCCTTCAGACTCTAATGAAGGCTACTGGGTGTATAGTTGCGTTACTGGAGAAATGATGGAATTTATACACATTAGCATGATCTGCATCAGTTACATGATTAATGCCTTCCTTTTTGTTACGTGATTAATGCCTTCCTTTTTTTCATGTTCACTCCATATTTCTACCCTTTGTTTAACTTCATTTTCAATTTTGTCTTGCATCTCAGGAAGGACTTTTTGTTCCATTTCTCTCAATTTTCCCTGAATTGCACATGGTTGCCTTTACAAGGGGCTTCTACATGTGAAATACTGAATTACAATTAAGTATTTCATAGTCGTTTTTGATACTTTGTACATTATTCATGATACTTTGCTCTGATCTTATCCTACATTACTAATGTCATTAATTGTTGTTAGTAATACCCCATTTTGATCCTGTAAATTCTTATGTAACTTTTTGGTTTCATGGTCAATTTTTTTATTCATTTCTGTCTCACAAACTTCTAATTTTTTACCCATTCTTGTGTTTTGTAATCCATTTCCTTGCAATATCCCTCAGCTTTAGCTTCAACATTTGTAACACTTCATTCCAAAGCATCAAACTTAGCATTAACCTGAGCTATTCATACATCAACTTCTTTTAAGTCCTCATCAATTTTCTCTATTTTATTTTTAGTTTTAATTAATTCCTCCTTATTTTCTTTTTGTACTTTTCTTAATTCCTCCATATACTCTTGTTGTGCCTCCTTATTTTCTTTTTGTGCTACTTTTTGTTGTTGATCCTCATCATGCATTGGCAAAGTGTCAGATGATGCTGTACCATGACTTACATCCTTTTCCCCAGACATTATACTAATGCTAATGTTCCAGTTACAAACCTTAAACTACTGTATATGTAAGCAGAACACTTACTTTATTTTTCAACCTCGACGTACTGCACTGATTCTCATAGCTGTCAGCCACACCGTGTGATGAAGCTGAACTTCAAACATGCCATTTAGTGTTAACTGTGCCAGTTGCTGCTAGCCATCACCACACCTGTTGTCTATGGCTGCCTCACACTGCTCTGCACATGTGCCACCCCATAGCATGATGATTCTTGAAGTGATGATTAATAAGGTAAGCCCATGAACTGCACACGCAATGTTAATTTTTAATCTCATTGCACTTCCGTACTTCCCAGTCCTGCTTTATACCAATACTCCTTTCATGGTAACATTTTGTGGCATCAATTATTATAGTTTAACTAAAGTTCAAAAACAGTTCAAAGACTACTTATCACAGTTCTCATGCAGTTCTCTGGTCATTCACAGTTCACACAAATCACAGTCTTTACACAGTTCAGTGGTCAGTTACAGTTCACAGTCCTCAGGAATAAAAATCTAGCCTCAAAATTCCAAAGCATTTAAACTTCAATGATTATTCCCACCAGGGATGCCATGTACAGCAAGTTTAAAAGGAGAAAGAGATTGAGAGAGAGAGAGAGAGTGATATATCTGTGCCTATGATAAACTCTTTCCCTCAAAAACTTCTCTCCTTCATACCTCCTCTGTGTTACTACTAATGACATGTCACTGATCTTACGTGTACTCAGATTGCAGTACACATAGGTGCCTATTTGCTTCTACTACCCTAACTGGAATGCATAAGTTCTAATAACTGTTCACCAACCTGCAGTCTTCTGTAGTAGTTGTACCCTTCTAATTAAATTCTCTTTCTTACTATTGTTTTGTGATGTTTTGAATCGTGATGAAAGTCTTTGTGTGTTGAATGCAGCTTGCCGCTAACTTCGTGTAATGTTTGTCTGTACAGAAGTGTATCTGTCGTCTTTATCGCTCCTTCACGCTCATACCTGAATCAGTACAGTAAAGTCAGGGCTTCGTGTCTTATGATTGGCTGATCCGTAAAAGGACAGACAAACAATTATACTAATGGAGGATTGTAAGTAATTTCTAGAATTACATTCACTCTCTCTCTCTCTCTCTCTCTCTATAATTTATCTGTGTACAATAAAGATATATATATTACTTGAGATCAGCCTCGTCGAATCTCTGGTAAAGCCCCTCGTCTTAATATTCAGCGGCAGTTTTGCTAGAAAAGATCTTTACGTTTGTTATTATTATTAAGCGCTGCATTCAGTTGGGAAAATCGATCGTTTGAACAATCCGTTCAATTTACGACAGATCTAATATTTCAGATGTGGACGAAGCCTTTTTGGACGATTTGTAAAACTCATAGATTGCAGGTTCTCTTCGTCACAGCTGAAACTTCCCAATTAATTACAGGCCCAGACAATCATCAATGATTCATACAGAAAACTCATTCTTCATTCACTCTGTAATAAAGTGTTCACAAACCTGATTTCAGATGAACGGTTTATATTAAATCCTTTGTTGTACAGATTCCGTTTTCTGGTATTTTAAATCTCAAGAGATTTATTTTCACAGGTTTATTATTTCTTTATGTCTCCCACTAGCGGCACAAATTTCCCTTGTTCGCTTTAATGCGAAGAAGAGTACCCAAAAACTTCTTTAACAATCCGATTTTGGAAAAAGTTCCGTTCTCTCTCTCTCTCTATCCCAACTATAATAACCATGGAGCATACATATCTCTACCTCTGTTGTTCCAGAGAATAAACGTACTAGAAAACTACCTTGGCGTCGACGAGCTGTCGGCGCATATCTTACTAGAAAATCTGATCAGATACTTTTTAAACGTAAATAAATATGGATGATTTGATTAATCATTATTAATTAGTGCGTGGTAGAGGGTAATTTTCCGTGGGGATATTACAATGCCCCTCGCAGCGAGCGAAGTTTGTGAGCTCAATTTTTATTCACCGAACACACTTCGCGAGCTATCTATTAATGTGGATAACCCGGAAGTGATGATTGTCAGTCCTCCGACTGAAAAAGAATATTATGTTTGAGACAGACGAAGAAAAGAAATGTGGAAAACAGAAGAAATGAAGAGACAGGTATCGCGGCTGTATTGCTTTTACGTGCATCTCGGTGTTATGTTTGCTGTGCACAACCAAGGAAGATGATCTTTCATAGACTGTTGTCAGGGTCTACCCATTCGGGAACTTTCTTAAGCAGGGAAACCTTGGAAAACCTCTTAAGCTTAGACCCCCAGCCTACGATACATAGGAGATAGGAAAGCCTATAGAAGAACAAAATTAATTTTGACATTTGTCTTTAAAGAAAAGATAGGGATCAATTTGTCTCACAATTTGGAAAAAGGTAGTTTGTGCCTCTAGCAAAAAACTTTTTACAATAAATAACGTGAATTTGCGTTTTACAATCTTGCTCCTAGTACAATATCTTGCGGTGCTAAACTCCCCCGGGTCTTGCATGTCCCCGACGTCCACATTTGTAGTCGGTCTTCTACGCGGCCCCCTTTGTAGTCGATCTTCTACGCGGCCCACAATGGGAAGAGTAGAAGGAACCGGGATACTCGAATTGACATGCAACATTCATTCCCAAAAGAATTAGCAGTGAACAAAAAGGAAACTCTTCCTGTAAGAGAACTGATTAGGTTGCACCGTCCAAGATTCTCCTTTTTGAAAGCAAAATCCTTATGGCTTCATGGATCCTTTTTGTTACGACGTACTTCAATGAATTTAACTCTTAATTAATGATGTTGCCAAAAGCATCATACGATTTACTTTCGTTTGAATACTCCTTTTGACTTTGCCTCCCCACTGGTACTTATAAGTCCAAACGCTTTAACAGATTTTCTATGACTGATTTGTCCTTCGTAATTTAAAGGATTCATGTAACTTACTATAGATTTTGGATTCAAATCATCGAATAATGGAAAGTGTAATTCATTTTATACCCAGAGATCATCCATATTTCCTTAAGAAGTCATATAATTTAGCTATCCTCAAAACCTTTTATTCTAAACACATATATTTCTTCGGTTTAGTGCTGAATTGTAAAATTTATTAGCATTGAGGAATGCGGATTCGCTTCTTTCATTTTCTCTCTGATTCATACTGCGTTCATCCATGCGCATCTATGGAACTGGATTTTTCAAACAGAATTCCCAAACGAACACAAACCATTTAACAACTATTAATTCTATAAATATTAATAATTTTAAAAACTCTTAACTCCTAATTGTGACACTTATTCCTTTTAAAGTTCAACCTGAATGAGTTTATTCTCGCACTTGGTGCGAGTCTCTTATAAAGCATATCTGTGTCGTCTCTATCGATTTTAATTCTCGCGCCGACGTCAACTGTTTTGCGCGGGAAATTGTCTTTGCGGCGTTAACTGTCACTCACGATTCACTACCACAACACATCCCTTCTCACGTTTATACATCTAAGCGTTCACATGAGATTATATCTGAATATTCACTTTGAACCTTTTTTTTTTTTTGATTATTCAGCGTCCTTTTGCGGGAAACATTTCATTTTTCTCGCAGGTCAGTCAGATACTTTATACATCTTGATCACATTAGCAAAGCTAAAGTCCTATGTTCACTCAAACCACAGGTGAAGCCTATCTCCACTATCCTTTTTACAACATCCAATAATAATAATTAGTCACTATTTCTATATTCTATGTCATTGATTAACTATTTCATTTTAAATGTTTTTAACACTACACACACACAGTTTATGGTTATATTTTTTACGAGTGTTCATCTCTGGCACTCGGAACACTATTCCTCCCTATCTTCTAATCTTCATTATATCTTTTTAAGTCGTTATGAGGAAATAACCCTTTTATTTTTTTCGATCCCGTGTATGCTTTTGGCACGACCAACAATAGTGAGCAGTAGGGGTTGTGGAGGGTTCGATCAAACCCCATTTCAACATGCGATCTATTTCTTTTTGAACTTGAGCCTTTAACCTCCAGGGAACAGGATAGAATGTTCGACAATATGTTTCGTGCGGCTTAACGTAGAGATGGCATATGTATCCTTTAATCACTCCTGGCCTCTCATCAAACACGTTTTCATACACTAATAATAATTCTTTGAGCTGCTTCTTCTGATCTTCAGTGATGCAGTCGGATTCATTTAACTTCTCATACACTAATTGACCGAAATCTCCTTTGACTTGGAACTCATTATTTGCGTGCTGTTTAGAATTCTGTGCAGTCTTGATTACTTGCACACTGATCCCACTATTATATTTTCTGGTAAGGCTTTCTTTTTTCAACAAGTCCAACTCAATTTCTTGTTTATTTATATTTAACCAAATTTTTCCTGTTTTAAAATCTATTCTGCATCCGTATTGACGTAGGCTGTCGACTCCGATAATGCAGTCTACCACCAAATTTTTCACAACAAGGAATGTGCTTAATATTGCTACATTTCCTACTTCTACACTAAGTAGTGACTGCACTTTTACATTCGCCGATCGAGCCCCAACGGCGCCTATTATTCTACAATTTTGAACTGGAAAAATTGGTACTCTCCTTATATTTCTGATCTTGTTGAATAGAGCCTCTGAAATAACATTTGTGGTTGCAGCTGTGTCTAAAACCGCCACTATAGGTACAGTCTCCAAAATCACTTGCACTTCGGCTACTGCCACCTGTTCCTTATCCTCATCTTGGGGTTCTAAGTCTTCGGTCAATTCATCTGCCAGTAATCTTCCATCATTATACGTCAGCATGGGTACACATATCCTGTTGCCCCTCAACCTATTGTTGACCGCTCCTCCGGGGCACGAGTGGGTCCTTACAAGTTTGTTGGATTTTGATTCGCCTGGTGGTTGACATCGTCCGTTACTTCGGTAATTACCGGTTGATTCGTAGATGTCCGTCCCCACTGATGTTGGTTATTTGAGTTTATTCCCCCCGGTTGGTTCCACTTTCTATTACCGTTATTGTTCCATGCTTGCGGTCTGAAATTCCTTTCGTTCCCCCATACGGGATTGTATCTTTTCCCATTCCTGTTATTCCTTGGATAGCCCCTCGCAAGACTATTACCGGTATTATTGTTGAGATTTTGATGAGTTTCTCCATTATTTATCGATCTCTGTGCGTTCCCTTGCCTACCATTAGCCGGAGGTTCTATCTCCCTATATTGGAATCTGCTATTACGTGCTTTCTGGCTGTTCTCTTCTATAATGTCTATATGATCTAACGTCGTGAGGAACGACTCCAGGTCTTTATCGTTGCCGTAAATTAATTGATTCCGGATGCTAGTTGGTAATCTTGCCTTAAGTATGTTTATTATGTCTGGCAAAGGCATAGGTCTGTCCCAATATCTTGTTTTATTTATATATTTTTCAAAATATTTCCTAAGGCTTCCCTTCGAAAAAGAGAAAGGCTCGGGGTAGAGCACCTCCTGCCTTAGGCGTTCCTGTACTCCTTCTGACCAGAATTTCGCTAAAAACGCTTTTTCAAAATCTTCATACGTCGAGCAAACAGAAGTCATGTCTGAGGCCCAGATCGCCCCCGAACCTTGTATATACCCAGTAACGAAACTGATCTTCTGCCACTCCGACCAATTTCTGGGTAGCACTCCTCTAAAACTTCGAATAAAAACAATCGGATGGACCCCCCTTTTGTCCGTGTTAAAAATCTGAAATTGCCGATGCTTTATCATTTTTTCTTCGGCATGACAAAGGCTTTCGTAATCTCCATCCGCTAGGACATCACGCGAACAACTAGCTCGTGGCAATTTGATATTCGAGTTACTTACACATGTCGGTATTGTGTGCGAATGTGCAGTAACTGGGTCTATAGTCGCTGACAACTTCTGCTGTCGACCTGTATTCATTTGTTCTGAGCCTTGTTGTGAAACGCGTATCGATTCTTCGATCGTTCGTTTCCAATGCTCGAGATCATCACCTAACTGCTGTCGCACTTCCTCAAGTCCTTTCGCAAACAAATTCTCTTCGTGTTTGCCGCATAGACTCTGGAATGCTGCTTTAGCATTTTGCTCAACGTTTTCACACATTAGCCTTTTGTTTTCTAATGTGATTTCGGATAATTTACCCGTTAATACATTAATCTGGTGGTCAATAACGTCTTGACGTTCTGTCAGATGTTCCACACTTTCCTTTAGGTTCGTCTGCGTACGTGCCAATTCAGGAAGTTGCGCAATTGCACATGACATGGCATCTTGCTTTTGTACTAACTGCGGAACCATTTCCACCTGTTCGCGTACGGTATCTATCTTAATGGCCACATACTCCTTCATTTCTACACGTACACGTTGAGTAGATTCCTCACATTGAGCTTTAACCAATTCTATTTGTGCAGTTAATTTTCGTTCCGTCTCTTCGGCCTGATCTTTTAGTTCCTTTGTCTTTTCCTCTATCCGCTGCTCTAATTCGGAAAAACTGGCCTGTAAGTGCTGCTTAATCTCAGCTTTCAAATTTTCCTGCCCTTCAGTGACTGAAGCTAATTTTGTATTCAAATGGTTTTGCCCTTCAGTAACTGAGGCTAACTTCGCATTAATGTCGGTTTGCAAATTTTCCTGCCCTTCAGTAACTGAGGCTAATTTTGTATTAATGTCGGTTTTCAAATTTTCCTGCCCTTCAGTAACTGAGGCTAATTTTGTATTCAATTGGTTTTGCCCTTCAGTAACTGAGGCTAATCTCGCGTTAATATCGGTTTTCATATTATTCATACTCTCGGTTATCATTTGCATCTGTCTCATTATAATTACTAATGGATCTAATCCATGTTGCATCCCTGCTGTTACATCTCCAGCCGTGTCTACCGGGCGTTCTATTGCTCTATCTGTAGCGATCGGTTCTACAACACTTCTTACTACCTCATTATCGTCGGTGCTCACAGCTGAAGACTGTTGCGTGTTGCTCTGCTCTGCTTGACTCATCTTAAACATTGCCCTAGTTAAAACCATATAAATGTTCTACAGTCAAGATTTATATATATCTCCCTCCACACAATAACAGTTTCATATATTACTTATATATTTAAATGCAACTAGGGCAGGTCAAACTACGTCTGGTATGAACACAATTAGTCAATGTTCAAATCTACGTCTACTTCCAGCATACAAGCAAGCTTTAGTAAAAAAAATTATAGATCTGGCCTTATTTTTCTGCGCCCTGCATGCTGTTTATTCATAGACCCCACTAATTCAGCTGCGAGTATTTCTTCTCTTTTTTCCAAGTTAGGTTGTCTCGTCGTCGTTCACATGAAACAAAGAACAAAATTATTTTAACAACGTCCAAAAACGTGTCCTGTCACGGATTGGCCATTCTAATTAAATTCTCTTTCTTACTATTGTTTTGTGATGTTTTGAATCGTGATGAAAGTCTTTGTGTGTTGAATGCAGCTTGCCGCTAACTTCGTGTAATGTTTGTCTGTACAGAAGTGTATCTGTCGTCTTTATCGCTCCTTCACGCTCATACCTGAATCAGTACAGTAAAGTCAGGGCTTCGTGTCTTATGATTGGCTGATCCGTAAAAGGACAGACAAACAATTATACTAATGGAGGATTGTAAGTAATTTCTAGAATTACATTCACTCTCTCTCTCTCTCTCTCTCTCTATAATTTATCTGTGTACAATAAAGATATATATATTACTTGAGATCAGCCTCGTCGAATCTCTGGTAAAGCCCCTCGTCTTAATATTCAGCGGCAGTTTTGCTAGAAAAGATCTTTACGTTTGTTATTATTATTAAGCGCTGCATTCAGTTGGGAAAATCGATCGTTTGAACAATCCGTTCAATTTACGACAGATCTAATATTTCAGATGTGGACGAAGCCTTTTTGGACGATTTGTAAAACTCATAGATTGCAGGTTCTCTTCGTCACAGCTGAAACTTCCCAATTAATTACAGGCCCAGACAATCATCAATGATTCATACAGAAAACTCATTCTTCATTCACTCTGTAATAAAGTGTTCACAAACCTGATTTCAGATGAACGGTTTATATTAAATCCTTTGTTGTACAGATTCCGTTTTCTGGTATTTTAAATCTCAAGAGATTTATTTTCACAGGTTTATTATTTCTTTATGTCTCCCACTAGCGGCACAAATTTCCCTTGTTCGCTTTAATGCGAAGAAGAGTACCCAAAAACTTCTTTAACAATCCGATTTTGGAAAAAGTTCCGTTCTCTCTCTCTCTCTCTATCCCAACTATAATAACCATGGAGCATACATATCTCTACCTCTGTTGTTCCAGAGAATAAACGTACTAGAAAACTACCTTGGCGTCGACGAGCTGTCGGCGCATATCTTACTAGAAAATCTGATCAGATACTTTTTAAACGTAAATAAATATGGATGATTTGATTAATCATTATTAATTAGTGCGTGGTAGAGGGTAATTTTCCGTGGGGATATTACACCCTTCACAGAGAACAGCATGTAGGTCATGAATCCATTATCTTGGGGCTGTAATAAACTCTTTGTGAGGAACAAATATTTTAGAAATAATTAAATTTCCAATTAGTTTGTTTAAATGGAATGCCACTTGCTTTTTATTAGCAGAATATGAGAAACTGCACAATTACACTCCACTTTATAGTCACAAATAATTTCCATTCTTCAACAAAATAATGAACTGCACATTTCCATAATTATTATCAAGTAAATGTTCAAATAACCATGATAGCACGCTATTGAGAGATGCTTTAATAGGAAATACAAGTGAATGTGCTGATTAGTTTTTCTAATATTAACAACATTTTGGTGCACAACTTCTGAATGTAGCAGCCAATCATAGAGAAGGACCACAATTTATGCACTTTTTCTCACGACACCCATACCAAACAAATTATCTGCCATCAGTACCTCACACCACATTATGTCTTCTTGCCACTACTGCCTTCTCAGTCAGTCTAAGAAGAGCTTTTTGTATATGAATATGATGGTTGTCAATGATTACTCATAAATACAAATTCCCCATCATATCTGTATGCAGACAATACTTCTGGATTAATTGAAGATGATGATGCAGAAAAAATTCTGAGTTCCATTGTCATAAGCACATTGTATACCTTAGAAAACTGGTTCCAGTTAAATGGGTTGAAATTGAACATTGCAAAAATTCATATGGTATATTTTAAAACCAAACATTCAAAATATGTGAAACTTAAAAAAAAATAACAATCAACCTATGAAAGAAGTTGGCATGGTCAAATTCTTGGAACTAAATGTGGACAAGAACTTAAGCATACACATATTGACTTCCTATCAAATAAACTATGCAGATTAGCATTTGCAATGCAAATAATAGCAAATTCCACTGATCTGAGTACTTAACATAGTTTACACAAAAAATTGTTTATCATAGTTATTTTGAACCTGGGATCAGATACAGCAAAAATTTCTGTGGAAGTTCAAGTAATGTATATCAATTACTAAAACTGCAAAATAAAATTGTTAGATACATGTGTACTTCGCAAGCAGAGCCTTATGACCCATTATTTCAGAAACTACAATTTGTAACTGTTTCCTCCACATACATTTATGAAATTATAATCTTCCTACATAGCAGACAAAATTTATTTGAAGAGAATCATTTTAACCACACATATCATACAAGAAATAAAATTAATTTTATGCTACCCACACACCAGTTGATATTATGTATATGCACAGACTCCACAGTATATGGGGATAACAATATATAACAAGTTAAAGGGCAAAAACATATTTAATATGGAGTCAAAAATTTTAAAAATAAGGCTACAGCAGATTCTGTGGGAGAAATGCTACTATTCAATAGAAGAATTCATGGAGGGGGTAATGATAATTTGAGCAAGAGGTAATTAAATGTTAGATTTTATTGTATATATATATATATATATATATATATATATATATATATATATATATATATATATATATATATATATATATATATATTTTGTATTATTGTGTACCCAGAATTGTATTATCCTCCCAACCTTGTACAAAAACAAATCTCCTGTGCCTTATCTTTCCCATCTCCCACAACCTCCCAAAGTGTCACTGTCCAGCCACAGAGGAGCATTCCCCTCATAACTCAGTACCACCCAACCAAACCTACACAGTATACTTGTCCATTCCTACACAATCCCAGGTCCCTACCCCTTACCTCATGGCTCATATCCCTGTAATAGATCTACATGCAACACCTGTCCCATACATCCTTCCACCATCACATACTCCAGTCACAAACATCACCTATCCCATCAAAGACTGGTCTACAAACCAGTCACATAATCTACAAGCTAAGCTGCAACCACTGTGCTGCATTCTATGTGGGCATGATAAGCACTGTCTGTCCTCATGAATGGCCACTGACAAACTGCGGCCAGTAACAAGTGGACCACCCTGTTGCTAAGCACACTGCCAAACATGACATCCTTCATTTCAGTGACTGTTTCACAGCCTGTCACATATGGATCCTTCCCACCAACACCAGCTTTTCTGAACTGCACAGGTGGGGACTTTCCCTGCAATATATCCTACGTTCCCGTAACCCTCCTGGCATCAACCTTCATTAGTCATTGTCCT
Source organism: Schistocerca nitens (assembly GCF_023898315.1). Classification (NCBI taxonomy): domain Eukaryota; kingdom Metazoa; phylum Arthropoda; class Insecta; order Orthoptera; family Acrididae; genus Schistocerca; species Schistocerca nitens. Next base: position 601,764,054 of record NC_064620.1, on the reverse strand, counting down.
CACCCATCCAGCCACTTCCCTATTTCCATTCCAGTACTACACAGCCCTCATTTTATCATTGCACCCAGTCTTTTTACTTCTCTCCTTTCTCACTACCGTCCCCTCCGCACCTCTCCCCCAAGCCTCTCGACTGCACCTACTGGTAGTTGCCCTACCCTCTCTTCACCTCATCCTTGTATGCTCCCCAGCAGCACTTCATGGTCCCCCATCTCTCTCCTTGCCCCAGCCTCCTTCTTACCCCAACCCATTCACCACTCCCATCATGCATTGGTGCTGCTGCTTGCATTGTGGCCTCAGTTGCCTGAGACTGCAGTCATGTGAGTGTGAGTTGCATTTGCTTGTGTGTGTGTGTGTGTGTGTGTGTGTGTGTGTGTGTGTGTGTCATCTTTGACAAAGGCCTTACTGGTGAAAGCTTCATTTGTGACAGTCTTTTTGTTGTGCATATCTGTGACTCAGCATCTCTGCTATATGGTGAGTAGTAACTTTCCTTTTCATAATATCGTTACGTTCCATCCTGGATATACCATTGTTTGACACAAGAGAAATAATGAACTGGATGTATAATTTTATTTTCAGAAGTTATAGGCTCAAACTGAGTTAGCTAGCTGCCAACTGCCAAATGATAGCAGCTGAATCATGTAATGTTGTACTAAAATTTTGTTACTGCTTTTGCTGCTGTTGTTGCAAATTGGTTGCATTCTTCAATGTTTGGATATACTGATATTTGTCCACATAGTTGCCTTTGCCAGCCGCAGATGATCCTACTTCTCAACAGCAAGTTTACAGTGCACCCATTAATGATTACTGAGTAATGTCTAAAGTTTAATAGTAAACAAATCATATACTAAAAGAAGTAAGTAAAAAATCATTGTAATAAAATGATAAAACTATATGAAAAAGAAAAAGCACACAAATTAGAGCTACAAAAGGGAAAACTTCATGATTACTGTGTCCACCTGCTTGCTGTATCCATAGTCAGCAAAATATCACCTCCTTCCCTTGACATTGTAGATGAAGCAGAGTATCCTGTATCAACTAGTAAGGATGCTATGCACAGTAGTGCATCTGGAGCACCTGAGAAGTTGAGTAATTTTGTTGCATGAATCCATGTCAGCTACTCTTAGTTGAGCATGTATTGAGATTGCTGTAAATTTATGCATACTGCCTTATATGCTGAGAACTTGAAGGTCTTCTTTGCAGCCAATTCCTTCAACCTCATTCATGGCAGTTGCAAACGACATATGGACATTGTTGGAGTGTTTGAGGGCCAGCAAAAGATAGCAGAAATTCCCAAATAAAAACTACAGGATATGTTTCATTATTATGAGCATTATGCTACTGATGGTAATAGTAAAAGACAGAAACACTCATGAAGCTTTCTTAAGGGACACTGTTCTCCTGATCAAGCTGGAGTCACAGAACTGTCCTGAATTGGTACCATAAATTGCACACCAAAAGGATGAACCGCAATAAGATGGGAACATAATCGCAGGAACCCCATGAGTGGAACTATCCTAGAAAATTACATCTTCAAGTGGCATGTGGAGCTTTCTCAACGCTGGAAAAAACACCCACTAGGTTTTACATGTGTAGGAAAATTATTTACACAGTTGTTTTCAGCAGTGGTGTGTTATCAGTAATAGATCAATATCTCTTGAACCCATACTGGAAGAGATTAGAGGTCAATCCAGACAAGTTGGAGTTTTACTATCCTCTCCCAGGTTCATGCAATTAAAAAATAGAACTATACAACAAACATATGAATAGTTAGGGAAATCCTTCTGAGTTGTCCTGCCTCCACAATGCAAGTGAACTTGGCAAAGGGCATTGTTTTGCTGCAGCTTTTCATCACAAACAGGTGCCATGTGACAATAATTATTCAACCTGACACATGGAGAACGAGCAGTTAAAAGACCCAAATTATTCACTGCACAGTTTTTCAGTGATGGAAGAACATTGGCTCTTGGATGGCAGTAGTGGGCACTTCTATGAAATGTTTTGCCATTATTTGTGCATCTCCTGGTCTGGTCTGCAAACTACTTTTCCTATAACATGGCACCTCTTCATACAGTTGGAACCCTTCTTGATACTCTTCTATATGAGTCTGGCCTTCTGTTGTGCACATGATTTTATACAGGAATTCTGGCCACTGTCTCATCTTCTTTCTTTAGCATTTTGCCAATGTTCTGCCTTACCTACATGAAAAGTGGTGAGGCCCTTGCAGTTGATTGGCATTTTGAATCGTTTCAGAACTGTACCCTGACCAATTGTAGAGTGACCCACTGAAATCTGCAAGGGGGTAGTTGGTCTCCATAGGTGGCCTTAAAATTTTGGAGGAATGCATTAATGATGTGGTTGATACTGTCCCTGATGTGAGTCAATGATTCCTGGTTGCTGTCATAATAATCAAACAAGGCTGACTGTACAGTGTCCAAAGAGCCTGGCAGCACTCCCAGTTTTGTGACTTTCTTTCACGAACTGATCAATATAAAAAAACATATATAATTTAGTCTGTGTAAAACTGGTACCTTTGACACTGATAACAAAACATACTGGGTGTTTTTTCCACAATCTCAGAAGTGTTTTTCATAAAAAATAATTATTATGTAGGCTCTAATGTGACAGAAACACCACAGAGTTTACAACTAATGTCTACCGAGCTGGATCAAATGCCCACTTCTGTAGGAGTAAAAGTAAATAGTGATGCAACAAAAATAATGTCCATAAGAAGTGGAAATGTATCTACCCAAATTGTAGTGCAACAGAAGGTACTATAAGATGTGAGGCACATGGCAATTAGACTTCATGAGTATGTTCACAAAGCTTTAGCTGTCCTCCTGTACCAACATACCAATGGCCATGTACATGTGAGAGACCTGGAAAATGTCAGCAGAATCAGCATACAAGCTCAATGTTTTTCATCAATGATGCTTGAGGTGAATTTTGAAGATCACCTATTGTGATTATGTTTCAAATTATGAAATGCTACACAAAATCATTGCTGAAAGAAGACAGAAACATGCAAAATATGTTCTACACATTAAAAAAAAAAAAGAGGGAAGAATGCTCATATTGGCACTGTTATGGAAACCAACAGATGGGTATAGAAGTAGAGGAGACCTCGTAACACTTGGAAATGAACTTTTCAGAGGATGTTCAATGTGTGGACATGAACTGAGATGAAGCTGAAAACTTTGCAGCTGATCAAGTTCACTGTCAGAAACTTGTTGCCCAGTATGCTACTTAGCATTGGAGGAACTAAGTTTATGTAAAGTCTAATACTACAAATCACATATATATAGTAGTTTATTAACAAGGGTGCAAAATCTTACATGCATTCTGGCAATGCTAGTACAAAACAAAACTTTATCATTATGTACTGATGAAATTTCTGTACCAAATGTTGTTACTGCAGGTTCAAAGCAGAACTCGATATGCTATTAAAGCTGGTTACTATAAATACACAAATTTCACTTAAGGTGAGTAGCTAATTGCGATCATGATATTTGGAAAAAATTCGGTCAGTCTGCCTCACTTTAATTTATAATGTGGAAGGAACACAAACTACTGAAAACTTCACAATAAACCTCTCTTTTCAAATTCTGGCAGCATACGTTTTATAGCTTGCATATACGCAGCACCTGTAAAAGCACTTCTATTATCATCAGTGTATGTTCCTTTCATAGATGCCTCTACATCAAAACCAGATTCCCCTTCACTGCGTGCAACTGGAAGCTCTGATATTGCTATGTACAAGCCATACAGCATGTGGGCCTCAAAGTCTTCAAGCACCTCCTCAAAGGATATCTGTTTGTCTCTGCTGATACCAATATCTTCCATCACTTCCATTAAATGATTATAGTACTCTTTCAAAAGGTCTGTTAAGTGACCAGCATACACTTGTTCTGTAATACTAGTGTGTATAAAATGATGTAAGTCAATTGAAGGTGAATGGTAGCAAGAAACCTGAAAGTCGAGTAGAACCACATCTTGGACGGCACTACCAGAGTATTTGAACATAATGTTGTTGGTCCAGGTATCTGCATGAGCTAAGGCACAAAACTTTCCCTTCTGTTTTGCCATCTTTGCTAGATGTGGGTATAGGTTTTCTGAGAGAGCTCGGACTCTTGGTGCATACTGTGAGTATGATTTCTCTAATGTCTCCAGCTGATCTGCGAGACCTTTGCAGCCTAGTTTCAAGAAGGACTCTATGTGCTTACCTGCTTCTCCTTCAAACAATTGAAAACTCTTATATTTGTCCATTGATGTAGGGTTCTGTGCATACAGTGCAATGGAAGATGCATGGAACTCAGCCAGTTTCCTGACAACAAGTTTTGCATGAGCCAAGTCCAGTCCCTTGCACCTCTCTGCCATTACAAACCCTCTGGCCTTCAAGTCCTCGAGGACTACATAGATAACTGGCTGAGTCCCAGAGGTGAAACACATTGCAGATAACTGTGTGTATTTACCAGGGGCTGCTTTCTGTAATATCTGTGTCATTGCAGGAATGGTCTCACTGAACATGAGAGTCTCTCTCTCAAAGGCTTGCATGTCCTGTGCTATTTTCTGCATAACTTCTCCACCTGGAAATAATTTTACTATTAATGACACAGTTTCCTTATGCCGCTTGACTTTATGCTCTAGTTCCACAGTCATACGATAGATTTCACTCATGAAGTTTTCTCCTAGAGCTGATGCTTGTTGTACATCTGCGGAGAGGACCCTGAAGTCTTGATAATTGTTGGAATCCTTCAGAGATTTTTCAGCAAAATCCTTGTCCAGCCACGAGGGCAGACAATCTGTGGTGTTAGTAGTCATCACCTATGACAGAAGAAGCAAAGTGCATTTTAATACTGCAGTAGAAGCTGAACTGTTGTGAATTAGTTGATAGTGAATTGCTTTCAAAGTTATATACATGGAGAGGCACCAGCAATTTTGATGTTTTGATACATTACAAATATTGATACTCTAAATTTACCTACACAAATAATCACAATGAGTTAACAACACAAAAAGAATGTGGTTTTATAATTGTATTAATTGTGGAGATCTCAGCATAAAATGGTTAATGCTTACCAAACGTTATTTCTCAGTATGAAAAATTCAGTAATGACTATTTTGGAGGTATGACAAGAAATTACTAAGGAAAAATCCATTTAAAATTTGTTTTGAGGCTTCTATCATGTAGGCCTATCACAAAAAAGTTTGTGCTTCTCATATGATAAAATCATTAATAAGTTAACAGTGTGCTCTCAGGTGTTCAGCCAACTTGTTGATTCAGTTTATACATATTATTTGGCTGGACAACAAATTCTAACTGGAATATAGGCAGGTAGCACACATAACAACACAGCTTTCAGCACCTGAAGGTGATGACTTGGTCAGTCGTTGATATATCATGCACAAAAATGGAATAAATAACTTGGCCATACACCCAAAAGCACATAATTAACCAGTCACACCTAGGAGATACCTGAGAGATCACATTGATCAGTAATTGTATATAGCACTTTGGAAGATTCTTACAAAGCATGATGGAATCAAATGTAAAACATGAAAGATGTGTCAAGGTGAAACATTATGCAACCTGATGATCATGTACACAACCTGAAGCTAATACATCAAGTAGCAGAAAAATTGTGTCCAGGGACTTAGCTCCCAGAACAGATACATCACCATGAAACAAATTCTTATTGCATCTTGTGTAGTAACACAACTAAATTAACATTTTACACAGTTGGTGGAAATTTCGTAATTCATAATTACCAAGAAAGAATTCATTAGCACTGAGCCAGTGATAACAAGAACATTCAAAATGAACCAATGATGTACATAGAAGAGTAATTAGGCAGCCATCATTTTTTATCCAGCAAATGGTTTGGCATATTAAATAACTACACATTCCACAGATAATATCAATGACAAAACATGAGGAATTTCTCATTGGTTTAGTTACGTAACACTATTTCGTTCTTATACATAAACACTTGCTACCTGTTTATAGGTAAGTATTAAAAGACTGAAGAATGTACGTTCAATAATAGCAATATGTGTTTTATGCCTCATTATTTATTGTACAATGAATTTTCAAACAAAGTTATACTATGAGTTTCAAATGTACACTCCTGGAAATTGAAATAAGAACACCATGAATTCATTGTCCCAGGAAGGGGAAACTTTATTGACACATTCCTGGGGTCAGATACATCACATGATCACACTGACAGAACCACAGGCACATAGACACAGGCAACAGAGCATGCACAATGTCGCCACTAGTACAGTGTATATCCACCTTTCGCAGCAATGCAGGCTGCTATTCTCCCATGGAGACGATCGTAGAGATGCTGGATGTAGTCCTGTGGAACGGCTTGCCATGCCATTTCCACCTGGCGCCTCAGTTGGACCAGCGTTCGTGCTGGACGTGCAGACCGCGTGAGACGACGCTTCATCCAGTCCCAAACATGCTCAATGGGGGACAGATCCGGAAATCTTGCTGGCCAGGGTAGTTGACTTACACCTTCTAGAGCACGTTGGGTGGCACGGGATACATGCGGACGTGCATTGTCCTGTTGGAACAGCAAGTTCCCTTGCCGGTCTAGGAATGGTAGAATGATGGGTTCGATGACGGTTTGGATGTACCGTGCACTATTCAGTGTCCCCTCGACAATCACCAGTGGTGTACGGCCAGTGTAGGAGATCGCTCCCCACACCATGATGCCGGGTGTTGGCCCTGTGTGCCTCGGTCGTATGCAGTCCTGATTGTGGCGCTCACCTGCACGGCGCCAAACACGCATACGACCATCATTGGCACCAAGGCAGAAGCGACTCTCATCGCTGAAGACGACACGTCTCCATTCGTCCCTCCATTCACGCCTGTCGCGACACCACTGGAGACGGGCTGCACGATGTTAGGGCGTGAGCGGAAGACGGCCTAACGGTGTGCGGGACCGTAGCCCAGCTTCATGGAGACGGTTGCGAATGGTCCTCGCCGATACCCCAGGACCAACAGTGTCCCTAATTTGCTGGGAAGTGGCGGTGCGGTCCCCTACGGCACTGCGTAGGATCCTACGGTCTTGGCGTGCATCCGTGCGTCGCTGCGGTCCAGTCCCAGGTCGACGGTCACGTGCACCTTCTGCCGACCACTGGCGACAACATCGATGTACTGTGGAGACCTCACGCCCCACATGTTGAGCAATTCGGCGGTACGTCCACCCGGCCTCCCGCATGCCCACTATATGCCCTCGCTCAAAGTCCGTCAACTGCACATACGGTTCACGTCCACGCTGTCACGGCATGCTACCAGTGTTAAAGACTGCGATGGAGCTCCGTATGCCACGGCAAACTGGCTGACACTGACGGCGGCGGTGCACAAATGCTGCGCAGCTAGCGCCATTCGACGGCCAACACCGCGGTTCCTGGTGTGTCCGCTGTGCCGTGCGTGTGATCATTGCTTGTACAGCCCTCTCACAGTGTCCGGAGCAAGTATGGTGGGTCTGACACACCGGTGTCAATGTGTTCTTTTTTCCATTTCCAGGAGTGTAGTTTTGTCTGTAATGTGGAAGAAGCAGCAAGAAAAGGTGACTGCCAGTTATTGTCTGTCATTTTACATCAATATATGGTAAACTGTCAAAAAATGTCGGCACAGTACAGTTCATCACACATTTGTTGCTCATGTCACCTTTACTGAATAACCTAATGGGCAACTTTTTATCTCATATTTTTATTGTTTGCTTGAATAAACAGTATATTTACAACAAATATTGCATCTATAAGATGATTATTGTTGATCACCACACACTAATTTATAGAGTTCTTCCTCCTTTCACAAAAATGGTTGTCTCAGAATACTGTTCTGTTGGACAGCATCAGTTTGAAAGATCAGATTTACATTTTATTGATATGCCTGAATTTGAAACATCCCATGCCATAAATCTAGGACATTTTTGAATTAATGTTTTATCATCCATAGAACATGATATTTACGATTTGTATTTTCCTCCACATATATGGTGAAAAATTTAGAAGACATATTTCATTCATTCATTCATTCAACATGTTCTGTAGATTCCACCAATAGCAGATCCTTCAGGGATCTGGAACAAGTCAAGGCATATTATTTATGATAGATTTGTTCTGGGGTCATTAATTAACAAGGACATATCATGCTGCTTGTGTACTGAAAGATTTGCTGTTAAAATAAAATAGTAGAAATAAAATAATATCTTGGACCATCACTCCCGTCAAAATATTTGAGCACATGTGCAATGAAAACACCACCACCTGTTCATATTTTTAAAAGCTACTTGGTATAAGATAGCAAAAACCAAAATGTCTAACAAACATATTAGAAGTTTGCCAGTGAAGATCTGCATATCATTACAACTATAAGTATAACATATTTCAGTAGCAGTTGATAAGCATCAACAATATATCAGTGTATATATGAATATATTAAATCAATCCGTCCATGTAGTTGTGTAATCTGGAGGCAATCAATAACGTCACTCTCTTGAAACATCTGCAACTCTAACAAACAAATAAGAATTTTTCCTGATTATTTCTCAGTCCTTCAAGGTTCCAACCAAATACACCAATTTTACTTTTCAGAGTGTTCTTACATTATTACAGTTTAACGTCTCTCATAATTTCCTACCCACATTTTGAATTCAGTCATCAGAAGATGGCACAACCCCAAACAAGTAATGAACAGTAACAACACTATTTTACAATCTAGATGGAAAGAACATCTTAATTTTATTCAAGTGCTTCCCACAATCATCATTCTTCACTCTCTTAATAGAAGCACCAGAGCAACATTTAGGATAAGTCAGCAGCTGACTGTTCAACTTCACATCTGTGCAAGTTACAGAAGTGTTTATGGAGACTGATACAATACCTCCAAAAAAATCACCCTTTCATACATACTGTATATGGTTATACTGCAGCACAAGGAAGTACACCTTTTGTCCAAGTGTTGCTCTCCAGCGAAGACTTTAGTTGCTTTATTGCATCCTGTGGTACAGTTGATGTTCCTAACAAGTAGGCCTTCATCCAACATGACTCTGCCCAAATTCACAGAGCTGAATAATCACATTTGAACTTATGAATGATGAGGTGAACTTCAGCACCTTTATTTGAAGCTATCAGTACTTTGATAACCATCTGATGTGAAAAAAGATTTTTGTGTGCTTTTTTGGGGTGAAGGCAGATCAGAACATGGCACTGGAACCACAGTCTAATGTTTGAAAGTTCACAGTGTGTTAATTTTCTAGAGAAATGATTTCATCAGTAAATACAACAATAATAAAGTACAATAAGTCTATGAAAATATGTTAACAAATGTAAGGGATAGTTGCTACTCACCATAAAGTGGAGATGCTGAGTTGCAGATAGGCACAACAAAAAGACTGTCAGACATAAACCTTTGGTCAACAATGCCTTTGCTGGAGATAGACAAGAAACACACACACACACACACACTCACACACACACACACACACACACACACACACACACACACACACACACACACTGTGTGTGTGTGTGGCCTCTGCAGACTGCAGTCATGTGTGTGTGTGTGTGTGTGAGTTGTGTTTCCTTGAGTTTGCGTGTGTATATTGTCTATCTCCAACAAAGACCTTGTTGACCGAAAGCTCATGTCTGACAGTCTCTTTGTATTGTGCCTATCTGGGACTCAGCATGCCCACTTTATGGTGAGTAGCAACTATCCTTTTCAATATACTGTTACAGTCCACCCTTTATTTTCCATTAAGAAGGGTAAGGAGCTACAAAGTTGGATAATTTTAAAATTTGCATATAACATTGCGGAAAAACAGAGGAACATACAATTTATTGCTTACCAACACAGTTAGTAGGAAATTGGAAGAGCAGGACAAATTTAATAGTTGTTTGATACATTGAATAGATTTTTCCTCTTATGAGGTTAAAATGAAACTACGACAGCAAGCACACTGGAATAATGAAATCAGATGAGTCTCATTTTTGGAAAGTTAGTCATCTGTATAACACTAGACGTATGACATAAACTTTATAGATTTTGATGGCTGCCTTAGGTTTAGCGTAGAGCAGCAACCACGGTAGAAGGTTCATTTGCCATGCCTTCTTCTGGAATCTTACCAAAGTGCTGGAAGAACTATGCCCTTAGTCACTTTTCATTTAAGAAGGAACCTGAGGCAATGGATCTGGATAAAGGCAGTGGTGGTCGCTACTAGTTCAAATTTATACTGTCCACCTGTGTTGAAATGAAGAAACCATAACATTGAGTATGCCTCCAAAAATGTTTTCCAATCACGACCCACAAACTGTGGCATTTTCAAATAAAGAAGCAGCAAAATCATGATCAATAACTTTTCTGATGTTTACACTGTTTCTCCTAACTCACACACACATTCTTGAACCGGATCAGCTCTTTTCTCTGTCTCTTCCCTTCCCATGTCTATTAGTGCTTAATGCTCTCCCACCACAGAAGTCCTTGGAAATTAAGCATTAGCCTAGTTGAAAAGGAGTCAAAGTAATTACCCATGGTCTTCCTGAATGAGCCCTTCCAACATTCACTTACATTTATGTAAGGAAAAATAAGAAATTTGTGTTTCAGATTAGAATCACAGGAATTTTAATGCTTTCATCCCAAATACTACTACAGAGCATTAGAAACTTTCACTCTACGCCTCTTGTTACGAGCTTTCTTTAAAATTACAGAGGTGGTAATACTGTTCAAGTGCTATGGGGACACTAATTATTTTGGTACGGATTTTAAAATTTTGCAATTGTACATGAATTTATTGAGAAAATACCACTCTAGCTCTTAAGAATAAAACATTAAGATTTATCCTTTCACTTTTTCATGGTTCAGTGTGTTATTTGTTTGTAATTTGAGAAACATCCGACATAGATTTAATTTGTTTTCAAGCATGTAGAAATTCAGGAACTACTAATAGGTTACTAAACTCATCTCAAGCTTCAAACTGTGTGACAATGTTAAATTCTCACAAGCTTTTAGTTGTGTATGCCTCCTCAAATGACAAATCCTGCTGACTGGTGTACTGTCAATGGATTCACACTTATGCAGCTGTGATGTGAGTGTTGCTCAATCCAATGCAAAATAAAGCAATATTTATGTCCCACATCCACCATGCCACCTTCATTTTGCAGTGACTGGTTCCCACCCTGTTCTCACCAAAATGTCATCATCTTTCATGAGAATGTCTTCCAAGATTTCTCATATTGTATTCATAATTACTGTTAGCAACTGCTTGTATCAGTACCTGGATTGTTTCTATTTTCTCAACTGTTGTTCACTTGTATGTGGAAGAAGAAGAGATTTTTTTTCATTTTGGCTTTGCTGTTGTTTGTGTCTTACACTACAAAACAATTTGTGTTGAGTGTGGTTTTCACTTCTGTGTATGCAGTCTGTCTGGTTGTTTCTTCAGTTACAAATGTGTAAGTTGTCAAATTATCACTGTAAATGTGTGTATTTCATCACAGCACTTGCAGAGTTCTATCATTGTCATGAACAGCCTCTCCAGTCCAACCAGGCTTGGGTGGTCAAGCTCAATGGCCTCAGTGACAAATGTCAGTTCATTAATGACGCTTATCATGATTTCTATGCTGGTTCTATGAGCCATGATACCATCCCAGATCACGTAAGAAACAGATTGACCGTCCTTACGGCAGAACAGGCAACCAAAAAAATAGTTTTTCCCATCGGTCAACAGATGTCGCAGGCGACGCTACAATGCTAACTGACCTGTCCATGTCGCGGAATTGGCAACGCTGTATCTTCTGTGATGTGAATGATGCTGATTTGCGTTCGGCTAGAGCGATGCGCGCGAAATGCATTCGTCACACTGCTGACTGTAGCAGCTCATGATCGGCTGTGGTTTTTTCCGAGTTTTCAGTCTAAGAATGTAGATTAGCTCCTGTTATTCTACAAACCAAGTTTATTTCTCACAATCATATGCGAAATTAAATAAATGAAACGTAACACACAAACATTTCTCGCGAGTTACTGTTTAAATGCAGACTGTATTGCAGTCACATAGGTTTTACACTCGCCTTCCATGCCGTCTATTTCCTCTTTGCTATACAGCTCTTCTCATATGGATTATGGTGGTAAAAAAGATCTCCACGTGCAGGTTAACACTAGAAAGTTTTCAAAATCTGCACTCCGTTATGATGCGAATTAATGGTGGGCATATTTCAGTGACAGTCATTTCAAATTTAAATTCTTTTACTTTGCATGTAACTTATCGTAAATGATATAAGAGTGGCACAAAACGATGAATTTTGGATTGTTGTTGAAAGGGGGCTGCAAACGCGGTAATATACAAGTGGAAGCATGTTTTTCGAGCATATTTTGGCGGTGTCAACTTTGAAGAGCCACAGACGGCAAACCATAATTATGTTAAAAATTTACTTTGTACAGTTTAAAGATAACCCGCAAATATTCGCAACAGAGGTACGCTTTTATCTGCAGCACAGTTATTACTGGGGATATCCGCACTCGCGCAGACCTGTTACTATAAGTAATGTTGTTTTCGAGTGAAAGCTGTGGGAGGATTATTAGCGCACAGATAAAAAAACTTAAAATAGGCAGCATCTATAGTTTGCATGTTATGCTCGTTCTCTTCTATTCTCCTCCCTTCATTCCAGTATAAACGCTTGTTCACAAGTATAAACGAATGGCAGTGAAAATTGGTGAATTATCTATGAATACTCGTTTGCTGCAGTGTAAACGAGGTTTTACACTCGTTCACTTAGTTCGCTCTAGTATATACCAGGATTTAGAGGGACTGATGACCTAGCAGTTAGATGACGGCTATTATTCATTTATTTCACTGTTGCGATTTCAGCTCTAGAGCCATTTTCAAGTACCAAGGGAAAGGTCTTGTAAGGTAATGCTTCTTAAATTGTTTACCAAATGTTACCACACTATGCTTTGCATTTTGTTATCCATATCTTATATTGGTTTCAGTTTTCACATTGCACACAAAAATGCCTCTACAGCCAAAATTACAATAGTGCAGTGAATAAACAGTTTAAAAAAGTCCAAATCGCAGCAAAGATTTCATTTAAAAATTGTATGCTATGATTCTTGTACAGGAAGGGCTGCCACGTTATATCAGAATATAATATCGACAAAATTTAGATAGGATAGAATTCTTAGGGCTCTTTATTAATTTTTACTCGTAAGTAATTTATTGATTTATCTGAATTTAAAATCCACTCCCGTAACCTTTCTTTATCTTTGACGGGAAATCTGAACACTTTTAGTTCAGGATTTGTCCGTCTACTCCTTCCACAGTTGATATACTCGCACGCCCTCGACATGACGACTCAATCCACTACCACCGGTATGTCAGAAACAGCTGTACTTCACAGACACCAAATGGTGGAAAGCTGCATGCGTTCGGACGATGTTGCCACATATTTCACAGAACGGAGTGCCATCTAGTGGTTGGTGCCACAAGTAAGGGTGTGATGCTGTTGCCACCTGGTGACTGTTCCCTGACAAGGGTTGCCTGCTAGACCAAGCGATTGGGCAATCTGTTTCTTACGTGATCTGGGACACCATCATTTGTTTGACTACTAGCAAAGAGGTACATCAATGCACACTCAAGTATGAGAATCCATCTTCAGATAAAGTGTTACATATTGATCCATCTTTTGAGGTATCTCACATGCTGGAGATCAGATTGAGGCTTGATGTGATGTAGCTGTGGTGACTGCCATTCCTAGTTATCAGGCAGTTCTCAGAGAGAGGATGATGTAGCCATACAAATGCAGCCTTTGTGTCACAATGGACAGCAATGTGCCAAATAACAGCAACAACCACAACCTCCACAGCAATGTCAGTGCCCTGCACTTCTATCTTGTATCATGTGACATGACAGGGCCGTGTGTGCTAAGTAGTGGGTGACATGCAACAACTGTACAAAAACAGGAGATAGTGTCTTTGTGTCATTCGCAGCTCACCCCTTCAGAAATGGACATGGATATTAATGGTATGTCTCCAGTGTTTACAAATCATAACAAACTGTTTAATAAAGTGGGAGTGATGGACAATGCCGTAAGACTACGAATAGACACAGGTACAGTTGTGACTTTACTGAACTCACAAACTTATGTGGATTTGGGATCTCCAGTGTTGTCTCTGGTTACACAACATTTGGTGCATTACAACAACAGCATATTCCAATTTTGGACAAATCTACAGCTCTCACTGTATGTGAATTTGTGGTTCATTCCTTGATTTTTTTTTATTTTTTATTTTTTAGCAGATGTTGCTGTCATTGCAAATTGGCTCACTCTGGATGCTTTCAATGCTTTATGTTTTTCCGTTTTATATATGTGCACCTTGTTTCAGACCAGATGCCTTACCAGCTGTTAGATTCTCTATTTTCTATGTTCCTGTCTCTTTTCTCAGATAGGTTGGATTGTGCCACTAATTTTGTGACCTACATCACCCTGAAACCTATGTCACCAGCCGTGCTTTTTCCATGTCCACCCTACTCCGTGAGTTTTGTGTGATCAAGTGAAATCACAATTGGACACATGCTAACATCATTGGGGGTCATATAGTGTATTACATTGAGTGAGTGGTCTACCTCACTCATGATTGTTAAAAAACCAATTGGTCAGCTTCACCTCTGCAGCAACTTTCAGCAAGTTTCAGTTAACTCTCAATCTACCACTGATACTTATCCTTAGCCCTGCCCAAAAGAGTTATTGGCCAATCTTGCAGGGAGCCAGTTTTTCTCCAAAACTGATTTATCTGAAGCCCATTTACAAGTTGCATTGGATGAGGATTTTAAATGGCTCCTTGTAATTAATAAGCCCTTCAGTTTGCACCAATATTGGTGCTTCCCATTTGGTGTGGCTAGCACCCCAGCAATTTTTCAGCATTTTTGGAACAAATGATGATGTCCATGCAACTACCTTGATGAAATCATTGTGACAGGTGCATCTGCAGAAGAGCATTCACTTAACTTACGCACCTTGTTCACGGTCTTACATACTGCAGAGTTAAAATGTAACCTGACCAAGTCACACTTTTTTCAGTCATCCATTGTGTATTTGTGGTTTGAAGTTCCTCAGGATGATGTTAAGCTTTTAAATCATCATGTCATCATAGTCATAGCTCTGCCTCATCCTACAAATGTCAAAGAATTCTAAGCATATTTAGGTAAAATTGCTTACTAACACAAATTCATTCCAGGTGCAGCAATGTTGACCCATTCCCTCCACAAATTGTTCTGCAAGAACATTGTTTTTCAGTGACAATGGCCTGCAACGGTGTGTTCATGCTTTTGAAATCTAAATTACATTAAACTCCTGGTTTTGCTCCTTTCCGTCTTGGCCACCATCTAGTTTTGGCTACAGATGTCTCTCAGTATGGACATTTATATGAGAATGTTTCTCAACATCTGATAGCTTATGCATCAGAAATACTCAACTCCACTCAGCAGCACTATTCCCAAATTGAAAAGGAATTGATTGCTATCAACTAAGCTCTCAAAAAGTTTCATGTGTTCTTGCACAAGTCCCCCCTCTTTACTGACCACAAGCCCTTGGTTTCATTGTTTACTTCTTCTGTTGTGTTGCCTGACAAAGTAACACATCACCTCCAGCACTGGGCCTGGTTTCTGTCTCGCTTCAACTATGAAATACATTTTTGGCCTACCGTGCAGCATGCCAAAGTTGATGCGCTGTCCCGGCTACTGATATGGTCAGATCCTGCTTCTGATCCAGATAAAATCTTTTGTTTTTACTTAGATGTTGAGGCACAATGTACAGAGGAACGGTTTCCAATACAGGCTTCTGGATCACAGCACCTATCACTGACAATCCAGTTCTGATTTGGTAATGCTGTTCTCTTAGTTGTATGTGTGTTGTCACCTATTGCGATCCCAGCCAACCTCTGGTGAGGTGTACTTCAGCTCCTACTCAAAAGACACTGGGGTGAGGGGGTTTCTCATGTACCAAGTTACTGGTCTGTCAGCACATGTTTAGGCCTGGCATCAATGGTGACAGTGTACATATTGTTGCAGCCTGCTGTCAATGTGCTACTAAACAGTCAGTGCCGTAAATAACATTCTCCCAGTGGCCCACCCCACAGTGTACATGGGAACATATTAACATATTCACATTGATTTCACAGGACCTTTCCTAAATTCTTCCTGGTTGTCGGTCATCAATGCTTTCTCTAAATTTCCATATGTCATCAGCTGTCCTTTGACATCAGTTGTAGCTATGAGTCATGTTTCTTCCAGAATTTTTCCTATTGAAAGATTACCTTATATGCTTGTGACTGATAATGGTCCACAGTATCTGTCTGAGACAGTCCACGATTTCTGGACCCAGAAAGGTATTAGCCACATTACTGCTGCTCCTTTTCACCCCAAATCTAACATTGATGAGGGACGTCTCATCCACACATTCATGGTTCAAGTGAAGAAATATATCGTGGCCTTCTCTGCAAACAATGTTTTGGCATGCTTCTTGAGTTCCTACAGGTTTACACTGGTGGGGGATGAGGGTCCAACCAAGGTGCTCTATAGCTGTAAGTGGACTTGTCATGGACAATTCCCTAACATGCTTCTTGAGTTCCTATAGGTTTATGCTGATAGGGGATTGGAGCCTGAACAAACACTCCATGGCTGTTAGTCACGCACCCTCTTTCATCTGGTTGTGCTCCCCCAGCAATGCCTGTCAGTGCAGACCTCATTGTGGTTCACTTTTGGCTCTGCAGTCTGCATCTTGGAGTTTGGCCACTGACCAAAAGTGGATTCTGGCTATGGTCCACAGCTGCTGAGGGCCACCACCTCTCCATGATGCACACTGGTTCTGCCGCTTCTACCTCCTCCCTCAGCACCTGTTCAGGCCTCACAAGGCATCCCTGCTGTGCATGTGGATCTGTCCTTCTTGCAGATGTCACAGCTTCCTGCCTCCCCTCCAGCACCTGCTGTCAGACCTTCCTACAGTGTTCCAATGCCAATGGCAATTCCACTGCTGGCTGGGATGGACCTTTGGGTCCTGCAATACCAGCATCCCTGGGGCCCCCAATGCCCCAACTGAGCAGTTGCCACCTTCACTTTTGGTATAGATCTACCAAGTCAAGAGACTAGATGGCAAGATGCGATCAACACCCTTGTTCCCAATCCTTTCTTATGGTACTCCTTGGGGGAACTGCTGCCACACGTCTCCTCAGCTGCACCACTTCTACAGCTACTCAGCAGTTCTGGCCCAGAACCTCCTCCCGCTGCTGCTGTCATTGCCTGTGGCATCTGCCTCAGAAACAATGGACATTTCAACAGTTGTCCTAGTGCCCACATCAGCAGAGTACCGTTTCCCCAAGGGAATGGAGAGGCACTGTAACCCTGTAAGTAATACAACAATAAGCACCACAGCCCCAGTTAATTTGCAGGCATGCAACACTGCGAATATTCTGCCAATAGCATCTGAATGGGCCAGCCGCCAGAGGCCACCTGCAGTGGGCCACATGACTTGTGCACCCACCACAGCATCTGCCCCACTGTATACTAGAGCCCTCCTCTTCCTAAGTGCAGTGCAGCAGCCACTTGCTCTCATATTGTATTCATACTTAGTGTCAGCAACTGCTTATACCAGTACCTGGATTGTTTTTATATTTGTATCTATGTTTTCAAATGCTGTTCACTTGTATGTGGAAGAAGAATAAACTTCGGCTGACTGTGGCTGTGCTGTTTTTGCATATTACACTATGAAACATTACGAATTGCTGTTTTTTTCCATATTGTATTTGACATCATCTCTGTCATTTTGAGGCTGAATATTTTGATTACAATTAAAAACCTCACAACATACATTATATAAAGATGGCAGACGAGAACACAGTATAGCATGGGATTAGGACCTCATAAAATTGAAGAACACACAGCAGATGCAAGATATAAATACTGGTTTATTTGGCAATTGAATGAGCACTATAGATGTTACAGACAACAGCATTGCTATATAAGGAGAAGGCTATCAATGACAAAGCAGTCAATTACCACTTGACTATAGTCAACCACAACGCTTGTAGGAATTCAACTACATAATGTGGTTGAAAACCTAAGAAGATTTTATTAATAGTGTTATGTTTGCTTAAAGAGATGGCATTCCAATGTACAAATTGCTACCCATTCATGAACCACAAAATCAATAGCTGAGAAAATCCCAGGTTTTGTTGAGGCACAGCATGTGTATTGGCATCTTGTTCGATGTATTAGAGTGTTCATTGTGTTCTTGAATCTATGGGCATAAAAAGTTTTGAGACAATCTAGGCACATTAATCTGTTGATTTGTTTCTCATCACAAACATTGTGCCAACATATGGCAAATGAGACATCAAAGTCTGGGCTATAACAGATGTGATTCGAAGTTAATTTCCCAACCAAGAATTACTTGACATCAGCTGAATTAGGTCTATAGCTACTACCTAATAAAGACATATGAAAATTTGTGCCAGACTGGAACTTGAACCGAGATATCCTGCTTATCATGAGTGGTCACCTTAACCACTTTGTCTGTCCATCCACATTCCACAGACTGACCCAAACTTACATATGTCACACTGTCTACATTCTTATATCACAGTCCACTAAATTTATCATCTACTACTCACAACATTATATTTTGGAGGACTACATTATAAAGATGTAGATAGTGTGATATATGGAAGTTTGGGTAGGTCCAGGCAATGTACACAGACAGCCAAAGTGCTTACAGCAACCACTCACAATAAGCAGGAAATCCAGGTTAAAGTCCCATTCCAGCACAAATTTTTACATGCCACTGTTGCGTAGTAGATCTATACTTTATACAGCTGATGTCTCAGACAGTGGAAAGGCATTAGTGCCTTTGATAAATGATATGTGGCTGAACACCATAAGCTGCATTTGAAAGTATTTAATTACCAGATCGATATTTGGGCATATAGCCCATCATCAGTGGCATCAGATACAGAGGAAAAACAAGAACAAACAAATATTTGTGTACTATCAATGTATGCAACATTGTTGCATCTGTAGTGATAAGCAGTCCCTCTCAAAATATACCGAGGGTCTCACTGACGCCTTCACGACCGTAATTACCCTCCCAACTTTGTACAGAAGCAGATCTCCCTTGCCTAATCTCTTCCATCACCCACACTACCTCCCAAATTCCCACAATCTGACCACAGAGGAGCATCCCTCCTGTGACCTAGTACAACCCAGGACTGGAGCAACTGAATCACAGTCTCTGCCAGGGTTTCAATTACCTCTCTTTGTGCCCTGAAATGAGGAATTACCCACTATCCTCCCCACCCCTCCCACAGTGTATTCCACTGCACACCAAACCTTCACTATATCCTTATCCATCACTACACAACCCCTGCTCCCAACTCCTTGAACCATTGCTCATATCCCCTTCATAGACATAGATGCAAAACATGCCACCACCAGCTACTCCAGTCTGGTTACAAGCATTACCTATCCCCTGAAACGCATGGCTACCTGTGAAACAAGTCATGTCACCTACAAGCTAAGCTGCAATCACTGTGCTTTATTCTACATGGGCATGACAACCAACAAGCTGTCCCACTGACAGACTGTGGCCAAGAAACAGCTGGACCACCCAGTTGCTGAGCACACTGCCCAACAAAACACTCTTCTTTTACATGACTGCTTCACAGCATGTGCCATCTAGATCCTTCCTACCAAAACCAACTTTTCTGAATTGCACAGGTGGGAACTCTCCCTACATTTCTGTAACCCTCCTGGCTTCAACCTTTGTTAGTGACTGTCCTTTATGTACCTCTCCCCTTCCCTGTTCCCTATCCAGCACTACACAGCCTTGTACTACCCATCCTCTGCCCTCTCTCCAACTCATCCCTGTCCGCTCCCACAAACTACTCTCTACCCACTTCCTACCTTGTCCCATCCTGCTTAACCCCACCACCCAAATTGCTTCTCCCATCATGTCCAGTTGCTCACTGTCTAGCCTCAGCAGCCAGAAACAGTAGTCCTTTGTGCATGAGCTGCATTTGTATGAATGTTTGTGTGCAAGTTGTGTATTTCAGAAGAATGGATATCAAGTTCAGTCACTGAGGCTAGAGAAAAACTAAGATGGTATGAGTATGCTATGTTAAATGACTTGAGCAATAAAAAATTAAAAGAAGAATTCAAAAAGTGTCAGAAATACTATGTAGACCTCCTAATTTCAGAAAAACAGAAACATTTTGAAAGTGTCATTCAAAACTCAAATAATATCTCCAAAACATCATGGTCACTAGTAAATAGAGAAATAGGTAAATCTGTTACCATACAACTGAAAATCACTTGCTGATAAACAGCACAATAGAAACTGATCAGAATAAGATAGCAGATCTATTTAACAATTACTTTGCTTCTGTTGGCTCCAGCATAAACAATCAGCTTAAAAATCATAAACACAAATTCAGAGGAACACCAGTGTCAGGAAGTATATTTTTGATGCCTACAAGTAAAGAAGAAATAATTAAAATAGTGAGTAGCTTAAAGAATTCCCATGCAGCAGGATATGATGGTCTTAGTCTGGACACTCTTAAGAAATGTATACATAAAATTGCATCACCTTTATCAACAGTTATCAATTCTCATATGGAAGATGGTCTATTTCCAGATGAGTTGAAAATTGCCCGAGTTATGCCTATTTTCAAAAAAGGAAACAGGAATTTAGTAGAAAACTTTCGACCCATTTCTGTTCTTCCAATAATATCCAAAATCTTTGAGAAAGTAATATACATAAGAATCTGGAACTTCCTGGTATGCAAAAAAGTGATTTCTAAGGGGCAGTATGGGTTTGTCAAGGGGTCATCCACCATTACAGCAGCATCAAACTTAATCAAAGGTGTCACTCAAGCAATAGATAATAAAGAACATGTATGTGGCATCTTTCTAGACTTACAAAAAGCATTTGACTGTGTTGATATGACCATATTGCTGGACAAACTGTGGAACTATGGCATTCGAGGCACAGCCCATAATCTGATGAGGTCCTACTTGACAAATAGGAAGCAGTTTGTGTCTATTAGCACTACAGAGGGAACATACAAATCAAACATCACTGACATAAATTTTGGTATCCCACAAGGGTCAATATTAGGACCACTTCTTTTTATTATCTATGTAAACGATATTCAGTCCATAACAAACCATGCAACAGCTATCTTATATGCAGATGATACCACGTTAATATGCAGTAATCCAAGCTATTCACAGCTCGAAGTGGAATCCAATACTGCAGCAGGCTTAATTCTGCAGTATTTTAATGAAAACAAACTAAAATTAAACACAAATAAATCTGTCTATATTGAATTGGATCTTGGGAGGCAAAAAACTCATGAAAACCAAATCTTAATGGGTGACGAATACATTAAAAAACAATACTCGACCAAATTTCTTGGCCTGACACTAGATGCAGAGTTAAACTGGTCTGATCATGTGAATGATATTTGCAAAAAGCTATATACTACCATATATGTCCTAAGAAAACTGACACTTTCTTGCAACATCACCACTCTGAGGCAAATATATTTTGCACTATTTGAATCCCATCTAAGTTATGGGTAGAGGTATGGGGATCCAGAAGTAAAGGTAATATGAAAAGTGTACTTACCTTACAAAAGAAGGCACTTAGAATTATGGGAAAGAAATGTGCCAGAGAGTCCTGCAGAAATTTGTTTAAAGAATTTAAAATACTAACTGTTCATAACCTGTATGTGCTGAAGATAATCATTATGGCAGTAAACAGTAACAAAACACTTAATAAAGAAATACACGATCACAACACTAGAGGTAGAGAGAGACCCCACATCATCGCTCATAGAACAACACTTTATGAGAAAAGCCCTCACTATGCAGGCATAAAACTACTGAATTGCTTCCATCCTAATATCTCCAAATTGCCCATTACAAAACTAAAAATGAAATTAAAATTATGGCTCCTAAACAATCCTGCATATTCAATAGATGAGTTTCTAGATTTAGTACACTCGTATGATGGAAGACCATCTATCTAAAAATATATGTAATCTCAGGTCTTAGACTGTGTCACACACTGTAAATATTTGAATGTCAGATATGAATACTGTTACAAACTGTAGACTCCTTAATCTAAGTATGGCAATAACAACTTTTTTTTCTGTATAGTCCATATATGTAACTCTGTTCTCTCAACTAAATTTAGAAAAAGTTGTGTAGATAAAAGTGCCAGCCAATAATATGTAACCCTAGTAAGTAAGGCTCAGACTTATCCAGAAGACTGGAAAAAAAAAAACCTTTTTTGTGATCAGTTGATGTTGGATCAAAATAAATATAAAAAAAATAAATGTCTCCTGGCCAAAAGCTTAGCTGTTTAGTAGTCTTTTTGTTGTGCCTGACTGTGACTCAACATCTCTGCTATATGGTGAGTAGCAATCTATTCCATTCATAATATTGTCATTGTTCCATTCTAGATTTTCAATTCTATGATTACACGGCATATGAACATTTTTATACATTGTGTTGTGGTGTGGATTCGCAATGAGAAATGCAGTTACAAGAAATCTACAGTTTGTTAGGCCACTGAGTGACAGCATAGTTATGGGTTACAAAGTGACATCATACAGGAGAGGTACAGGCTAAAGATGCATGTAATCAGATATGCATGCAATCAGATGGCTAGTACAGACACCAACTACTCCTGAAGCAGCTGCATGGACATAAAAAGCACATTACACCCACATGGTGGTCCCATGTCTTTCTTCCTTTCTGGAAAGGGGAAGGAATGTATCCCAGAGGCTAGACCTCTAGACCTGCGCAACATTGGATTCATCACTCAGTTCTGTGACTGGGAGTCTGTGATGTCCAGTGGGAAAGTAGACAGCACCAGCTAGAGGTGGCAGGCATTCACATCGGTGCAGGAGGCACTCACATCAGTGTTTGGAAGGTGACCACATAGGACCTGGAGGCATCTATGACAGATAAGGAGACACCCACATTGGTGCTGGACGTGCTCACATAGTTGCAGGAGGCACCTGCATCAGGAGGAGAAGGGACCGTGTAGGTGCAGGAGGCACCTGTGCCTTGTAGAAGGTGTCTACGTATGTGCTGGAGTCGCCTTATGTCAGTGTCCAAGTACATGCAGGAGGTGCATGTGTCTGGTAGAAGATGTCCACATCAGTATTGGAGGCACATCGAGTAGACGCCCATGTCGGTGCAGGAGGCATAAGAAGCATGTACATCAGGTTGAGCGGCACCTGTGTTGGTGCTGGAGATGTCTGGAGGGAGCTGCAAAGGTGCTGGAGGAACATGGAGCAAGGTAGGTGGCGCCTGCATTGGTGCTGGAGATCCCTGAAGGAGCCTGTGTAGATGCAGGAGATGCCTAGAGGGGCTCACATAGGTGCAGGAGGTGCATGAACGCACTCGCAACAGTACTAAACATGTTGAGAGGCTGAACCAGGTCATGTGTGGGGGTGGTCCACTGGCAGGAAAGATGCACTAGCACAGCCTGGGATGGAGTGCTGCCACAGCGAACTGTGATACTGGTGAATGCCAGTGGAAAGCAAGATTCATAAAAAGAAATGAGCCAAACAAATGCAGTGCAAGAAAAGCCTCTGATAGAAATAATGTACTACGGTTCAATTAGGGTCATGTCGAGAGTAGCAGATGGACAACTTAAGGACACATGGAGGGCATCAGATAACTGAGGGCCCGTCCCAAGCACAGGTGCAGCTAAGGAAGAAAAAACAGTGTGTGGTGCTGACAAAGTATTGTGGTTGCTGCAACGGAGAACATGAAAATGCTTTGAGGCCCTGTAAACTTTCCCAGCATATTAATTTGTGATATTCATGTTGGGTCTCCAGCAGGAACATATCATCATCAGGTCACAATATTTCAGCGGTCCACATGGTCACCATCTTCAGTTTAGAAAGCCATCACACTAACTCGCTGGAACTGAAATCAAACACGCCATGGCAGCTTCTGTATACACCGACCGTAGGTCCACTGTGCATGCGCGAATATAACTGCCCTCTAGCACAAGGCACAACATTGCACTGGTGGGGAAAGCTCACAGAAACAATAAATCAGTAGCAAACACTACTGACAGCTTTGATGACCAAAACAAAGACCATTGTTCCATCTTGTGTCATAGGCCCTCTGTTGTTCCTGACTTACATAAATGATCTAGGTGATAATCTGAGCAGCCCCCATAGACTGTTTGCAGATGACACTGTAATTTACCACCTAGTAAAATCATCAGATGATCAATTCCAATTACAAAATGATCGAGAGAGAATTTCTGTATAGTGCAAAAAGTGGCAATTGGCACTAAACAATGAAAAGTGTGAGGTCATCCACATGGGTACTAAAAGAAATCTGATAAATTTTGGATATACGATAAATCGCACAAATGTAAGAGCTGTCGATTCAACTAAATACCTAGGAATTACAATTACGAGCAATGTAAATTGGAAAGACCACATAGATTACATTGTGGGGAAGGCAAAACAAAGACTGTGCTTTGTTGGCAGAACACTTAGAAGATGCGACAAACCCACTAAAGAGACAGCATGTCCATCCTCTGCTGGAATATTGCTGCGTGGTGTGGGATCCTTACAGGTAGGATTGATGGAGGACATCGAAAAAGTGCAGAGGAGGGCAGCTTGTTTTGTGTTATTGCGCAATAGGGGTGAGAGTGTCACTGATATGATATGCAAGCTGGGGTGGCAGTCACTGAAACAAAGGTGGTTTTCTTTGCGGCAAGATCTATTTACGAAATTTCAATCACCAACTTTCTCTTCCAAATGCGAAAATATTTTGTTGACACCCACCTACGTACGGAGAAATGATCATCATAATAAAATAAGATAAATGAGAGCTCTAACAGAAAGATTTAGGTGTTCGTTTTTCCCATGTGCCATTCGAGAGTGGAATGGTAGAGAAGTAGTATGAAAATGGTTCGATGAACCCTCTGCCAGGTACTTAAGTGTGAAATGCAGAGTAACCATGTAGATGTAGATGTAGACGTAGATGTCAAATAAAACAGGGTTGAAGCTCTTACTTAAGGTACACCCCTTATCTATGTTTATAATATTGTCATATAGCCGGATTTCAATACCTTCTTTCACTATACAGTCGCAATACCGCGACACAGGGGCAACCACTTGTGTCTCATCATATTATTTTATTTCCTTCAGTAAGACAATGTTCCACCACTGCAGACTTTTCTGGCTGAAGGAAAAGCGTGTTGCAATGAAGCTACATGCGTGGATCCTGGACCATATGAATCATTTGTCCAATATTGGCTTTCCCACAATGGTAGGGAATCTTGTAGACCCCAGGCTCTCTCAAACCCAAATCATCCTTCACTGAGCCCTGCAGGTCTCTGGTCTTAATTGGTGGATGGAATGCACTTTTAATATCAAATTTCTTCAAAATTCTTCCTATTTCTGTAGATATGCTTCCTGCAAAAGGTAGAAATGCCACTAATTTGCTTGTATCTTCTGTTGGTTCCTGCAGAGGTCCAATCTGTAGAGCACAATGGATCTGACAGCCAGTATAACTATTCTGCTTAAACACAGCTCTTAGATGATCCAGTTCATGTGTCAAACTATTTGAATCAGAGATGGGATGACAACTCCCGTAGACCAAGATAACTAAAAATGGAAGTTTTCCATCCTTTTCAACTTCCGTCATGAACTTAATATGGGATGCAGACAGTTAAAATGATCTAGGAAATGATCCAGAGCATCCAATCCATGTGTCGATGCCATACATGTATCATCAATATATCTCCAGAAACCAGTTGTTTTTTAAGAACGCCTTCTTCAGTGACATGTCCTCAAAATCTTCCATAAACAAATAGGTGACTATGGAGGATAATGGACTCACCATAGCTACTTCATATGTTTGTTCAAAGTATTTGTCATTAAATAAAAAAATATGTTGATGTCAACACATGGTGACAAAGTTTAGTTGTTTCTTCAATCAATTGTTCACCAATTAACTGAAAATAATCTTCAAGAGGAACTCTGGTAAACAGAGACACAACATCAGAACTAATGAGCATATCCATGGCACTGAGACACAAAGCTATCAACAGTGTCTGGTACTGATTTATCATTTCTGAGAGCTTTTCCACCAGTGTGCTGTTGTGCCTTGTGCTAGAGGGCAGTTTTGTTCACACACGTGTGGTGGACCTGCCATCAGTGTACAAAGGAGCCGCTTCAGCGTGTTTGATTTAAGTTCCAGCTAGTTAGTGCAATGGTTTTCTCACCTCATGATGGCAACCAGGTGAACTACCAAAATATTGTGTCCAGATGACGATATATTCCAGCTGGAGACCCGACATGAATATCATGAAAGTGCTTTGTTGCTAACCAGATGAGGTTTGATGGGAGCTAACACTGGGGAGCCCAGTTACACATATGGTTAGCCCAGTTATGCATACGGTTGTGAAGTGAGGAGCAAAATCAACTGCTCCATTCTGCATATGCAGCTCTTTCACTTTACAGGAAGCAAGAGACGCAAGGCAGAAGTGCTGCATGGTGCCCACATTGTGGTTGTCAATGGAGTCATCCGCTTGTTGCTGTGTTCCATGAACAGCAAAAGTGCTGTCCCCCTCCACCCCCCCCCCTCCCGCCACTTTGATTGAGTGGTGTGAAAACAGCATGCAAGGATAGACCCTAACAGTGAAGCGTTCACAGATGGTCAACTTAGTAAGTGGAGAATTGCATCCCTACACTTGGAGCTGGCATAGGATGACAAGCAAACATGACAACAAAAGAGAGTGGAGCAGGGCCTGAAAAGAAGGCCAAACTGACAGGACAACAGAAACAGGGAGGCTGTTCCTCAAAAGGAGGGCATGACAAAAACATGACAGTGTTTTTTGCAAGGTGACAAACTGGGGGTGCAGCCATAGGTCAGTGCCTGTCCATTGTTGAAATACAACAAAATGGAACTGCAGCAGTCTGTTAGAGGCTTACCAATCTGCAGAAAAATCGCTGGATGGTGGAACACTGCAATGATGTAGCAAACAACGGTGTAGTCTGTACTGTCAATGTAGTCACAAAGTTGGTGATGGCTGCTGGATGAAGTATCAAATGCTGTAGGAGTACATAAATGGTCCAAAGAGAGCACAAAACAGGCTTGTCACCACAGTATGCTGTGCAGTGGACAAGGCAATGAAAACAACCACAGGAAGGAACATGCACAAGAAACAGTTTCAGTGACAAATTAAGTTGTTGTGTTGGTTCACAATGAGAAACATTATTATAAGAAAACCACAGTTTATTAGGTGACAAGGTGACAGTATAACAGTTATAGGTCATGGAGTGACACCATACAGAACAGGTACAGACTACAGATGTCTGCAGGCAGATGACTAGTACAAAGATGTTGATGCATACAGTCAGTGACAAGTATAGACAGAAAAGTACAGACTGCCAGCCAGAGCCAGTGCATGTACATATAAAGCACATTTCACCCACCATGAGCCATTGATTCTCAGTTGCAAGTGACTGAGTTGCCACCACAATCAGTAACCACTGGTGGAGGCCTGGAGCAGCCAAACATCATAGTACTTGAACTGCATGCTGTACACAATGGTAGCAGCTGTTAAGATGCAGTAATGTATGGGTTACCACACAGTACAGCACAAATATTATGTTACTTAGGTAGTGTGTATATCTGAATCAAAAATGTGTGTGTCAAGTATGAAACCTTGCTCCCCGATCCCATAAAAAAATATGTTTCCACTGAGCAATAGATAAAATAATCAAATATCCTTTAACCAAGATGACAATTAAGTAGTGAATTACATGCACTGAAAAATGTAGCATCTAACAATGGCTTTGGCCCAACATTAGTCATGTGGTGTTATACCAAGAAACAGAAGGAAGAAACTAGGAATAAAGATTAAGTCATATTAGAAAAAGTGAACAAAAGGAAAAGATAGATGTCTAGTTTTATCACATTAGGGTCACATTTCCAATAAAATACATCATTTGTTTGGGAAAACTAGGCTGCAAATTAGCTTCACTACAGAGAACACTGTAAGAGGTAGTGACTATAATAAGTTTTATGTTGTTCAAACCAGGAAAACTTCAAAATTAGGTTACTTCAACCAATCAGCTTTTAGAGCTCATTTAACAGAGGGCAAGTATTCTCTTAATGAATTCACTAAGAACATTGTCATTCTCCACAAGGCAAGAAAAGTTTGATTATTCAATATACTGGAAGAAATTGAAGTATACACTCACATGACAAAATACCCAGACAATGTACTTAATGAACAAAGAGATGTATACAGAACTTTAAAAATGATTTAACCAAATAAGTTCAGATCAGAATTTTTTTCCATTTGACAAAATATGTTAGTTTATGCTTAGATGCAGGTCTGAGTGCCAACATCGTTATATTGTAGACCCAGATTTTATTACAACAATTAACATCAGTTTTATATCTTTATACATTCTACCCTTATTCATTATTTGTCCAAATGCAGTATTCAATATACATAGTTGATGCATGCAACAAATATATCTAGATATGATCTTAGAGATAACAATAGGCCTGTAGTATAAGATTCTTTTTCCTGACCAACAGTTCCATTATGAATCATTCAAGTTAGCAACATCTTGGAATGTGGATATGCTAGTGCTCACGCCTGAGGCAACAAGCACAGCAACTTTCGAGTCACTCACTCACCAGTTAGTGGGGATTGCACTACTGGTGGCCTCATTGGCCTCAGTTGTGACAATACACTTCACACCAGAAAGTGGTCAGCATGGCTTACGGAACCAAACGGCACAGGAGGGCACCGATGGTAGCAATAGTGGCCTCACACTGCTTACGGAAGTAAACTGAGCTCTGTGCTGTCAGCAGCAGTATGTAAATTGATGCTATTAGCCTTAAATGTCCTGATGAAAGCTTCAATGAAGAGTCAGCTACTTCTGCAATAGTAGCAGCACCAAAGACATGGAAGACACTGAGGATGATAGTCATCAGAATGGTTGTACCTGGAGGGCAAAGCATGACTACCACTGAAGGTAGATTTCTACAACCTTCTTGTCAGCATGGTGCAAGAGCACAGCTGACAGGTGTGAACCATCTGTCAGCACTTGTAATAGCAAAGCTGCTATCACACCAAATAAAGACAACAAGGAAATGATGCCACAAAAACTGACACCAACTTCCAATGAGCTGCAAATGCCGATGATTGTTATCAAGTATTCATATGGTTAGATGAAGAAGGTGTTTCCTCATTATGTGCTTGAAATGTTACCAGCAACACTGCTATGAAGAAATGCGTGGATAGCAAGGGATATCCCTTGTATTCACATAACATCATGCTAGAGGAGCTACTTGAACTCTCTGAAGACAAGAATACTTGAAATCAGAAAGTTTTTGCATGAGAATCATGGAGAGGTTGATGTCACCAAAGATGTGCTGAAGGACCCTCCTTGTTGAATGTAATTCTTACAGATAATGTTCTCAATAGGGATATGCATCTGCTTCAATGCGCTGGCAATGTTAAGATCACTGTGGAAGAAGCCAGAGCAAAAAGAGGCCCTCCACAATGCTTTGAATGTCAGGGCTTTTACCATAATGACAAGTACTGCAGCATGGACATAAAATGTGCCAAGTGGGTTCATAATGGAAGAAAGACTCAGCTGTCCCTGTCACAACTGTGGTGGAAAGTATGTTGCCAGCTAATGTGGATGTTTAGTCTTCAAGAGAGTTGTCCCCAAGCAGAAAGAATAACAGATCCTGACCAAATTATTCACACTACACTACAGAAGGGTGTGAGCTATGATGCAGTACTTACTGGATGTCAACCCAAATAGGCCACAATCATCCAACCACAACAATTCACCGAGGCAGCTAGTGGAGTGGATCATGTGATGCAACACATGGAGAAGCAGCAGCTGCCAGAAGCAGATAAGTGATTGCTGACATCTGCAAATGGTTCTTCACCAGTGTCCACTATCCTACAGCATGGAAACATGCAGAGGCAGAATCTATCCTGAAGGAATGGAAGAATCCAGCTGCAGACCCTCAGTCCTATGCCAACAGCTTCAAATATTTTTGAGCAGTTATGCTGTGTGTGGCTATTGCAACACATCCAAGCAGAACACCATCTATCACACGCCAAGTCTGGATTTTGATGAGGCCCTGCTACAGCTCAACAACTGCTGAGATTCATGGAGGAAGTAATGGATAGCTTGGAATGTCATGAATGCTTGTGCACAGTGTTCCTTGATGTGGCACAATGGGATCCTGTTTAAGATACTTGATCATGACATACCAGTATCTTATGTATCACTCCTCAGATTATATCTGGCTGGCAGGATCTTTCACAAGAAGACCCACGAAGGAGTCTCTACTAGAAGACAATCCTCACAGGAGTACCACAAGGATCTGTTCATGTGCTACTGCTCTATACAACTGATGCTCTGGTGCGTGAATGTGTCTGTCTAGCACCCCATGCTGATGACATGGTCTTATTCACAAGAAGTATCAATGGTGTCCTGCTCAGTGTCTACTTATAGCTACTCTTGATTATCTTGTATACTTGGTAATGAAGTGGAGTCTTCCGTTCAGTGTTGCCAAGAGTCAAACCACAGTTTTTGCAAGAAAAATATTTCCAGCCAACATGGCACAGCTAAGAATCAACAGCCAAGATATGATATGATCAGTAACAACAAAATATCTCAGCCTCACAGTGTACAGAAGGCTAACGTGGCATCAGCACTTTAAGAACATCTGTGGGAAAGCCATCGGTCAACTGTGGACTTTGTCCCCACTGCTGCATCCAGGCTCCACACTGCCATCCCAAATAGATTGTATCTTACACTAGTCGAACCACTACTTGAATATGCTTCAATAGGTTGAAAAAACACAGCTGACATCTACATCAAGAAGCTGCAACGAGTCTGAAACCAGGCCCTGAGACTCACTTTCCATCTCCCCCAGGACTTCCTGTCAAGAGAGGTAGCAGATGTTGCTGGAGTCCCATCACTTCACCAGGTATCACCAGACCACATCCAAATTCTATGGAAAAGTGAGGTAGTCAAAGAATTGTCCAATCAGGGTGCTGGGTGGAAAAATCCACTGCAATTCCAAGACCAGATGGTCACACCAACTTCACAGAAGATAATTGCAAAGGATCTCTGAATAACATAATTACCCAAAACACAGGATGCAAAACAAGTCAAACACCAGCTACAATTAATAGCTGGAGGAAACATTCAAAAATGGGTTGCTGAACTCCGGCATCCATCCAGGCAAGAAATCATGTGAAACAAGGGGTGCTAACAATTCCATGTTTTTATCCCACTACAGTAGTCGCCAGCATGGCCAATAAATGTGGCTGTTTACTGATTCATAACAATAAGATGTACATATGACAGCCTGTGTACCACAGACATAAGACAGATAATAAATGCTATCATGATCACACAGACATGATTATAAGTAGCTTTAAAAATATCCACAGTGCTCTCCATTTTTTGATATTCATATCAATTAAACTATCTTAAAGATTTCATACTTGACACTCACATCCTTTAATATAGAGGTAGATAATATGTAAGTAAACTTGTATTCTCTCTGTAATTTATAAAAAATGTTATGTGGTCAAAGACTGCTACCCAGTCACACATCAACCAGACTGGGGGTGGCAATAGAAGACAGCAAAAACAAAGCTAATGTTTTAACTTTTATGCTTAAGAAATTATTCACACAGTTGGACTGTACAAACATAATGTCACTTGACTGTTGCACAGACTCCTACGTTGTTGTTGTTGTGGTCTTCTGTCCTGAGACTGGTTTGATGCAGCTCTCCATGCTACTCTCTCCTGTGCAAGCTTCTTCATCTCCCAGTACCTACTGCAACCTACATCCTTCTGAATCTGCTTAGTGTATTCATCTCTTGGTCTCCCTCTACGATTTTTACCCTCCACACTGCCCTCCAATGCTAAATTTGTGATCCCTTGATGCCTCAAAACATGTCCTACCAACCGATCCCTTCTTCTAGTCATGTTGTGCCACAAACTTCACTTCTCCCCAATCCTATTCAATACCTCCTCATTAGTTGCGTGATCTACCCACCTTATCTTCAGCATTCTTCTGTAGCACCACATTTCGAAAGCTTCTATTCTCTTCTTGTCCAAACTGGTTGTCGTCCATGTTTCACTTCCATACATGGCTACACTCCATACAAATACTTTCAGAAACGACTTCCTGACACTTAAATCTATACTCGATGTTAACAAATTTCTCTTCTTCAGAAACGATTTCCTTGCCATTGCCAGTCTACATTTTATATCCTCTCTACTTTGACCATCATCAGTTATTTTACTCCCTAAATAGCAAAACTCCTTTACTACTTTAAGTGTCTCATTTCCTAATCTAATCCCCTCAGCATCACCCGATTTAATTTGACTACATTCCATTATCCTCGTTTTGCTTTTGTTGATGTTCATCTTATATCCTCCTTTCAAGACACTGTCCATTCCGTTCAACTGCTCTTCCAAGTCCTTTGCTGTCTCTGACAGAATTACAATGTCATCGGCGAACCTCAAAGTTTTTACTTCTTCTCCATGAATTTTAATACCTACTCCGAATTTTTCTTTTGTTTCCTTTACTGCTTGCTCAATATACAGATTGAATAACATCGGGGAGAGGCTACAACCCTGTCTCACTCCTTTCCCAACCACTGCTTCCCTTTCATGCCCCTCGACTCTTATAACTGCCATCTGGTTTCTGTACAAATTGTAAATAGCCTTTCGCTCCCTGTATTTTACCCCTGCCACCTTCAGGATTTGTAAGAGAGTATTCCAGTTAACGTTGTCAAAAGCTTTCTCTAAGTCTACAAATGCTAGAAATGTAGGTTTGCCTTTTCTTAATCTTTCTTCTAAGATAAGTCGTAAGGTTAGTATTGCCTCACGTGTTCCAACATTTCTACGGAATCCAAACTGATCTTCCCCGAGGTCCGCTTCTACCAGTTTTTCCATTCGTCTGTAAAGAATTCGCGTTAGTATTTTGCAGCTGTGACTTATTAAACTGATAGTTCAGTAATTTTCACATCTGTGAACACCTGCTTTCTTTGGTATTGGAATTATTATATTCTTCTTGAAGTCTGTGGGTATTTCGCCTGTCTCATACATCTTGCTCACCAGATGGTAGAGTTTTGTCATGACTGGCTCTCCCAAGGCCATCAGTAGTTCTAATGGAATGTTGTCTACTCCCGGGGCCTTGTTTCGACTCAGGTCTTTCAGTGCTCTGTCAAACTATTCAAGCAGTATCTTATCTCCCATTTCATCTTCATCTACATCCTCTTCCATTTCCATAATACTGTCCACAAGTACATCGCCCTTGTATAAACCCTCTATATACTCCTTCCACCTTTCTGCCTTCCCTTCTTTGCTTAGAACTGGGTTGCCATCTGAGCTCTTGATATTCATACAAGTGGTTCTCTTCTCTCCAAAGGTCTCTTTAATTTTCCTGTAGGCAGTATCTATCTTACCCCTAGTGAGACAAGCCTCTACATCCTTACATTTGTCCTCTAGCCATCCCTGCTTAGCCATTTTGCACTTTCTGTCGATCTCATTTTTGAGACGTTTGAATTCCCTTTTGCCTGCTTCATTTACTGCATTTTTATATTTTCTCCTTTCGTCAATTAAATTCAATATTTCTTCTGTTACCCAAGGATTTCTATTAGCCCTCGTCTTTTTACCTACTTGATCCTCTGCTGCCTTCACTACTTCATCCCTCAGAGCTACCCATTCTTCTTCTACTGTATTTCTTTCCCCCATTCCTGTCAATTGTTCCCTTATGCTCTCCCTGAAACTCTCTACAACCTCTGGTTCTTTCAGTTTATCCAGGTCCCATCTCCTTAAATTCCCACCTTTTTGCAGTTTCTTCAGTTTCAATCTGCAGTTCATAACCAATAGATTGTGGTCAGAATCCACATCTGCCCCTGGAAATGTCTTACAATTTAAAACCTGGTTCCTAAATCTCTGTCTTACCATTATATAATCTATCTGATACCTATTAGTATCTCCAGGATTCTTCCAGGTATACAACCTTCTTTTATGATTCTTGAACCAAGTGTTAGCTATGATTAAGTTATGCTCTGTGCAAAATTCTACAAGGCGGCTTCCTCTTTCATTTCTTCCCCCAAATCCATATTCACCTACTATGTTTCATTCTCTCCCTTTTCCTACACTCGAATTCCAGTCACCCATGACTATTAAATTTTCGTCTCCCTTCACTACCTGAATAATTTCTTTTATCTCGTCATACATTTCATCAATTTCTTCATCATCTGCAGAGCTAGTTGGCATATAAACTTGTACTACTGTAGTAGGCATGGGCTTTGTGTCTATCTTGGCCACAATAATGCGTTCACTAAGCTGTTTGTAGTAGCTAACCCGCACTCCTATTTTTTTATTCATTATTAAACCTACTCCTGCATTACCCCTATTTGATTTTGTATTTATAACCCTGTAATCACCTGACCAAAAGTCTTGTTCCTCCTGCCACCAAACTTCACTAATCCCACTATATCTAACTTTAACCTATCCATTTCCCTTTTTAAATTTTCTAACCTACCTGCCCGATTAAGGGATCTGACATTCCACACTCCGATCCGTAGAATGCCAGTTTTCTTTCTCCTGATAACGACGTCCTCTTGAGTAGTCCCGGAGATCCGAATGGGGGACTATTTTACCTCCGGAATATTTTACCCAAGAGGATGCCATCATCATTTAATCATACAGTAAAGCTGCATGTCCTCGGGAAAAATTACGGCTGTAGTTTCCCCTTGCTTTCAGCCGTTCGCAGTACCAGCACAGCAAGGCCGTTTTGGTTAATGTTACAAGGCCAGATCAGTCAATCATCCAGACTGTTGCCCCTGCAACTACTGAAAAGGCTGCTGCCCCTCTTCAGGAACCACATGTTTGTCTGGCCTCTCAACAGATACCCCTCCGTTGTGGTTGCACCTACGGTACGGCCATCTGTATCGCTGAGGCACGCAAGCCTCCCCACCAACAGCAAGGTCCATGGTTCATGGGGGAAGACAGATCCCTACACGAGGACAAAAAAAAAAATAGGCATCCCTAGCCAAGAGAAGCAACTGAGAGAGTCAAAAACAAATAAGTCACCAGGTCCCGAACAAATTTCAATTTAGTTTTACAGAGCACTTTGTAGCTTATCATTCTTTTTGTAAGGCACTATTGAGGAAATTTGGAGAACCAGCCTTTGAGGCTAACTGCAGAATGATTCGACTGCAGTTTTGCATAAGGACCATGAAAATAAGATGAAAGTAATCAGGGCTCATGTGGAGGCTTACAGTCATTTTCTCCTGTGCTCTATTTGTGACTGGATCAAGAACCCTCCACCAAGAACCAAATGGTGGACTGTGGAGTATGTATGTAGATGTAGAGTCATTAATATGTATACATTTATTTGTTTGTCCTCAGTACCTGATACCACTGATGGTGGGCTATTGCCCAAATAACAGTCTGACAATTAAATACTTTTAAATGCAGCTCATGGTGTACAGAAAAATGTTTTGTATCAAGAACTTACAACCTGTGGAGTGCACCCCATAAGAGTTCCACATTAAAGTCTTCCACACAGCAATTGTTTATTAAGAGGTACATATCCAACCAATATAGAATGAAGTTTGTGATTTTATGAGGCATCCAACTTTCATCTTTCATACAGAAGCAACACAATAGGATAGTTCTTTAGTGATGAGTCAGCAGTAACTCAAAAACATCTCATGCCACCCTGTTTGGAATCCATTTTCAGTAATGAGATGGATACAGCCATTAGATTTTACATGTAAAATGTGCTCAATAGCTATGAGATTTTATGAGTTGGGTGCTATTAAAGAAGTTCAGGACATAATGTATGTAATGGCTGTGGGCGTGTGTATATATGTGTGTGTATGGGGGGGGGGGGGCCACACGCACATGTGTGGCTGCATGCACGTGTGTGCACATGTGTGCTTACGTGTTTTCATTGGTATCATCAATAATTACCAAAAAGTGCTTACATATAAATAAGCTACAACGTTTTATCTCCTTGATGAGTCTTTCATGTGAAACAGAAATTTCTAGTCACTATGAATTTAGTATATACTAAATATGTTGCTGTGACTGTGTTATTAAGTCGACACTTCTTTAATGTTTTTAGTAGGGTTCACAAATGATGATGCTCTGCTCCAGATCACTTGCAAATGATATTAAGGTCAAAACTGTGAGGGTAGATTTTAAACAAAACTCAGTCAATGCCAACAATCTTGTCAATCAAAACTTTTATTGATAACTGTGAAAGTAGCACAAACTCAGTTATATAAAAACCATTTTTTTTTCCTCATTTGTTCATTCTACTCATTTTATTGACGTTAGATTTTACTGTTTAAAATGATGATATAACGTTGCAGAAGAACTAGATGAACGTGACCTAGTAACTGGTGAATTTAGCAACTTCAGTAATTTTTTGACCTATTTGTAGATAGCAGATCAAGCTCAGATAATTGCAGAGAAAATCTAATACCTGTTATTAAATAAATTGCTAGTAAAAATGATGAACAGAAGTACATCTCTAGTAAGTTTTTGAGAATTCTGTGCTTGACAAAGATCTCAGTGGTTTCCATACTTTACGTCCTGTCAGAGACATGTGTGTTCATATACAACTACCCTCATATCGTTGATGCAAAAGTTTCTACACATTTAATAACTAATAAAAGGCAGTTATAAAGTGATTGTTCGTTTCTTTTATGTCAAGCTATCTTTACACTAAGTGAACTGTAAATATCAATCAATAACCAAAGTGAATCTTTTCTTACAGCCAAATTTCTGGTGACTTCATAAGCAATGGTTTTCACATACCACTTACTCTGGAAGTTAAATAGCATGGAGCTTGAATTTATGACTCTGAGTAATACAGTAGTTATGCGCAATATTCACTAATGCAGCTTAACAGTCAATGAATGTTAAGTTGCTTTAGAGCATCAAATTCATTTTTAAGAGTGAGATTTTAATCTGCTCCTTGTTGTTTTTCATTTCAATGACAACTATGCATAAAGTGTCATCATCATCCATCAACTTCAAGGATTAGTGTTGTCATGACTGTTCAGTCTTCAAAGATCTGCAAATTGGTCTTTCAATCTTTTCTGAAGTTTTCCTCTGTTGTTTCCCAATGGCTTTATAATTATATTTTTTTTCAGTACTCATTATTGGCTCAATATAATTTAACCATTTCATATGACATACTTCCTTTTATTTCAGTACACCCTTTATATCTGTTCTAAGTTTTATTTCTTCATTTCAGATGCAATCACATCTTGTCCATCCTAAAGTCAAGTGCAAAAACCTAATTTCTACTGCATTGAGTCTACATTTTTTTTTATTTTTTATTTTTATTTTTTTTTAAATCGGGTTCCAACACTCCACTCCATAAGGAACTGTATGGATTGCCATTGTGCAATGCAGCTTTATAAAATCACATAGGCAACCAGTATAGAAACATGTTGCATCCAATTTAGTGCACAGTTTTCTTTAAAAATAAGAGAATTCTAATGATCCCCTTAAAGTTCTTGTACAAGTCTATGTACAAAGAGTATTCATTAAGTAATGCAACACATTGTTTTTCCCAGCCAGTTTTGGTTGAAAAATGCAGAATTTGTTGTGGGACATAGTGGAATATTATCGCTTCAGTCCCTATAGTTTTACAAAGCTCTGGTTGCTCGTGGCACTATACTTAGCCTTCAAAATGGCATCTGTAACGGAGGTGCATTCCAGTCTCCTGCATGCCACCTGGCCACATACAGCTGTGACTCCTGCATGTTGGAAAGTGCAGACACTCCCATTCAAGGCAACTGATGGACCACAATCAGACACCTTACTGGCCAACTTGATGTCTGTGTTGGCAGGGCCGACTCTCGCATCAGCTGTGGTACCCAAAGGTGCACACCTGCTAGGTTCCTCACCGCCTTAAAAGAAGGGCAGGAAGAGCAACAAAGGACCATCTGTGCAGAATTGCTTGTGCATTATGAGGCTGACCGTGACAATTTTTGTCAAACATTCTCGAAGATGATAAAACATGGGTTCATCACTTCGGATCAGAAAGAAAATGACGATTTGTGGTGTGGCACCACATTAGTTCTCCTCTGAAGAAAAAGTTCAAAGCCACACCCTCAGCCGATATAGTCATGACAATGGTCTCCTAGTACTCTGAAGGGGTTATTCTGTTCGATGTCTTCACTCCTGATACAACCATAAACTCTGAAGTGTATTGTGCTACCCTCAGGAAGCTGAAGAAATAACTTCAGCATGTTCATCGCTACAAAAATGTGAACAAACTTCTCTTTCTCTATGACAATGCACGGCCTCACAATGTCTTCGCACCCCGTACAAGTCTGCACACTTGAGAAGAGCTCACAAAATTTCATTGTACTGCTGATCTCATCCACCCTACAGCCCATATCTTGCACCTTCCGACTTCCATTTGTGAGGCCCAATGAAGGATGCACTCCATGGGAAGCAGTACATGAATAATGGAGGGTTATTGAAGCAGCAAGACACTGGCTCTGAAATTGACCTGTAGTATGGTACCAAGTGGGCGCACAGGCACTTCCAGTAAGATTATATAAGGTCGTTGCACTAAATGGAGAATATGTTTAAAAATATGTTTTTGTAGCCAGAAGACTGGGGAATAATATGGTGTATTAAAATCCTGAATAAAACCAACCTGCTCTCAGAATAAAAAATGTGTTTCATTACTTATTGAATGCCCCTCATACAAAGAAGGGTGCAGCAATGTGTCCTATGACTATAGTCCATTCAAGAAATGAACTGAAGAAATGAGGAAGACCAGGTAAAATACATTCAGCCAGTAACAAATGGTCAAGTGCTCCTATAGAATCCTGAATGTCTATCAAGTGTTTGCATCTCAGCCATAACTCACAGCTTACAGTAAAAATATGTTTTTTTTCAATCCGCGATATATTCAGTTTTTCAACAATAGCTGTGAAATAAAACAATATTTTATGATAATGACCAGAAAACTGCATGTTTCATATAGCTTAAGAGTTTTAACAAAACTGTTGCAAGAAGCCATTTGCTAACTAAAAAGTTATGCTGTTATGTAGAAATTTACCCAGCTTATCAATCCAGTTTAGTATTGATTCATGTTATTGGCTCTTTTATATCCTTCATAAAGCAGTCAGTTTCAAGCGCATAGTGTAGGTGCTTCTTCCAATAAATTAGTCAGAAACTATAATGTAATGGAACAGTAGTTTAGAATGGGTGGATTGTAGCTTTGAGTCAAGTTGGGTAGGTGCTCGAATAGCACTGTGGGTAGAAATTTTCCTATTAAAGGTGAAGGTCAGGCGCAATGAGTCCTGCTACATGAGATAGTTTAAATATGTCAGGGATTTTCCTGTCAGGGTATAAATCACTGCAGACTAAAAATTTAACTGCACATGCATTTGTTTCATAAACCCCATCACGAAGGAGGACCTTTGGGGATGTGGAACAAGTCTCGTTATAGTATAACTGTTATATGTTAATAAGTAGAAGCAGTTACTTCAGGCTGCTTCTGTATGTATGCTAACAACGAATTATTACTAGTGTATATATACTGGTATAGTTTCCAGTTTGTTTGACAGCAAAGATATTAGTCTGAGTGTATTTTATATCTTGCATATTCAAGCATACACTGCCAGTTTAAAATTTCATCATGCCACTGGAAGTGCTTACTCACATATGTATGCTACCAAACATATGATTTTGATTTCCGAAATTTCCTTTGGTTGCTAGAATAATAGCAACAGAGATAATGGTATCGGAGGTAGTCAAATGGACAAACAAGCATCAGCAGATAATTTTGTTTAATAAATGTAAACATGGTCCATCCTAAGCATCATTGTCCAGCACATTTGTAACATCTGTATTTTCAAATGTAATTGACAGTGGTGCTTAGTCAAAATTAGGTAATTGCACGATAAAATAAACATTCCATTACTGCCTACTATGGATCGTGTTCACATTTATTAAGCATTTGGAGGCTGTGGACACCCACAGATGCCTGTTTTTGGTGTTGATGATAAAACTGTCAGATCACGTTCTCTTTCTTCCTATCCTCCTGCCAGCTGCCATTTCCCAGCCACCCTCCTCCCCCTGTCTCCCTTGATGCTTCTCAGTTCCTACCTTGCTTCCTCGGACTGTGCCTGAGGGGCAAAGATTTTCTTCTTCCTACTGGATATTCTGCAGTTCCAGGAGAGAGCCTCTTCTGTTCAGCCAACATTCTCCCTGCTGCATCCCCCCCAGTGAAAATATTTCATATAAGATTGGCAACAAATCCCTCTACTCACTACCCTATAACACCTCCCACATTTCTCACTCATGGTCAGTTTCTAAAGAATAATTAAGTTTGAAGAATGTTTTTAATTTGCCGAGGGCGCGAGATTGGCTATATGTAGGCCTAAACAAAAAACGACACAAGGGTCTTATGTGCGGCTGTTGTTGTTTTTGTATTGATTAGGGATACGACAGAAGAGTGGATTAGTAATTACTTTGCTTTTAGAGAATTTACATTATCAAGCGTGTATGGTCAAGTTTTTAAACGTTTATAACTCGGAAAATAGGCCTAAATCGCGTCTACCTAACTAGTAATCAGTACGAAATGTGTTAGTTAAATACGATTTAGAAACGCTTAATTACACTTTTATTGCGACAGTAGACACTGATGAAACTAGTAGCTGTCTTTTTTTAACGAATTTTGGGCTACGAAGAATTCTTGAATAAAATTTTTTGTGTTTATGCCACGCAAAATTTCGGGTTCTGTCACTATTGTCGAGACTTCAGATAACACGAAGTAGTTTCAAGAACAAGCTCTGCTGAGACGCTAATATTCAGTTCTATGACAACAACGGACACTATAGCAAATATCCGAAACAAAGAAACTTTAAATTTGACACTATTTCCTCTCAAATAAGTTCTTTCAGCGAACGAAGAAAATGCCTGTGATCTCACTCGGCGGCTATCATGAGTAGGTAATTTAGTAATGTCGGACTCTCGATCTGCCGAATTCTCACTAAAGAAGAATAATCACAGCATTTGCCTATGAAGTACTGAGATTTGTGAGGAGTTTTGTTATGCTTAAGAAAGACCTTTACAGGAAAAACAAAAGAAGCATTGCAAAATAATATACAGATAAATGACACCATTATTGATAAAAACCCTGTTAAAATAACAATAGCAGACATGATGATCAATTTTTTACAAATATTTTGAGTCTGAAATATTAACGTTAGAAACATTTGTCCCACTGAGATGAGACAGATATGCAACATTGCTTCGACAATAAAGAAGAAAATATGAATTAAATCTTGTTTGACTAGAAAAAGACTGTTCACAGTACTCAGCAATTCATACAACAGTTCATGAGCTTGACTTGAAAACCAACTTGCTTCAGCATACTGCTGAATTACAAAGACATAAAAGTGCACAGAGTAATTACCTGTACTGTTGGAAACTGTTGGGGATTTGTGCACAAACATTTTCCAGCGTGCATGGTGGGACACAAGATACGATGTGCAGAGTGGATTAGACTCTATGGAATATACATGTTCCGTGTTTGTTGATGGGGCAACGTAATATAATTTGGTAGTCAAATATATTAATATGTGTTGTGCGAATAAAGCATAAGTTTATTTTGTCCCTTAAATAGTTGTTAGCTGTCATTTAGCTGCGTTAATCTGCATAAACTACAACAGGTCATGGGCCCAGGTACTGGATTAGAGCGACATGATAAGCTTTAAGGTGACGTGTATTTGCGCAAAAGGTGCGTGGAAGTTCGTATAAACTTGGATTGTGTACGCTATACGAAGAAGAAAATTGTAAAATGAGTACAGCACAGGGGGATACCGCAAACAGAGCGGCTTGTAGGGCGCGAAAATTACGCGACCTGGAAATTTGCCGTTGAGCGTATTTGGACTGGGATGACTTAAGGGACGTCGTAAACGGTAAATTGGCACCTACAGAATCAAGTTTTGCTACTAATAATCGGAAGGCGAAATCAAAACTTATCCTTTTGATTGATCCAGCGAATTATGTTCACATAGAAAAGACTACATCAGCAAAGGAGGTATGGGACAAACTGAAAAACGCATTTGAAGATGGTGGTTTAACCAGAAAAGTAGGATTACTTCGTGAGCTGATAACCACAAGATTGAATAAGTGTAAAAGCGTGGATGAATATGTGAACAAAATAATTTCAATCTCCAATCGTCTGAGTAATATTGGTTTTGAAATTGCGGATGAATGGATTGGAACTTTATTGTTGGCTGGGCTGCCAGAGAAATATTCGCCAATGATTATGGGTTTGGAAAGTTCGGGAATATCCATTACAGCGGATAGTGTTAAAGTAAAGATTCTACAGGACGTGAATAATGAACCAGATTCTAATGCTACAGAAAAAGAAACAGGTTCGGCTTTATACTCTAAGTACAAGAAGAAGAAGCCAATAAGATGTTTTAGATGCCAGAAAATTGGACATACCGTCACTTGGGTTATTTGGAACTACTGGCGTGAAATGGAACATGGTATCCATTTCATCAAATAATCTTTGCTGTGGAGTGATACTTTGGTGTAACTAATGGAAACCACCCTCTAGAGCAGGGGTCTCCAAGCTTTTTAGTTCGTGGGTCACTTAGACTCCTCCACGAAGTCATAAGGGCCAAGATGTACCTAGTGGGACTGAAGCACCCTAGCACTCCACGATCACCGTAATGTAAGGCTAAAGGAAAGATGAAATCGCAAAAATCTAAGGTTGTGGGAATAGCTAGCACTGAAACGAACTACGATTTTTATTTAATTACATAATTTTGATTGGTAGACGTAGCTGACCGAAATTCTGGCTTATTTTATCCTGGCAAATTTCACCGACAAAAAAGTATGTCACTGCACATTCTTCACGAAAGCGTCTTGCCAAGTTAACGAAATCACTATTGCTGAAAGACGTAACAGAGGTAGAGTATGTCAACGCATTGTTATTTCAAACATCGCAACAATAAGTTTAGTTATGTAGTCTTGTAGCGAGTAGCGGAGCCAGAGCATATATTTGATAGTTCTGTTGCGTGATTGTGTCTATGTTGCGAGTGTCTCACGAGTTTTTTAGTGCTTTATGCGCTGTACTAGTAGGTGACACGACGAAGTGTGGGACAATTCAAAGT
Source organism: Schistocerca nitens (assembly GCF_023898315.1). NCBI lineage: Eukaryota > Metazoa > Arthropoda > Insecta > Orthoptera > Acrididae > Schistocerca > Schistocerca nitens. Next base: position 601,720,752 of record NC_064620.1, on the reverse strand, counting down.
TTGAATTCGAAGAGAAAAGGAAAATCTGAAAATCGAAATACATATAGCACGACTTTGTGTTTTTTCACAGTATTTTTTAGTGGAACTACAGTGTAATTGTGAGTATTTAATTTAGTAATTAAGGTACCTTAAAAATAAATTCTTTGCATTTTGTTTAGGCAGACTACTCCCTAGTTTTGTTAGTATTAAATAACACAATTTTATTTGCATGTTACAATCTTTTGTGAAGTTCTGTACAAATATGGAAAAGAAACGAAAGGTTGACAGTGAATGTAGAATATTTAAAGAGCAGTGGGGATGTCAATATTTCGTGGTGGAGTCAAGCAACAAACCAATGTGTATTATTTGCAATGAAGCAATATCAGTCTTCAAAGAATACAATATAAAAAGTCATTATGAGACTAAAGCACTCTCATAATTACTCCAAGTTCACAGGAAGCGGACGATTATAAATGTATGAGTCTCTGAAACGCCAGCTAAAAACTCAGCAGTCGCTGTTTAAGAAAGTAAATGCTGAACAACATGCAGCAACGCGTGCTAGTTTTCGTGTGGCTCATTTAGTAGCGAAACAGTGTAAGCCATTTACCGACGGTGAATTAATTAAGAACTGCATTATTGCAACAGCAGAAGAAATGTGTCCAGAAAAAGTTAATTTATTTAAAAACATATGTTTGTCGGCAAACACTGTGGCTCGAAGAATAGATGACATTGCACAAAATATATCATCACAGCTGCGTGACAAAAATCAAGACTTAGACTGGTTCTCTTTGGCCGTGGATGAGTCAACAGATGTATCAGATACTGCTAAAGTACTACTTTTTATTCGAGGGATTGACAAAAATTATGAAGTGTATGAAGAGTTCCTTGATGTTCACAGTATTCTCGGGACAACCACTGGCGAAGAGTTTAAAAGGAGTTGAAAGGGCAGTTCAGAAAAATAATGTTCATTGGAAGAAATTAAAATGTATTACAACTGATGGTGGCAGAAACGTGTGGGAAAAATAAAGGTGTTGTTGCTCTCCTTTCTAAGGCCATAGAAAATGACAGTGGCTCAAAACTATTAGTAGTGCATTGTATTATTCACCAACAGTCTTTGTGTGGAAAACATTTAGATATGTCAGAAGTTTTAAAGCCAGTTATTTCAGCTGTTAATTGTATCAGATCCCATGCACTCAGTCATCGGCAGTTCCGCGAGTTTCTTGAAGATATTTAGGAAAGGCGACTTGCCATATTACACTGCAGTGCGCTGGCTTCGCTGCGGTTAAGTTCCGGACCGGTTTTTTTTTTTTTTCTTAATTCTGAACAGTAATTGAAATTTTTTTGAACGAAAGGTATCGCCCTCTGGCTGAATTACGGAACGGTGAGTGGTTATGGAAGCTAGCATTTTATACAGACTTAACTAAACATATGAATGACCTTAATTTAAAACTGCAAGGTGAAAACCAGCTTCTGCTTGATTTATACACGCATGCTAAGTCCTTTCGACAAAAGATTGCTTTATTTCAATCTCAGTCGAACAAAGTATGCTTCACGCATTTTAATACGTGCCAAACATTCAGTCAGCAAACTGGGATTCCGTTTCCCGTAACTTTCGCAATTGAAGCTTTGGGCGCTTTAAAAATTTATTTTGAATCACATTTTTCAGATACAGATGCAAATTCAAACAATATCAAGATATTTCAAAATCCCTTTGACGTCGATATAGAAGCGTTACCTGCAGAACTTCAGTTTGAAATTATTGATTTGCAATGTAGCGACTTTTTTAAAGAAAAACATTCAAAGTCAACATTACTGTAATTTTATAAGTATCTTCCATCCATACAGTTTCCAAATTTAGATAAATTTGCCCATGGCATTTTTTCCGTTTTTGACACTACTTATTTGCGTGAAAAAACTTTCTCCAAAATGAAACATGCAAAAAGTATTTACAGATCAAAATTAAATGATGAGCATTTGAAGTCGCTGATAATTATCTCTACCAGTAAATTTGATCCACAACTGGAGGTAATTATGAGAGGAAAGTTACAGCTACATAAAAGTCATTAATTATCACTAAGATGTTAAATTTCTTTACGTGAATACTCTAACACTGTGAGTTTTCAAGATATAAATTAATTACAGTTATTTTTATACATCAGTTACAACTAAAATATCCAATATCATTACGTACAACGGGTATTGTATTTTCTTTAAATTGCCTTTAAATAAAAATATCGTATACGATTTACTTGCTATGTGTATTTTACAACGTAATCAAAAGAAAGTGAAACTTCGCTTAAGAAGCATCTTCCATAATGATTGATTACTAAGGCTGGTCGCCGAAGTGGCGTCCATTTGAAAGACTTGCACCAGACTCGTGAGTAGAATAAAATGCAAAGAATTTTTTTACTTAAAATGTTTTTGTCAAACTAGTCTGCTAACCGTTCTTTTTTTCTTTTTTTTTTTTTTCACTATCACAGGAGAATGGTCTGTCTGTTTATTGTGAATAGCCACAAGTTTAACCACGACCTTCCGCTTTGTAAAGATAGAGCTCCGACAATGTCGCGGTGTATTGCTCGCGATAGGCCTCGAAACTCAATTGTTGGCAGTATAGGTATCACCTCAAATATTTGGCGGGTCGAGTACCGGGGATGTCTGGCCAGCTAACGCGGGCCGGTTTGCCGGTCCTCGCGGGCCGGTTTCGACCCACGGGCCGTAGTTTGGAGAACCCTGCTCTAGAGTCACCACAGATATTAGTTGTTCGAGTAATATAAAAATTGTATGTGTCAAAGAAGTATGTGATTTTTTAAAAAATAATGTATTTAAGTGTAAACTTTACCTTTTTTCTAAAACTCTGGAAACAAACTGTTGCACAGCTACTCTGGTGATAGTAATACAGAGACTGAAATGTGGAGGACAACTATCAGTGATGATGTTTGAAAAGTTAGGTTTGGTTATGTTATTCATTAGCTGCAGGCATAAATGTAGAAAATCATATTTTCTTAGGGTGAATTGGAACACGCCACAGGTATACAAAAAGAAGATTGGGTCAGCTGGCTATCAAAAATACAGCGAGAAAAGCCTGCAGTAAGCTGTCAGTGATGTCAAAGCATGTAAATTATCACTCAGGAATACATCCAAAAAATATGGTATACTACCTAGTACACTTTCAAGGAAATTAAATAACTAAAACCCTTTGAAAATAGGTGGACAAATAGTTTTGAGTTTAGAAGAAGAGAAGACATTAGTCAATGGATTATTTAAATGTGCAGAATTGGGTCAGCCATTAACGACAAGTGAGATAAGGGATACGGTATTGTAAAGAGCTACTTGGACCAAAGGGGAAGAGTGGAAAAGAAGTTTGAAGACAACAGGCATGGATATGAGTGGGTGAAAAATCTGCTTTCATGTCACCACAATCTTACTGTCCGTTTGAGCGAAAATGTAAAGAGAGCTAGATCTCAAGTGAACAGAGATGTCATAGTAAGCTATTTTGAAAATTTGGAGGAGGCTGTGAGAGGTGTTCCACCTAGCCACATAGTTAACTACGATGAGACCAACTTCTCCGATGATCCTGGTGCTATCAGAGTGTTGGTCAAGAGGAGATGTAAACATCCTCATAGAATCATAGACTCATCCAAAATAAGCACATCTGTAATGATAACTGATGCAGGAGATGGACATCTTCTGCCACCTTATGTTGTTCACAAGGCCACTCATCTGTATCCAAACTAGACTGAAGGTGGAGTGAATGGTACAGCCTGCAAAAGAGACCAAAGTGGATGGTTTGACCTCAGGATATTTGAAGATTGGTTTTAGACAATAGCTTTGCCGTAACTTAGAAGGCTTGAGGGGGTCAAAGTTCTGATAGGAGACAATCTCTCAAGCTACATTTCCTTGTTTGTAGTCTCCCAATGTGAGAAGGAGAATATTAAGTTAGTGTTGCTCCCGCCAAAAGCAACACACATCTGCCAGCCTCTAAACGTGGCATTCTTTCGCCCAATGAAGATAGCTTGCCGAAAAGCTTTGACTCAGTGGAAGAAAGGAAACAGGGGTGTTCTTCCCAAAAGCGACTTCCCTAAGACATTGAAGGCGACATTTCACTACATGGGTGAGAAAATTCTGAGAGAATGTTATTGCAAGATTTCGTGCTTCTGGTATCATACCTTTCAATCCAGGAAAAGTTCTTTCTCTCTTACCTGTTAGTAGTTTGGAAAATGAAACAGGTGGCCCAATGCAGGTATGGTCTGAAGCCTTTGTGGAACACTTGAAAGATGTTCGTTATGGATCTGTTAATTCCCAACCCAAAAAAGAGCTCGTGGTAGAAAACTGGAAGTTCTCCCTGCGAAAAGTGTCATGTCACAGACAGAAATTTAAGACGATATTGGACAGGACAGCAAGGAGAAGGAAGCTGATGATCCCAAAATTTTGGAGCAAGAAACTGTATTATCTGAGACAACAATTGAAGAGGAATATGGACCTGGACCTTCTGAGGCACCTCCAATTACACTGGCCAAAAACGATTTTGTCTTGGTTAAGTTTCCTGTTACAGAGACTAACCATTCAAAATTATATGTAGGAAGCTGTATGGAGCTGCATGACGACATTCAAGTTAATTTCATGAGGAAGAAAATTAGTGAGAAACAAGAATACTTTTTTTCCTGATGTTGTAGACATGTGTGTGGTGTCAAAAGCACAAGTTGTGATGAAGGTGCAAGGAACTGATTTCCGATGAGGTAGAATGATATTTAAAACTCTTGAAGGCAATGACATCATGTAATGTAAAGGGTTGTATTAAGTAATGAATGATATGGTTTGTTTTTTGTAACATCATTGTCTTAGGAAAAAATTTGTAAGCTCAGAGATTTAATGGTTAATAAAGCTGGTCGCTAATATAAAAAAATATTAATTGGGAATAATTAATACAAAGTTGAGGTAGTATAAATGCATTTTTCTTAGTAAAATGCTTGGGGTGATTTGGAACACAATTCAGATCAAAATTTGAAGCAGGGCTATGGTACAGCATTTACATTCATGTAACACATTGCTGTAGGAAGGACTAGAGATGCTGTATTTAAAATTTCAAAATTATAGTACAATATTTTGATATTAATTTTCAGTAAAAATTTCACTTTCTGTACCAATTCACCCCAAGTTACGGTATTGCTTCAAAGTGTAACGAAAAGTTAAGTATAAAAGAAAAGAAGCATGTTAATTCTAGTAGTCCTGAGAGAAATGCTACCGATAAAGGTAAGGCATTTTCTGTTTTTTACTCTTTTAATGAAGCGAGTGACGATCATGCAGAATGGTTCCTATATTCAGGAACATTTGTGCACATTACCAAAGCTCTGTCAGGTTTGTATGATGTTCAGTCAAGGACTGATATTGGAATTTCTGCAGTTGACGGATCTAAGTTAAGGTGTGAACTACTCTTGTGGTGACATTGTACCTACTGCAAGTAATGTAAGAGGTGTTTACAAAGTGAATACATTTCCAAATACTGCCAAAAGAGGAAATCACTCTGTTTATGCTGCAAAAGATTTGGACATTTGAACAGGAAAAGTATATGACTTTACTGAAGAATATGACAACTGGGATGGAAAATTATAGAATGAATAATGTTCAATGTGAGGTGTGTTTGCAAGGGAAGCAGGATAGATTGCCATTTAAATTGAGTCAGAGCAGATCTACCAAAGTCTTGCAGCTCATACATTCAGATCCCTGTGGACCTATGGAGAATGAATCCTTAGGAGGTAGCTTCTATTTCCTGACATTCATAGACGATTTTTCTAGATACATGCACATTTATTTTATAAGTAGCAAGGATCAAGTGAATGTTTATTGCAAAATGGTCGAAAGACAGACTGGGAAGAAAATTAAAATTATTAGATCAGACAATGGATCAGAATATGTAAAGAGACTGTTTAAGGAAGAGTTGAATTGAATGGGTATTAGGCATCAGACTACCATTCGCTACAGTCCTTCTCAGAATGGAGTTGCAGAACAAGCCAACAGAACCATTGTAGAAAAGGCAAGAAGTATGTTAACCGATGCTGAGTTACCTAAGTGTTTTTGGGCAGAGGCTGTGTCAACAGCACTGTATATAATTAACAGATCACCTACCAAAGCTGTGAGACACAAGACACTTTATGAAGTATGGACTGGGAAGAAACCGGATCTAAAGCACTTAAAAGTCTTTGGATGTGAAGCCCTGGTTCAGATTCCAAAATCATTAAGAGGAAAGTGGGATGCAAAATCTCAAAAATATATTTTTGTTGGCTACTGTGAGGATTCAAAAGGCTTCAAATTTCATAATCCTGTGAATAAGAAGATAATAAGAAGTAGAGATGTAGTATTTTTGGAGGATTATATGCCTAAAATAAAGGAAAGTAGTCAAAGTGATACAGTAATGCAACCAAGCACAATGTGTGATAGTACTGAAACAGAGATGGAAACTGAAATAGAAGAAGATGAGAATAAAGAGGAAGCTGATGTGCTACCCGAGAATCAAATTGAGGAAGAAGATTCAACAGAGGAAGTCAGTTTAAGGTGGTCTTCATGTATAGCAAAACCAAAAGAATATCCAGACTATGAAATGTATGCTGCCCAAACAATCAACAATGAACCAATCATAGTTGATGAAGCTCAAATGCTTAAGATTGGAAAAAGGCTATTGAAAAGGAGCTGCAGTCTTTTGTGGATAATAATACATATGAATAGGTTCACATGCCTGCAAATAAAAAGCCACTTAGTATTAAAAATCCTGAGTGTGCAATACCAAAATTCAAAGCCAGATTAGTAGTTAAAGGATATTCCCAGAAAGAAGGAATAGATTACAATGAAGCTTTCTCACCAGTGGTGAAGTATTCATCATTAAGATATCTTTTAGCTCTGGCAGTAAAGGAAGACTTATTATTTCATCAAATGGATGTGAAAACAGCCTACCTGAATGGAAGACTGGAAGAGGAAATATATGTGATTCCACCTGATGAAGTTAAGCGACCTTATCAAGGGAAAAGAGAATTTAGCGTCTGAAGAAAGGCATACATGGATTAAAGCAAAGTGGCATTACTGCAATAAATGTTTGCATAAAAGTTTGATAAAACTAGGCATGTTACTTACAGTTAAAGACGGCTCCCAGTATATATAATAAAAGGAGCAATGAAGAAATTGCAATCATGGCCATATGGGTAGATGATTTTTTTATTTTAACCAATAGTGAAAGCCAGAAGGGGCTTTTTTAAAGAACTGTTACGGTCAGAATTTAATATGCATGATTTAGGGGAAATTAATCACTATTTAGGCATGAAGATTCTAAGAAGTGCCAACAGAGAAGAATTACGGATTGATCAATCTCTGTACACAAGGAAGATCTTAGAAAAGTTCAATATGGAAAATTGTAAACCTGTTTCTATTCCTATGGAAAGCAATGCAAAACTGACAATAACTGATGATGACAAGACATGTATGGAAAGTGTACCCTAGTTGGAAGCTGTACAAAGTCTACTGCACTTAGCACAGACTTCCAGACCAGACATTCCATTTGCCACAAATGCAGTAAGCAAGTTTTGCAGTGATCCGAGAGAAAAGCACTGGATGGCAGTCAAGAGAATATTCAGATATTTAAATGAAACTGCTGATTATAAATTAAAATATTCTAAAACTGGAAATGTAAATTTGGAAGGATACAGTGATGCAGACTGGGGAAATGAGTTGGAAAGCAGACACTCCATCTCTGGAAGTTGTTTTAGACTAATGGGAGGATTGATAACATGGTCTTGTAAGAGACAAAGAACTGTTGCTGTGAGTACTGTAGAAGCTGAATATATGGCCTCGTCTCCACTATCCAAGAAGGTCTTTGGATCCGTACACTGATGAAATGGAATCTACTCCAACATTAAAGCCAACTGTGGTATTTTCTGACAATATGGGAGCTATTAAACTTGCAAAAAATAATGTCACAAGCGTAAGATCCAAAGATATTGACATAAGGTATTACTTTATAAGACATCATGTGGAACAGGGGAATATAATCCTCAGTTATCTACGCACGGAAGAAATGTTATCTGATTTCCTAACCAAGCCTCTCAGTAAAGACAAATTTCAGAAGCTGGTGAAACATTATGGTTTAACCTGGGATGTATAGTGTTGAGTATCTGAAAAATATTTGATCAAGGGGGAGTGTTGGGGATATGTGAACAAACATTTTCCAGCATGTGTAGTGGCACACAAGATATGATTTGCAGAGTGCATTAGACTCTACATTTTCAGTGTTTGTTGATGGGGCAATGTAATATAATTTGGTAGCCAAATGTATTAATATGTGTTGTGCGAATAAAGCATAAGTTTATTTTTTCCCTTAAATACTTGTTACCTGTCATTTAGCTGCATTAATCTGCATAAACTACAACAGAAACAATGTACCAGTATTATGGTGGACAAATATATCATGAATGAAAAACACACGACACTGGTGTAATACTCCATAATTTTAGAATATTACACCAGTGCCATGTATTCTTACATTCATAATGTATAAAACATTCTACAAAGAACAAACAGAACAGTCAATTGATGAAAACAAATAACAGTTGTCATACATGTTGAAACAAGCCTCCTAGTGCCAGTACTACGGGAAGTAAGGTTATAATGACATACTTGGGTAAAATGACATAGTAAGATTTTGGACTAAATTAAATTAGTGGTACCACTTACACCATACTGTTTAGAAACATAGACTGGCAATGCTTTTCCTACATATATGGCAACAAACTACTGGCTTCTGTCTTTTTGCTGTGAATGAAAACATATTCATTCAATAGTCTTCTTCTTGTGGCATCTTGTGCCTGCATGGATCTTTGCCTTCTTTACAATTTCCTTCCATTCCACCCTTTTGTTTGCTTTCCTTTGCCATCCTCTGTTTCCTAGTGCTCTGATGTTTTCTTCCAAATCATCCAGCCATCATTTAAGTGGTCTTCCTTTTAATCTTCTTCCTGTCAGTTTCCACCAGGAGACCTTGTTTGTAAAATTAAAACCTCCTGCTGACAAGTTATCCAGGTTATTGTCCCTGTTTTATGGAATTCCATACATTTAGTTTTAAATTTGTTAATTTCTGTTCCCCTATGCTGTGTGGCTTGTTTCAGTTCCACCACTAATCTCTCCAATGACATCCTGCATCTAATAACAATTGTAACACAATCAGCATATGCAGCCAACTGTATGGTTCTGGTATCTATGTGTCCAGATATTTGCAGTTTTTGTATAACTGTTTCTAAGGTCAAATTGAATAGCATTGTGGAAGGAGCATTACCTAGCCTAACTCCTTTATTCCTACTGGGAAGAGTCAGTTAATTCCCCATCCACTCTCACCATTTCCTTGTAACCTGCCAAGGTTGCCTTAAAAACCAAAATACAGGGTGAGTCAGGAGGCAAGGTACATGCTTTGAGAGTGATAGTATTAGTGATACTGAATAAAAACCTTCATATGGACTTATGCCCTACTCTGAATGGTTCCCGAGATAGAACACATTTAATATTGTTATTTATTTCCTGTACTATCAAACAATGTCACTGTTTACTGTGTACCACGGTAGTGTAGAGCAAGCTGAGATAAACAGTTTGATACGGGACACTTGTCATCTATCAAGTCTACAAAAACTACGTAAGTTACAGCACGTCGAGCAAGTTTTTCAACATTCTCATGCTGTCTTCACACAAACCATTAGTTCTATAAAAACAAATGAGTAGGACCTTTTTTGTAGGAAATTTACTGTAGTTTAATTTTATACTGTGACATGTTTTCATTCAAGAAAAACATACAATAGTGGTATTAAATGTGTTCTATCCTGGAAACCATTCGGAATAGGACATACATCTACATGACATTTTTTGTTCAGAATCATTAATACCATCATGCCTCAAAGCATGTACCTTTCCGCCTGACTCACCCTGTATATTTGGATGATATGCCAAGCAGTTTTATATCTTCTAATATCTCTTCCCTAACTAGACTATCAAAAGCCTGATTGAAGTCCAGGTAGATACTCTCGAGTTCTGTATTATTTTCAAATGCTTTTTCCTGTAGTTGTGTCAGTACAAATATTTGGTCCACAGATGATTAGGCCTAAAGCAACATTGATAATCACCCAGTATATCTTCCACATACGGTACCAATCTGTTGTATAAGATTCTGGATATGCCACATTCAACAGAGTGATCCCTCTGTAATTAGAGCACCCCTGCCTTGTCACCTTTCTTATGTATGGGCTGGAGTACACTTACAGTCCAATCTTCTGGAATTCTCTCTTGACCCTAGACTAAATAGATCTGTTTGTGTAAAGTAATGCCTCCTCTCTTTAACAGCTTGGCAATTATTCCCTTATTTCCTGGAGCTGTGACCCTTTTTTTTTTTATTCTTGAAGTCCATTATTTTAGGCCTATACCATTGTGTTCCTTCTTTTAGCTGCTTATAAAACATCCTACTCTCATTTCCATAACAATGCTCTTTCAGGTCTTCTGTGTTTCTTTTTAGGTCCTGACTTGGTTAATTCCTGTATTTTGTTGGAGACATTTTAGTCTTGCTTTTTTCTTCTGCTACACCACATGTCTATATTCATCATCATACCACTCCACATTTCTAGATCTTCTGGATTCTCCTGTTACATCCTTTGCCATAGTTATGATATTATTGTTAATACATTACCATTCCTTATCTATCTCATCACTGTACTCCACTGAGTTTCTGTTTCAATTTATTCTGATATTCAAAAGCTCTATCTCTATCTTCCAGTTTGTCTACATTTCATTTCTGAACTCCCCTAGCTTTCCCTTCATATTCCATAGCAATCCTTTGCCTCATTTTTGCAGTCACAAGGTAGTGGTCCAAATTTGAGATTACTTCCTGAAATTAGCATATATTTTCAATTTCACATGCCCATTTTTGGATACCAATACATGGTCAATTAGATTTGTATCATTTGTTCATGGAATTTTCCAGTTCCATTTGTGAATAACTTTTTGTGTGTGTGTGTGTGTGTTGGGAGGGGGGTTGGGGGGGGGGGTTACATGTGTTTACTTCCTTAAGAGCATTGGCAGCAGCAAACTGGGCAACTCTTAGCCCATTACTACCTGTTTTCTCATGCAAGCTTTCCTTAAAAATGGCGTGGTAAGATTCTTCTTTCCCAAGCTTTGCACTATAATCTCCTAGGACTATTCTTTCATCATGTACAGGTATCCTTTCATGTATCGTAAAAGGTATGCATCAGATCCTCATAGATCCTTCTATTGAAACGTATACATTTTCAAAAGTCATATTATGGAATCTTCCTTTTATTCTGGCAAAGAACTCCCCATCGCACGTCCCTTGGATTTAGTGGTAAGGTGGCCCAGTGGACAGCCTGTCACAAACTGAACACAGATCAAGCATGAAAACAGGAAGAAGGTGAAATGAACTACGAAAAAAAGCAAAATAGAAACAGTGAACATTCCAAGCTTAACAAGTACAACATTGAGCAAAGCTGAAGAGTTATTGTGTTGTGGTTGAGTGGTTACAGTGTTACGTACAAAGAAGGCGAGCAGTGTTCAAAACACCCTTTTTCCATTTACTTTTTTTCATAACATTATGAACTGTCCATCCAGTTACTGAAATGTTGGTTTTGTTTCTGTAGTCTTGGCAGTCGTTACAGTATACACTGATTATAGAAAATGTCTTATGTGGTAAGAATACATTACTGTTGCAAGAAAATATGATGAATAGTGAGAGCAGGTGAAATACCACACAGAAGTCTCACAGAAATGAAAACAACAAATAAATGGGTAAACTATGTTACAACAAAGTCAAGAATCAAAACTTCCAAAACAGAACACAACTTCTGAAACATAAAAATGCATGTTTTGATGGAGCACAGGCAAACTGTGATTATGAAACTGTTGAGATCATTTGTTGCAGCTAATGTAACAGACCATTATGTTTTCATCATTTCCTTGGAAGTGATCACATTCACATTCATATGAATTCCTAAATCAGGCAATGAAGAATATCTCACTCACTCACCAGGCATACAAATTAGATGTGTCGTTGAGAGATTCCTGTCATATGATGCATGTACTGTAACTAATGCCATGTATGACACACCAGACAGGTTGTCCGTTGGATATCTGCTTGCCTTGTTGCCTTGTCATCAAACGTTTGCAATTTCCTTTCAAAAGCCACTTCCTTTGGCTTTTAACTGGGTAGTTGCGCAGAGTCAACTTTCATTATATTCCTTCCTTACATTTTGCTGCTGCAGATGGACCTTACACCGTGACACAAAAATTTGAATACAGAGGTATGAGGGACCTTCAAACATGATTTGCCCGCTTTACAGCCCAACACCATAACCTCTTAACCATGCTGCTGTGGTTGTTTGTTGATGCTCAATGTTGCACTTCTTGTGCTTGCACTCTTCACTGCTTCTATTTTGCATTTTTTCCACAGTTCAGTACACCTCCTTTGTGTTTTCACACTTGATCTGTGTTCAGTTTTTGACAGGCTGTCCACTGGGCTTTCTTACCACTAAATCTGAAGGGGGTGTGAAGAGGAGTTTCCCTTGTGAGGGTGTATATTATGTCATTAAATAGTGTAAAGGCAAGGGTAGATTTGCACATATTTTGTGCTACAATGAAGCCAACACCATGAGCCCATGTTTATCATCCCTCTTAGAGTAATATAATGTAAAATTTTGCTTCCACATCTCTCCTTTCCCTTCCATCAGATCTCTTAGAGGGTAACTAATTTAACACTTCTTCAGCTACCCTTTTCATTGCACCTGGTTACAGCAGTATGTATGTTCCATGTTCCAAATTTAAAAGTCCAATTCCACCCTTCTTCCTTAGCTTATTTTGTCTTCATAAGGGCAGTCTGGCTTTCTATGATAAATTACTTGCAACCATAATTTTTTATTCCAATTGGTCCTGTGTTTAACCCCCTGTTCTTTGGAGAACTATTTCTCCTAATCTTGTCTGACCTGACGCTGTCACCCACTGCAGTTGGGTATATATTCTTCCACAAGGTACTCGGGTTTCTGTGGTTCTCCAACTTGGAGGTGACAGATGCTTTCTATGATAAATTACTTGCAACCATAATTTTTTATTCCAATTGGTCCTGTGTTTAACCCCCTGTTCTTTGGAGAACTATTTCTCCTAATCTTGTCTGACCTGACGCTGTCACCCACTGCAGTTGGGTATATATTCTTCCACAAGGTACTCAGGTTTCTGTGGTTCTCCAACTTGGAGGTGACAGATGCGATTGAGTAGCAGAGTCTATTTGACTTTATCTTTCCTTAAGTCATGTTTTAAGCATCACTACTTGATTAGAACACCATTCATTCAGTATCATTGTAGGTAATTACATGTCTGGGGAAATTTATCTTGTAAAGCACACTTTTAGCTGTGTTTTAAGAGATGGGAGATTCAAGTAGAACATGCAGTAGTGGGAAGTTTTTTGAGTGAATCACAGATGGCATTTAAGGCTAAAATTACATACCATGTCTCAGTATGTCATTTTACCCTGATGTGTATTCCAGATATTATGTAATCTTTGATATAAATTAGGATATTTATTTCACATATTTCTTAAATTTTATAACAACAGCAGGAAATTCCTCTATAATAAAATAAATTAAACAGACATTAAAAATGAATTGATAAATGTGTTAATAATAAAAACTATAATGGATTTATATAGGACTAATATTTGTATTTAAAGTTCCTCTTACATGGTAGGCAATAAAGGACAGAAATCATCAAGACAGACTTGGAATGCAGTGCCAATGCAGCAGACTGTAGATGCTGTAACCAGAGGTGAGAGGGGATGGCCATGGGCATTGAAGACATTTTCAGACCCAGGCTACACTTAGAAAACAAGTTAGGAATATGAACAAAATCTTCAACAGTGTTCAGAAAGGATTGGATAGATTCCAGTCATCTCTCAACATCACATTGGAACGTGAACTGATATGACACCTGAAACTGTTGGAGTCATGCATGTTTGGTATGACTATGAATGAGGTAAGGCAACTTGCATTTCAGACAGCTGAGAAAAATTGTATTGAGTACAGATTCAATAAAGAAAGAAGGTGGCTAGGTGGGATGAGATTGCTGGTTTTTTAAAGCAAATGCTAGACATTAGCCACATAAACTTGAGGCAACATCTGTTGCTAGGGCAACATGTTTTAAACAACGTGTTGTGCAAAAATTCTTTTTGAATTTTAGAGAAATAATGGACAGTGAAAGTATTGCACTGGGTAACATTCATAGTATTGAAGAATCTGGTTTGAGTAGCATCAAGAAAACTTTGAAAGTGTTTGCACAGACAGGAAGAAAGCAGGCAGGTGCATTAAACAGCACAGAAAGAGGTGGTCATGTCACTGTAGTGCGCTGCATGAGTCCCTCTGGCTTTGTCCCATCAAAGCTGATTTACACAAGAAAAAAGGGGAAAAAAGAAGAAACAGACAGGGCTCCTTTAACAACTGTTGGAGTGCCCAGGAAATAAGCTGGATGACAAACGACATTTTTTTGCAGTAGCTCAAGCATTTTTCTTATTTTGTGAAGCCCTCTCTTAACAATATGGCCATCTTCGGATGTGATTATTTACATCACAGCCATCAAACATTTTTTATTTCCTTAATAATATGCATATTCTTAGTCTTGTGATCCATTGCTTTCAGAGATATACTCCTGTCATGTTACTTGGTTACAGACTAAATAAAATATAGATTCATTCTTATACCCCTGAGAAGATTTTACATGTTGTAAAACTTCTCCGAGCTGTTAAATCTTAATAGTTCCTGTTGCCGTGCAATACTATAAAGTTCTGTTCATTCCTTGTTCGAGAGTTAATACTCATACGACAGTCAGGCTAGAGCACACATAAAAGCAGTCAGCCTGACACACTGGCGACCCTGACATGGTCTAGACTCCACTACAGCACAGGAAGAACTCAAGCTACTAACTAACTAAGCTTCCTACTATTTCTGGTACACCAGAGTTACAGAACAGCCAGTGTCCAGGCTTACCATGTATAGACCACCCTTCTGGTCAAATAACTCCACATTGTAGTTTGTACAAGTGGAGGCCAGTTTTCTTTACGCCAAAATCACAACAGATTCAACGAGTTTGTGGTAGGGCTGAGTCACCTAGGTCATCAGTATGCCACAAAGATTGAAGCTGTGACAGCTGCGCCACCTACAACAAACTCCTAGGAAGAGCTGAAGAAGGAATTAATTCATGGAGTATCTACCTCTGAAGAAGAGTGTATTAGGCAGGTTTTAACTCAGGATCACATGGGTGACTGAAAGCCATCACAATATCTAAGGTACTTGAGGAGCAAGAGTGACACCAGCACCATACCTGAGAACTTGCTACATGCATTATGGCATAGTTGCCTATCATCACAAGTAAAGGTGATTATCGCATCATGAACTGAGATGCCCTCAGGTACAGTGGCCTACGTAGCTGACAAGATAACTGATACAGTGATGCCTGGCCGGGGAAGTGCACTGACAGCATCATGTACCAGTATGTCAGCAATGATGGTAAAATGCATGGACTATAAAAATCTTACTCCCAAGACAGGCAAATGTTTCAGTTGGACGTAAGTGTATCATCTGATAACTGAACACAATTGCGGGAACTCAGGCCGGAAATATTTAGTGGATACTGGATCAGAGTTATGTACATTTCCTCAAACACTATTACAGAGCAGCCAGCAGATACCTTACTGCAGCACACAACTCTCATGTACAAACGTACAATACACAGCAAATGGAATTAGATCTGGGACTGTGTCATGCCTCTGCATGGCATTTCACTATTGTGGATGTGACTCAGCCCATCATTGGAGCCGATTTCTTAGTGTACTATCACCTACTGCTTGACATGGCGAACACATGCATCATAAATATCATCACAAGTCTGACAGCTTCAGCATTGCAATGTAGCACAGTAATGCTCACAGCCAAGATCAAGCAAGTGGCCAGCAGTGAGTAAGTGGACCCACTGCACCAATTTCCAGCCTTGAAGCGACCACCTGGAGCAATGAAAGAGGTATGTCACAACCCAGTACACCACATTAAAACCGCTGATGAACTGCCTGCCTCACTTAGACTTAGATGTCTAGCTTCCAACCGCTTATTTATTGTGAAGGCAGAATTTAATGCCATGCTTAAGGAAGGAATTGTTCACCCACCCTCCCACCCTCTCACTCTGTGCCAAAGCAGATACGTGGAGTCTACCATGCATTCAATGCTCAAACATTAGCAGAGCTTTACCCAGAACCTTTATTATAGGATTATACACTGAAGCGCAAAAGAAACTGGTATAGGCATGCGTATTCAAATACAGAGATATGTAGACAGTCAGAATATACGGCCTTTGGTTGGCAACGCCTATATAAGACAACTAGTA
The DNA here is from genome assembly GCF_023898315.1 of Schistocerca nitens. NCBI lineage: Eukaryota > Metazoa > Arthropoda > Insecta > Orthoptera > Acrididae > Schistocerca > Schistocerca nitens. The sequence goes on along the minus strand of NC_064620.1, from coordinate 601,704,330 downwards.
TGTGGCACAGTTGTTGGATCAGTTACTGCTGCTACAATGCCAGGTTATCAAGATTTAAGTGAGTTTGAACGTGGTGTTATAGTCAGTGCACGAGTGATGGGACACAACACCTCCGATGTAGCAATGAAGTAGGGATTTTCCTGTACGACCTTTCCATGAGTGTACCCTGAATATCGGGTATCTGGTAAAACATCAAATCTCCGACATTGCTGTGGCTGGAAAAAGATCCTGCAAGGACGGGACCAATGGCAACTGAAGAGAATCGTTCAACGTGACAGAAGTGCAACGCTTCTGCAGATTTCTGCGGATTTCAATGCTGGGCCACCAACAAGTGTCAGCATGTGAACCATTCAACGAAACATCATCGACATGGGCTTTTGAAGCCGAAGGCCCACTCATGTACCCTTGATGACTCCACAACACAAAGCTTTACGCCTTGCATCGGCCCGTCAACACCAACATTGGACTCTTAATGACTGGAAACATGTTGCCTGGTCATTTCAAATTGTATCAAACGGATGAGCATGTATGGGTGGGGACTGTTCAAGCTGGTGGAAGCTCTGTAATCGTGTGGGGCGGGTGCAATTGGAGTGATATGGGATCCCAGATATGTCTGGATACGACTCTGATAGGTGACAGATACGTAAGCATCCTGTCTGATGGCCTGCATCCATTCATGCCCACTGTACATTCCGATGGACTTGGGCAATTCCAGAACAACAATGCGACACGTCCAGAATTGCTACAGAGTGGCTCTAGTAACACTCTTCTGAGTCTAAACACTTCCGCTGGCTACCAGACTCCCGAGACATGAACATTATTGAGCATATGCCTTGCAACGTGCTGTTCAGAAGAGATCTCCATTCCCTTATACTCTTATGGATTTATGGACAGCTCTGAAGAATTCATGATGTCAATTCCCTCCAGCATTACTTCAGACATTAGTCGAGTCCATGCCACGTCATGTTGTGGCACTACTGCATGCTCGCCAGGGCCCTAATGATATTAGGCAGGTGTACCAGTTTCTTTCGCTCTTCAGTGTGATTACACATGGTGGTACAACCATATTGTTCGGTGTCTGGGTTGTGCTAAAGCATTTACTCAGTTCCAAGGGGTGGACAAGGATACACCAAAGACAGCCATCGTCGGCCCCTTTGGGTTATTTGAGAGATTTTTTCATCACATTTGGCTTGTGGAATGCTGCACAATCATGACAGTGATTTATCGATTCGATACTGTAAGGTCTTCCTTTTTGTTTCACATATTTGGATAAGAGTCTTGTCTTTTTGTCCCCAGTAGAACAGCACAAACACCATTTAATCGAAGTTTTTGGGCCCTTAGAACAATACAGTGTAGTGCTGAACACCACTATGTACGTATTTGGTCAGTCACAAGTCAACTTCCTAAGGCAACATATTTCATCTAATGGCTTGCCACTATCATTTGAAAGAGTGGAAGCCATTTTACAAATTGCTTGACAAATACTGCTAGAGAATTGCGCTGCTTCCTTGGCATGTTCAGTTTCTATCGTCGACATCTGCCATTCTCGGTTGAGCTACAAATACCACTGACCACAGCATTTGCTGGTCCGAAATCAAGGGTAACTAACAGATGGAGCACTTCTCACTTACCCTGAACTGGGTCCATCTCTCACACTAATGACATAAGCTAAATAGCTGTCGGTGTGGCGTTACAACAGTTCCATGATGCCACTTAGCAGCCGCTACCTTTTTACTTTCACAAGCTGTCTCTCTTCGCAGCAAAAGAGGAGCGTGTTTGGCAGACAACTTCTCCCTGTCTATTACACTATCAAGTACTTTCGCCCGCAATAGGAAGCCAGAGAGTTTACTAATATTACAGATCACAAACTTACGCATTCCTGCAAAACAATACCTGCTCTTCTCGCCAACATAACCAGCTGGTATTTATTGCTCAGTTCAGCATGGACGTGAAACACAGTTTGGCCAATGTGGTCAACAGCATCTCAAGCACCATCGATTTCGCTCAACTTGCTAAGGCACAAGCGTCTGACGAAGGACGCCAGGACCTCCTCAAGGATATTACATCGAATTTGAAATTTCGATTAGTCGACGTTTCCGGTGCAGATGTCAAACTGTACTGTGACCTCTCAACCAGAAAACCTCGTCCATTCTTGTGTGTTTGACAGTCAGTATAACTTGTGTCATCCTGGGATCAGCCCAACATTCCACATACACCCGCAGCAATTTGTCTGGCCTAGATTTCAAACCGATTGCAAAGAATATAAGTGTGTCAAGTGTCAACAAACCAAAGTTTCCTACTACATGCACGCACCAGTAGCGGACTTTCCTAACATAACTATGTGATTTGCTCATGTAAAAGTCCACACAGTAGGTCTGTTAACCCCGTAAAATGGACAATGTTATATTGTAGCTAGGATAGATCGTTTTACTCGCTGGCTGGAAGCAGTGACTGTTGATAACATCTCTGCAGAAACCTTATCATCTGCTATTGCCGGCCGGAGTGGCTGAGCGGTTCTGGGCGTTGCAGTCTGGAACCGCGGGACCGCTACGGTCGCAGGTTCGAATCCTGCTTCGGGCATGGATGTGTGTGATGTCCTTAGGTTAGTTAGGTTTAAGTAGTTCTAAGTTCTAGGGGACTGATGACCACAGCAGTTAAGTCCCATAGTGCTCAGAGCCATCTGCTATCCTTTCAAGCTGGATTTCTCGATTTGGTTCCCTGCTACACGTCCCAATGGACTGCGGCTGCTAATTTGAATCAGCTCAGCAATCTCTGCAACAGTGTTCACCACAAAACCACAAGCTACCATTTGGTGCATAACGGTATGATAGAACGTTGGCACTGTTCTCTACAGGCAGCACTCGTGTGCCACGAAACGTATTGGACAACAACTGTACCAATGGTTTTACTTGGTCCAAGGGATGCTTTCAAGTCTGCCAAGTAAGCAGGAGATCCCGGGTTCGAATCCCGGTTGGACACACATTTTCAACTCTCCAGGTTGATTTCTATCAATGTCCCATACATAGCTGATATTTATAATTCATTGAAATTTTATTCTTCACAGCTGTCATGATCCACCATGGGTCTGTTCTTTCGGACATGTCTGAAAGAACAGACACCACACACATATAATTACCGTGATCACAAACCAAGGATAATTTCTGTGCAAATGCAGACATACGCTCGAACTCATACAGGAACAGGCTTTGCAATGAGCATTGAGATTACTGGGCAGGGCAGGGAGCAGTACTTTCATAGTGTGTGGAGTAAATTGAGAATATGTGTCTGCAAGGGGGCGTGCTTGAGATAAGTCCACGCAGCCGCGCTAATACCTGTGTCCTCAGTGGCTTAGGGGTAGTCTGCTTTCCGCAATCGTGCGGCTCGGGCGGCTGTTTACGTCCCCGTTTCGCGAGTATGTGGTTGTTTACTTCGTGTTAGCCTTCGATAGCGCTTGCAACTTCGAACTAGAATGGCTCATTCGTACCGACACTACTATCAAGATCAGCTTTAATAATGAATTTGCACGACCGAACGCATTTGAAGTAAAACGATTTATACGCGAAGAAATTAAAATTGAACCACACGATATGATTGGCATCCACTTCTCTATCACAAGCAGTGTGGTCTACGCCAAACTGACGAACGACACGGTGTGTGCCAAGATCGTACGTGACCATAAAGATGGATTTAAACTTAACCATTCAGATGGCCATGTCAGAACGGTAGCTATTGATCATGCGGGATTGAGAACTGTAAGAGTATTTGAGTTACGATTTGAGGTTCCGGATCAGATTGTGGTTAACGCGCTACAACCCTATCGTCTGGTACTTACTCACATAGCAGAAAAATGGACAACGTTTACCACGTACCTGGTACTTAATGGTGTGCGACAAGTACAGATTGAGTTGTGAAAACATGTGGCATCTTATCTCACGATTGGAGGCTCCAGAGCGATAGTCATTTACGACGGTCAGCCAAAAACTTGCTCAGGCTGTGGTCAGGAAGGCCACGTTCGTTCAGCGTGTCTCCAACGAAGAATTGCACAAATACCGACAGGTGAATCTGTAACAACACATGTGGCGACGTCTCTCCCTCTCACTTATACAAATGTGTTCCGGAAGGACTCCCCACCGAACAGTGACAGCACCCAACAGCTGGACAGGCCAGTCGAAAAGCCGACGGCAGCGGATGACGACACGAGCATGGTGACGGCGGCGACGGCCCCCGCCGAGGAGCACTGACTGATACCACCTGTACAGAGATCAGAGGAGCAAATGGTCGTGGACGGGTCGAATGCCGCCAATGGCTGCCTTCGTGTCCCACTGCAGTGGTGACAGAGACGCTCGCCCACATTCGGATACAGAAACGCAAACACGTAAGCAACGGTCTCCGAAACTGTCAGCGACATAGCAATACTTGTTAAAGACGGCATCACGGCAGAGGTTGTACTGTATCTACCATCGGCACAGGGATTAGCGATGACAGCACTTGATGTATGACTCATCAACATGTATGCACCGTCCGGTACAGATAGGAGGCGAGACGTTCCTGCTGATGGCTCTCGATCTTACACCATAATCGGGTCCATCAACATGAGGTGGGCCGGCCGGAGTGGCCGAGCGCTTCTAGTCGCTACAGTCTGGAACCGCGCGACCGCTAAGGTCGCAGGTTCGAATCCTGCCTCGTGCATGGACGTGTGTGATGTCGTTAGGTTAGTTAGGTTTAAGTAGTTTTAAGTTCTAGGGGACTGATGACCTCAGATGTTAAGTCCCATAGTGCTCAGAGCCATTTTTGAAGATGAGGTGGCAAATACGAGGTAGCCAGGGAGGTGTAAACGTCGGTTCTACTATGCCAAGACTGCTCGGTAGCTACAACAGGAAAACACAATTAATTAGCAGGAGTACAAAATAAGAAAGTATTTATTATTTAACTTTGCTGTAGTCCATTATCAGTTGGTCGAGAGTTATAGAAGACGCGACTAGACTAAGCGTCTGTAGAATGACATAATTTACAAATCACAAATCTTGCAGTGACGAATTAATCCCTCGTAATCTTGAATGTCGAATCCGGTGAATTTGAAGACTAACTTGGAACGGAGCTACAAAGACTTGATGGCAGCAATGACTGAGCTGCAGACGATGACTAGCACCGGCGCTGGCTGACCACTGAGCGCGGCTACGAACTGTGTAGACTGGCACAACTGCACTACTCTCCTGCTACCAAGTGAGGTGGCGCAGTGGTTAGCACACTGGACTCGCATACGGGAGGACGACGGTTCAATTCCGCGTCCGGCCATCCTGATTCAGGTTTACCGTGATTTCCCTAAATCACTCCAGGCAAATACGGGGATGGTTCCTTTGAAAGGGCACGGCCGACTTCCTTCCCCATTCTTCCCTCAGCCGATGAGACCGATGACCTCGCTGTTTGGTCTCTTCCCCCAAAAAACAACAACTCTCCTGCTGCACATGAAATGGCCCAGCGGCACCTCGCGGCGAGCATAAGTACTGCGGCTGGCTGTGTACTCTCTGGCTAACACAGCCGTTCCTCTGTTCCGTTTATCGAGAGAATCGCATCCGGCGTATCGGTCTCTCAGGCGGCGGTGTTGTCGTATGACTGACGACATTACAGCTTCTTCACAGATGAAATTTCCCCGCTCTCCCAAGTTCGACACGACCGATTAATCTTAGGAGGCGATTTTAATTGTGTACTTACACCAAAAGACCAATTTCCTCGATACACCCCGTGCCCAGAATCACGAATGTTGGTGCAGAGTATGCCTCTGGTTGACATCTGGGAGTATCTCCATGGCCTCCGCCCTGGATACACCCATGCAACGACTCATTCCGCTAGCCGTCTCTACCGAATATATGTCACACGCAATCTTAACCCTGACGTCCTGGAAGCAAAGCAGTGGCCGACAGCCTATACTGACAATACAGCATTAGTGTGTACAGCCTCCCTCCGGCTGCAGCAAGTGTGGCGTAGCCGCGGTCCTCGGTCAATGAACGTCGCCCACCTGCGGGACCCAGCTTGTCGAGACGTCACTGAAGATGTTTGGAGATCTTGCAAACGACGCCTCCGGTCGTATCCCAACCCCTAAGCTGGTGGACGGATTGCGCCAAACCGGCGCTGCGCCGTGCAATGAAGACATATGGTCGAGAGGAGGCAGAGTAGTGACGTCAGATGATGGACTTCCATTTCACGGTGCTAGGGGAATGCCCGAACAAATGCCTTCTCCGGAGCGGCAAGAGGCGGTAGAACGAGCAAAGGCCAAAATTATATCCATCGTGCGACGCCACTTCGAAGGCACGGTCGTCAGGCGCGGACACTAGATCGGGTTGCAGGAGAACGCCCATCGATGTATCACATCATCAACGAAAACGGATGATGGCAGACACCTAACATCGCAACAACAAATAGGCAATGCCTTTGTAGAATATTACACTCATCTTTACACCGCAGTAGATACCGATATGGCGGCCGTCAACGAAGTTACGCATATGATTTTCGGCACCGTTGATCCAAAAGCGGAAACACATCTGGTGAAGGAGATTACAGAGGAGGAAGTGATGGAAGCCATTGGTATGGGAGCGGTGAACAAATCGCCGGGACCAGATGGCTTCCCTCTGGAATTCTACAGGACCTTAAGCTATGTGATTGCACCACGATGGACTACTATCTGCCGCGAATTAATGTCTCCTGACGTGCCCTTTTGTGGAGCGGCTGATTGTCCCGATACACAAACCCTCGGGTGGTACACGGAAAAGGGACTACCGACCACTGACGCTTCTTCTTAACTGCGACTTTAAAATATTCACCAAATTATTAGCAGCACGCGTCCGAAGAGTATTGCGCCGAGTAATCTCACTAGATCAAACTTCCCTCGGAATAGATAACAACATCCAGACGGCGCTTGTTGAATATTGCGATTCGATCGCCCTAGCAAAGACGTGCCTCTGGCACTAGCGTCAACAGATTTTGATCAAGCCTTTGATAGAGTTACCCACAACTATCTTGCAGAAGTCCTTACACACATGCGATTTCCCCGACCATTTATCACTGTCGTAATGTGGCTACTCAGCAATGCGTCCTCGAAAGTGATCGTCAATGGACGCACGAAAATATCTCTAGTCGTAGCGAGATTGGTCAGACAAGGCTGTCCCTTACCAACGACATTGTACGCACCGGCTGTCGACCCATTACTCTGCGGCCTACGACACCGATTGACAGGACTGACTTTGTAAGGATAACACATTTCCATGCAAGTCATGTGTGATTGACCTGGTGCTGATAGTACAGAATGAAAACGATATGAGTGTGGCTTTAGATTGGATACGCAAATATGGAATGGCCACTGGCAACCGTATAAATGTGGAAAAGTCTGTAGCGATGAATATTGGTGTTGGACTAACGGAAGAATGTGTAGCACCCTTACGGCTAATGGATACCTTAAATAGGTATTGTTTTTACCAACGATATATGTCGCACCGCAGCGTACAACTAAAAGAGACTACTACAGTCAGTCCAGATGAGCATTAGAGGAAACATCACACGGGCATTAGACATGATCCAGCGGGTCACGTATGGTAACACCTACCTGGCGTCACGAATTCTGCATTTTGCTCAAGTACTCCCAATGCCGGTGACGATAGCACGACGAATACTGGCGGCGTTCGGTTCCTTTGTGAGTGCAGGTCTACTGTTTAAAGTAAGATACGACGCCCTTACCCTCCCTCTTAGTCGGGATGGAATTGGTTCTGCGCACGTTCGCGATCGAGCGGTGGAACTATATATCAGCACAATGTTAAAACTGTGGAGACGACATCAGACTTGTCTGACATGAATCTTAATAGAAGACCTAGCACCAGTTTCTCGAATGGCGCCAGTGGCGGTCCAGAACATTTCCCAGTCACTCCAACATATACGCACTTTTTTTCAGAGATGGCCAAAAGAATGTAATGGACTTTTGCACCTTTTTACAGGAACGACATCTCAAGAGCATGAACAATCCGAAATACCGACAGAATTTCTCTGACTTCCTATGGAGTGCGTTTCAAGATCCCCCGCATAGCTTGAACGTCCAGGGTAGGAGAAGTTAAATTATTGAAGAGAAGAAAGAATGAATGGAAGATAAGAATCGGTGGATACATTATCCTTACGAGAAGACAAACCCGTATGACAGAACAGCAGCGGGAGGGGGAGGAGGAGGGGGGAGAGGGGGATTGGTGGAAATACGATTCGCCATTGTTGTGATGTGTGTTGCTTTCTTTATGTAATGCGAGAATAGTAGTTTACTAGCTTTCAAGCAATACAGAAATATTATTTGTGGTATGACAACGCAATGATTGTTGTCGACATTTAAGTTCACTTAAATATGTGGACCAGGATTTGCTTTAATTTGAGAAAGATACTTATTGATATTTGATTCATGGTTAGAAAAGTATTTCTTTTTAACGTAATTTGATTGTGTTTTTCATTTCTGATGTATGATTACCTTTTCAAAGCTTACTACGTATCGCAATGTTAATTTTACATCAGTCTGGTTTCTAGTTATCCTTTCAGCTTCTATATATATAAAGAAATTGTTAATATCATTTTGTAATACCAACAAAATGGTAGTTTTTTTCTCTAGTTCGTGTAGAGTACTTGCCTGCAAAAAAAAGGAAAAAAAGAGAAGTCCTTTTTAGATGGTTCAAATGGCTCTGAGCACTATGGGACATCTGCGGTCATCAGTCCCTTAGAACTTAGAACTATTCAAACCTAACTAACCTAAGGACATCACACACATCCATGCCCGAGTCAGGATTCGAACCTGCGACCGTAGCAGTCGCGCGGTTCCGGACTGAAGCGCCTACAACCGCTCGGTCACCCAGGCCGGCTAAGTACTGTTCCTCCCTCTAATAAAATATTTTTAAAAAAAGGCGGCTAAGAAAAAGACGCTGGCACTGTTCTCCCTGCCGCCGTTGGATAAACAGCTGCAGCAGCAAGTCGTATACTCTTAGCTCACTTATTTGTTACGTAGTTTAATTCTTAATTTCTTTGCGTGTTTTTGGTATTTGCGTTGTTTAATTCATAACTTTCGGGCGTATTGTAGTATTTCAGAGTTGTAGCATCGCGTTTTAGTACGTGAATAGCGTAAAATCGCGTAGTCTCCTTCCACCGCCGAGCAGTGTGTCAGCAGTGCGCAAGTAGCAGCATTACTGCATTTACTAGGCAATCTTGTATTTTAATAACCGTTTAAATTTTGTGTCGAATTGTTTGTGCTCTCTGTAGATTAGTTCAGACGTTCTTTGCACAACAGTTTTTGGCGTGGATAGGGACTGCAACTGCTGTGTTCGGATGCAGGCTGAGTTGGCATCCCTTCGCTCCCAGCTTCAGGCAGTGTTGGCTTCGGTCACAGCTTGTGGCATCACTGTGGGGGTCTGGATGGGGGTTTGTCGGGGACGGCCAGCTCGTCGCACGCATCCCCCGATCGGACTACGACTGTGGCTGCCCGGGATACTGCCCACATTGTGGCTGATCCCTCACTTGTGGTAGAGTGGGAGGTCGTCTCGAGGTGTGGCAGGGGGCGAAAGACATTACGAAGGGCTGAACGGAAGGCCTCTCCAGTTTGTCTGACGAACCGGTTTCAGGCTCTGTCTCAGGCTGATACTGATCTTCAGCTGGACATGGCTGCTTGTCCTGTTCCAGAGATTGCCCCTCAGTCTGCAAGATCCGGGCGGTCGCAGAGGGTGGGCTTACTGGTAGTTGGGAGCTCCAACGTCAGGCGCGTAATGGAGCCCCTTAGGGTTATGGCAGCAAGAGAGGGGAAGAAAACCAATGTGCACTCCGTGTGCATACCGGGGGGAGTCATTCCAGATGTGGAAGGGGTCCTTCCGGATGCCATGAAGGGTACAGGGTGCACCCATCTGCAGATGTAGCATCTGCTCATGTCGGCACCAATGATGTGTGTCGCTATGCATCGGAGGAAATTCTCTCTGGCTTCCGGCGGCTATCTGATTTGGTGAAGACTGCCAGTCTCGCTAGCGGGATGAAAGCAGAACTCACCAACTGCAGCATCGTCGACAGGACTGACTGCGGACCTTTGGTACAGAGCCGAGTGGAGGGTCTGAATCAGAGGCTGAGACGGTTCTGCGACCGTGTGGGCTGCAGATTCCTCGACTTGTGCCATAGGGTGGTGGGGTTTCGGGTTCTGCTGGATAGGTCAGGAGTCCACTACACGCAGCAAGCGGCTATACGGGTAGCAGGGGTTGTGTGGCGTGGACTGGACGGTTTTTTAGGTTAGATGGCCTCGGGCAAGTACAAAAAGGGCATCAGCCTCAAAGGGAGCGGGGCAAAGTCAGGACATGCGGGGGCCAAGCAGCAATCGGTATTGTAATTGTAAACTGTCGAAGCTGCATTGGTAAAGTACTGGAACTTCAAGCGCTGATAGAAAGCACCGAAGCTGAAATCGTTATCGGTACAGAAAGCTGGCTGAAGCCAGAGATAAATTCTGCCGAAATTTTTACAAAGGCACAGACGGTGTTTAGAAAGGATAGATTGCATGCAACCGGTGGTGGCGTGTTCGTCGCTGTTAGTAGTAGTTTATCCTGTAGTGAAGTAGAAGTGGATAGTTCCTGTGAATTATTATGGGTGGAGGTTACACTCAACAACCGAGCTAGGTTAACAGTTGGCTCCTTTTACCGACCTCCCGACTCAGCAGCATTAGTGGCAGAACAACTGAGAGAAAATTTGGAATACATTTCACATAAATTTTCTCAGCATGTTATAGTCCTAAGTGGAGATTTCAGTTTACCAGATATAGACTGGGACACTCAAATGTTTAGGACGGGTGGTAGGGACAGAGCATCGAGTGACATTATACTGAGTGCACTATCCGAAAATTACCTCGAGCAATTAAACAGAGAACCGACTCATGGAGATAACATCTTGGACCTACTGATAACAAACAGACTTGAACTTTTCGACTCTGTAAGTGCAGAACAGGGAATCAGTGATCACAAGGCCGTTGCAGCACCCCTGAATACGGAAGTTAATAGGAATATAAAAAAAGGTAGAAAGGTTTATCTGTTAAGCAAGAGTAATAGAAGGCAGATTTCAGACTACCTAACAGATCAAAACGAAAATTTCTGTTCCGACACTGACAATGTTGAGTGTTTATGGAAAAAGTTCAAGGCAATCGTAAAATGTGTTTTAGACAGGTATGTGCCGAGGAAAACTGTGAGGGACGGGAAAAACCCACCGTGGTTCAACAACAAAGTCAGGAAACTACTGCGAAAGCAAAGAGAGCTTCACTCCAAGTGTAAACGCAGCCAAAACCTCTCAGACAAACAGAAGCTAAACCATGTCAAAGTTAGCGTAAGGAGGGCTATGCGTGAAGCGTTCAGTGAAATCGAAAGTAAAATTATATGTACCGACTTGATAGAAAATCCTAGGAAGTTCTGGTCTTACGCCAAATCAGTAAGTGGCTAGAAACAGCATATCCAGACACTCCGGGATGATGATGGCATTGAAACAGAGGATGACACCGTAAAGCTGAAATACTAAACACCTTTTTCCAAAGCTGTTTCACAGAGGAAGACCGCACTGCAGTTCCTTCTCTAAATCCTCGCACAAACGAAAAAATGGCTGACATCGAAATAAGTGTCCAAGGAATAGAAAAGCAACTGGAATCACTCAACAGAGGAAAGTCCACTGGACCTGACGGGATACCAATTCGATTCTACACAGAGTACGCGGAAGAACTTGCCCCCCCCCCCCCCTCTAACAGCCGTGTACCGCAAGTCTCTAGAGGAACGGAATGTTCCAAATGATTGGAAAAGAGCACAGGTAGTCCCAGTCTTCAAGAAGGGTCGTCGAGCAGATGCGCAAAACTATAGACCTATATCTCTGACGTCGATCTGTTGTAGAATTTTAGAACATGTTATTTGCTCGAGTATCATGTCGTTTTTGGAAACCCAGAATCTACTCTGTAGGAATCAACATGGATTCCGGAAACAGCGGTCGTGTGAGACCCAACTCGCTTTATTTGTTCATGAGACCCAGAAAATATTAGATACAGGCTCCCAGGTAGATGCTATTTTCCTTGACTTCCGGAAGGCGTTCGATACAGTTCCTCACTGTCGCCTGATAAACAAAGTAAGAGCCTACGGAATATCAGACCAGCTGTGTGGCTGGATTGAAGAGTTTTTAGAAAACAGAACACAGCACGTTGTTATCAATGGAGAGACGTCTACAGACGTTAAAGTAACCTCTGGCGTGCCACAGGGGAGTGTTATGGGACCATTGCTTTTCACAGTATATATAAATGACCTAGTAGATAGTGTCGGAAGTTCCATGCGGCTTTTCGCGGATGATGCTGTAGTATACAGAGAAGTTGCAGCATTAGAAAATTGTAGCGAAATGCAGGAAGATCTGCAGCGCATAGGCACTTGGTGCAGGGAGTGGCAACTGACCCTTAACATAGACAAATGTAATGTATTGCGAATACATAGAAAAAAAGATCCTTTATTGTATGATTATATGATAGCGGAACAAACACTGGTAGCAGTTACTTCTGTAAAATATCTGGGAGTATGCGTAGAGAACGATTTGAAGTGGAATGATCATATAAAATTAATTGTTGGTAAGGCGGGTGCCAGGTTGAGAGTCATTGGGAGAGTCCTTAGAAAATGTAGTCCATCAACAAAGGAGGTGGCTTACAAAACACTCGTTCGACCTATACTTGAGTATTGCTCATCAGTGTGGTATCCGTACCAGATCGGATTGACGGAGGAGATAGAGAAGATCCAAAGAAGAGCGGCGCGTTTCGTCACAGGGTTATTTGGTAACCGTGATAGCGTTACGGAGATGTTTAGCAAACTCAAGTGGCAGACTTTGCAAAAGAGGCGCTCTGCATCGCGGTGTAGCTTGCTCGCCAGGTTTCGAGAGGATGCGTTTTTGGATGAGGTTTCGAGTATATTGCTTCCCCCTACTTATACCTCCCGAGGAGATCACGAATGTAAAATTAGAGAGATTCGAGCGCGTACGGAGGCTTTCAGACAGTCGTTCTTCCCGCGAACCATACGCGACTGGAACAGAAAAGAGAGGTAATGACCGTGGCACGTAAAGTGCCCTCCGCCACACACCGTTGGGTGGCTTGCGGATGTAGATGTAGATGTACAGGCAGCACTAGTGTCTCACGAAACAAATTGGACAACAACTGGACCAATGGTTTTACTTGGTCCAAGAAACACTTTCAAGTCTGCCTATATAGTAGTAAGCAGGAGATCCCGGGTTCGAATACTGATCGGGCACACATTTTCAACTCTCCCCGTTGATTTCTATCAACGTCCCATACACAGCTGATGTTAGTAATTCATTTGAAATTTCATTGTTCACGCCTGTCATGATCCACCATGGTGTCTGTTATTTCAGACATGTTCTACAGAACAGACACCATAAACATATATTTCACATAGGTTTGATGTCATGCATAGTTTCACTTACCTCGAATCAGAATTAACTGTAAGAACAATGTCAGCTCTGAAATCCAAAAACAAATATTTTCTGCCAACAAGTGCTGCCATGGCCTCATAAAATATTTGAAATCCAAGCTACTGCTGAGGAACGCTGAAGTTAGGATGCATGAAGTTTTAGTATGGCTGCTGCTAACATGGAGACCAACAATTTGATGGAAGGTAACTGGGCATATCCGTGAGAAAGATCTTGAGACGAATTCATGGGCCAGTGGAAGCAAATGGTGTCTAGAGGAGGAGATTTAGCTGTGAATTATATAATCAGACATCGTCAGTTACATTAAAAGGCTGGACTGGGCAGGGCATGTAGTGACAGCAAAAGACAGAATGATTAGGATGTTATTCAGCGCTGTGCCTAGAGGAACCAGAAGAATAGGGAGACCAAAGCTAAGATGGGAGTGAGATGTCAGAGAGGACGTAAGGAATATCGGAATTCAAAATTGGAGGAGATCAGTGCTAAACAGGGAAGAATGGAGTAATCTTCTACAGAAGACCATGACTCACAGAGGGCTGTTGCGCCAAAGATGATGGCGATGAGATTCATTCTTATATCTCAGGGAGTATTCTACATACTCTAAAACTTCTCTGAGTTGCTACATCTTAATAATTCCCATTTCTGTCCAATGTAATAACGTTTTGTTCGTTCCTTGTTCAAGAGTTTATATTCGTATGACATTCATGCTACAGCTCGACAGGGTGAAGTTAAAGACAGGGTGGTGGAAAAGTAGCCAGACTGACAGACACAAAATCACATGAATGTTGAGGCCGCTAATTTTGCGAAGCAGTGTGTTATCATTATGCTCTGTTTTCCTGCACACTGCACCCAGAGGCTCCAGCCACAAGATGTCTCTTTCTTTAGTCCACTAAAAACTTTTCTTGATCAAGAAGTAACGAAGTGGTTTAAGCGTAATCCAGGAAGAACAGCTTCCCAGTATCAAATACGTCCTCTATTTACTAAAGCCTATTGCAAAGCTGCTACCCCTGCTAATGGTTTACAACACTCTAGGCGCTGGACTCGAACCGTGGCTCATTTCCAGAACACATCTCTGCTTCGGAAGCAACTACAGACATTCCAGACTGTGAGTCTCGAAAGACATGCCGGTATGAAGTGTGTAATAAGTCGACCACATCTCTTTGTGAAATCCAAGACAAGGAGCCAAATGAAAACACTGAAGCTGTGGAAGTGAATGTGACTCCCACGCAAGTGGCAATGACAAACATCAGTTCCATTCCTTCCATCTTATCCAAAGAACACACACAAAAAAAGACAAGACACCCACTGTACTCACCAGCACGCCCTGCGTAAAACAACTTCAGCAGAAAGTTGAAGAGAAACACGAGAAAGAAATATGCGCTGATAAGAAAAAAGCAAACAAGAATCACAGTTTTAGAAAACAAACGTTCTTCAAAAAAAAAAAAACCTTTTCAACAACAACAGTGATGCTTCCGAAGATTGTCATTGCTTGAACTGCACTGAATTATACTAAACAACAAAAACTGGAACACCGGTTAAGGTGTCAGCACTCCACTTCGTGGACACACAATGAATGTGCTTGAGTAAGCTACAGAACAAAAAACTCTGTGATGTCTGCAGATTGCTGAGAATTATGTTTTTCAAAAATTCAACTTAGATTTTTTTCTTTTACATTTTTAATTCTATTTTAAATTTTAACGTTTTTAACTACGAATTGGTGAACTTTAATTGATATTGTCGAAGAATTGTTTAAAGAATTCTGTAATTTTTTACTTGTTCTTAACCACAAATCTATTAAATATATAAAATCTCTAACTTTTATATGAATTTCTTGTATTTTCTTACTACTGCGTCATCTTACCCTCACATATGCTTAAAATAACATATTATGCACGTTTTACAAGACTGTCAATTTGTATACCTTATATTAACTCAAAAACGTGCCACCAGGGTAGCATACCCTACTACCGAATGAGGCAAAGACCTGATACAAAAATAATTGAATATCATGGTTTATTAAGCAACAATGACCTAAAAACAAAATGGTATGCCATTTTAGCCCGGCTTCTCCTATTACAAAGCAAACGAAAATATGCACTGCCATTGTGAATGAAACCTCAAGAAAACAATTGAATGGTTTACACGGACTTGGTTTTCATTGTCAAATAACTTTCCATTGACGACAATATCTCTTGTTGAATTGTTAAAGTGGTGAAAATAAATACATTTAAGTCAATTCCCGCACATGGTTAACGCATTTGAGAGCTCACTTTCGCATTGAGAAGCTCTGTGTATTTTTCACCCCACCATCTTCGATCTAACACACGTACTTTTGTATCCTATAACGAAGCATCATAATTCATTTGCTCCTATAACCGCATTTTTTTAGTATCCTGTGCAGTTCACTACCAAGCGCAAGCCGGCCGGGGTGGCCGAGCGGTTCTAGGCGCTACAGTCTGGAACCGCGCGACCGCTACGGTCGCAGGTTCGAATCCTGCCTCGGGCATGGATGTGTGTGATGTCCTTAGGTTAGTTAGGTTTAAGTAGTTCTAAGTTCTAGGGGACTGATGACCTCAGAAGTTAAGTCCCATAGTGCTCAGAGCCATTTGAACCAAGCGCAAGTGTACCGACAATGTTGCCAGGTCCTTCGAATTTCTGAAAGATGTTCCGATTTTTTTAATTGTTCCAGAAAACGCGAGGTTTTGTGTAAAACTTCCGATATTTTCCAATCTTTCTTCATCGACAATACATGCCGCTACATAACACATACCTACCAATTCGATCATAACGAAATATTCCGTTAACAATTACTACCGCTTTACTCCTACAGTGTTGTTTGGACGCAAGGGCCGGCAAAGCCATGAAAAACAAGCGCTGCCCAGCTGATGTATTCCAAGTTTCGCCGATTCAACAAAGGAGCGTAAAGATCAACAAATCGCGTGCAAGGGGCTGGGCAGTTCGTAACTGTTTCTAGGTGACACCATTAAGCTTCTGCAAAGACGTGGAGAACTGTACTTGTTTAGATATAAGTTCGAAGTCGAATTCTGAATGTGTGGTGACAGCGTCCAAAAAGGCAAAAAATGCTACAAAACATAATCCCCAATGGAAAAAGAAACAACGTTTAGTGGTTGGCTCAGAAGCAGCAAAAGGTCCTTATAATGCCTGCTGCTGTTTATGTGATTTTGATCTAAAAATTACGCCTTGGAAAAATGATACAGTAAAGCACGCGAAAGGATAAGAAGCATGTCATTGATTGTGACGCCCAGTAAAGGCATCAGTTAGTGGCAACTCAACATTACATGACACAGTTCTCCCCAGTGAGATTAGCCCTGCTACTTTTGCTGCAGAGCATGATTTACCACTTCGGGTTATTGAGCATCACCTAAACTCATCCAGGTAGTGTATCCTGATTTACGAGTTGCAAAACAAATTCATTGTGGCAGAACAAAAGTAGCTGGAATCATAAATAATGCTACAGGCAAGTTTCGTGAAACTAATTGACACGCTTAAGAGAAATAAATTTAGTTGATGAATCAAGTGATAGGGAGTGCGTAAAGCATTTGTGATTGGCAGTACGTGTTCTGAGTGATGGAAACGAAATAACTTGGGTTTCCACTTGCTTATGCTGCTAGTCAAGTTCTTCTGTGACAGTAATATTCCTTGCAAAGAGAATATGATTCGTTTCACTGCGGATGGAGCGAATGCTATGTTAGGGGCCCATAATTCCTTATGCAATTTGTTTAAGCAAGATATTCCAGAGCTGTTCTGTTTAACCGTTCCTAGAGGCATAGAAGACGTGTATAATTATTTCCAGTGTAGCCCTAAACGTATAGGTAAATTAAAAAGAGTTTCAGAAATTTGTAAAAGTGAAGCCACAGAAATTACTTCATCCCAGGCGGACACGCTGGCTCTCTTTAAGCACGGTTCTATCCAGGCTTCTTGAGCAGTATCATTCTCTGAAACTGCTTTTTATCGATGCTATTGCTAACCACAATCTCCTGGCAAGTGACACAATTCTGTAGAAATTAAATGAAAATACTATACATCCTTTCTTAATTTTTTGGGTTCTGTGTTGGCTTTCTTCAACACATTTAATCTTAAGGTGTAGTCATAGTCTCCCCAAATCCACGCCATGTTGTGAGGTTGAGGCAGCATTGAAAATGATGTTAGAATGTTACATGAAAGAAAGTTATCTAAAATCAGCACCCTTGAAAGAAGTACAGTATCGACATCCCACTCATTCATCTCATGATGAACTGTATTTAGGAACAAATGTTTCGTCGAACATTGATAAAAATACACATCTGACTTGTGACCAATTGAAGAACTTTAAACTTCAGTGCTCAGACTTTTTGATTGTGAGTGTTCAGCAGATATTCAAACGGTTTCCTTTCAGTGATAAGGTTCTAAAAGATTTTATGGTACTTGACCCAATTTGCGTTAGAGACGAGAGAATTCCGACTGTTTCCTGTCTTGCATCAAAGTTTCCAAGTTTACTTAAAAATGACATTCAGTAAATTGACACAAAATGGAGGCTATTGAGAAATAAAGAGGCAAGATCGAAGAGTGCAGAACCAGCCGAATTCTGGAATGCTGTTCGTAAGCTGAAACGGGGAGATGGGACACCTATGTTCTCCAGGTTGCCAGCCACGATGATGTCGCTGTTCCCATTCGTCGGCTAGTGTGGAAAGAATATTTTCGACAATAAACAGAATGAAGACCAAGATAAGAAATAGACTGAGCACTAGAACGATGACAGGACTTTTCCATTCCAAAAGAATACGAGATTTGTGCCCTGTTTCCACATTCCTATTGGCATGGAATTTCTACGTCTGATCACTAATGACATTTTAAAGAATGGTAGAGAGAGAGAAATAGAAACCTAGATCGGTGAGTGAAAATAATATATCTTCTGGCACGTATCATCGAAGTTTAAAGTAACATACACTTAGTTGTCGAACTAAACTGTTGCAGATGTAATTCTTACAAAGGTTACTAGTAGATAAAAATAAAGAAAGTATCCAGAATTGGGTTTTCACTCTGCAGCGGAGTGTGCATTGATATCAAACTTCCTGGCAGATTAAAACTGTGTGCCGGACCGAGACTCGAACTCGGGACCTTTGCCTTTCGCGGGCAAGTGCTCTACCGACAATTTTTTGATATAGTTCGTTGCGTTTGGTCTGGGCGAACGTCACAACACATCCGCTCAAGTTGATCATTGATTCCTCTACTCCTTTACACGCTGAGCTACCGTGCCGGCACCGCTGAGCTACCCGAGCACGACTCACGATCCATCCTCAGAGCCTCAATTCTGCCAGTACCTCGTCTCCTATCTTCCAAACTTCACAGAAGCTCTTCTGCGAACCTCTGCAAGACGTTGTCTCTCATCTTGTTCTGGTTATAGGACACCATCACCCCAAGAAAATTTTGCATATACTACATTTTATAACAATTCCTGTAGCAAATTTATTATCCTTATTCTTGTTTACTTTGTGACAGCACACGAACTTTTCTTTCAGTTGGGACCAGACTGACACTACCATACCGAGTACGAGATTTTTCCAACGAAGTATTTTCCTCTTTCCTACATCGAATGGCGTTACCTTCTTGTAATGACTCTAAACTCGATGAATGTGCAGTCAATACTAAACGAAGTAGAGAGTGATTTCAGCTTCAACGACGCCTCAGATCTTACTAAAATTATATAAGCAAATATGACAGTGATTCAGAGTTAGGTGAGAAAGAGGGAAACGAAAATGAGATGGGAAATAAAAAGGTGTTACAAGCAACTGGGTTAAAAGACAGCGAAACAAAAGTTTACTCTTTTAATTGTAGCACACAAATATGCAGCGATTGTTGAAAAAAAAAAGTTTATAGGAACTGCGTATATAACTCTATTTTTTTAAATTTTGTATTTTAAGAAGTTTACAATTTCTTTGCGAAGGATCCTATTGTAATCCATTAATAATTTCTGACATAACTTTGTCATAGTAAAAAACTTAACAATTCTTTGTACACGGGATTTTTGTTACTTTAGAGTATTTATTTAAGAAGAAAGTGCTTGCAGCTAATTGTAGGTATGTTCGCCATAAAATATTAAGTATTAAGATTAAATTGATTCGAAGAGATTGTTTTATTTTCGTTCCTCTAGTGACAGATAGAGATATAAAGACTTCAGAAATTTTTCCTATATATTCCGAAATTTCTAAGCTCCATAAAAAAAATCGAACCTGGCAACAATGTGTACAGATGACAGACAGCAGACCTCTGCACCTGCATGGTTTCCAAAATAAGTCACACGATAAAGTTACAATTTATGCATAGACTGGTTTCCGAGATAACGCAGGAGAAGGCAGAACAACCGATGCTGTGAAGCACGAACGACAAGTTAATCAACTCCGGATATTAAACGTAAAATGATGCAAATTAACAATTGCACTTGGTTTATTTTTTTTAGAGATTTATTACATGCTCACGATCCATACAGTCAGGCCAAGATCCCTATTCCCTGAGACGCACAACATTCCATCGCCGAGCTGGACGGTGGTCGCGGAAGCGTAACCAGCGCTAACGGTGACAGAGGACTAGCAGTGCTACCAGGAACACTGGGGTTGCCAACCCCATACCAGCAAATGGATGCTGAACCCCTGAGGGGATGAGTGAAATTGCTGAATTGCGGCTGGCAATAGTACCTGCCAGCCACACACCTCAAAATAATCCACATTATTCGCACCTCCCTTATGTCGCTAATATTTAAATGAGCAGTATATCTCGAGTTTCAGCGTTGTGTTCATACAAATCATTACATGTGTCCGGCCCTGTCACTTAGCACTGGGGTAATGAGTTGTGAAATTGTACAGTTTTTAGAGGAAACTGAAATATCTCCCTGCCGTTGCACTTTTGTTGCGATACCAACTCATTGTGACAAAATTTTATAAAGCAAATTGTCACAAAACTTTGTAATCTTACACCTCTTAGTAATTTCAAAGATTTCTTCTACTGAGAATTGCCCTCCATTACATTACGCCCCTTTTAGGTATCATCATAGCCTATCCAGAGGAACTTTTCATGCCTTCTACCGTTTTATTGTCAAATCAAATTATGATTCATAAGTGGCTCCAATGGGAGAAGGAGGAGTGTACATGGTGGGCAGTCAGACTGAGTGGCCGAGTACTGCTGACTCTTCGAAAGCGTCGCTGTTGGGGGGACATTACCGAAGTACCCTCTCTTGCAGCCAGTAAGAGAGCAGAGATTGGTTAGGTGGAGGTAGGGGGCAGGTTGGGGGCTTTACGGGATCACTCTCTTGTCCGCCAGCTCTCACCCCGAACCAGACGTTCTCTCCTGCTCGTCTCTTGCGCATCATACTCCATCAATCTGGTGCGGTAACCACCACAGATCATCACATGTATCCCTTAGTAATAAATGACGGAGCAATAAACTCCAGCCACGAGGAAGGAAACCTCTAGTTTCACATTTTTAACAAATTTCTTTGCACTACTCAATGCCCAATCCTGCCCAAGTCCCAGTCTCAGTCAATTCAAACGCAGTTCAGTTATAATACAGATATAGAAATATTAATGTAAGGCAACAAAAAGATAATGGCAAATGCAACAAGCTGCAAAAATTCTTCACACTTATTTTATTACAAAATAAAATATCTACTAAATAACTGAAAAATGGTAATCTGTACTTAATCTAGCCAATTTATAGACAGTTACAGGCCTCATAAAATTTTCATTCCTGCGATGTAGAAAGTTGAGTTAATTTACACATGTTCCTTAATCATTTCTAGAGCCAGTCTATCGTTAGCATTCATAACAAGGTTCCTGGTCATTAATCATTAGTTACAGAGCAACGCAGAAGTCACAACAATGCTTCACGCGACCTTAGAATCAACATGATATCGCACAACTAAGTTTTCCGAAGCAAATTTAAGACAAGGCGCCTGAGACCGCGCGTGGTGTCTGAAGTATTGAAGAGCGTTCTACTGTGGTGTGGGAACGCCATCTTTGGACTGTGCCATAGTGCCCACAGGGTAAAATCTGTTCGACAAAAGCGCTGCTGGTATAGCGACCAGGGCATCTGGCTGGCCAGGAGAGAACCTGTGTTCGATTTCCATACACAGTTTTCATTTGTGTTCTTTTCTCCACCGATACTGTTAGGATTAGGAGTTCAGAAACATAATAAGTAAGCAACAACAACAAGGTAGGCAGGTGAATTTCACAAACGACTTGACTTAGTAAAGAATTAAAATTTTAATCGTGGTTGCCTAACCACAGCACTTTCACATGCCGTTATAAGCAGTCAGTTCCCTTCAAACAACTAAATCTATGATACATGTCATGTAAACATTCGAAGCAAATATATTTGCAACACAAAGAACTGATAATGAATGCAATCTTCTCCCAACTACATCGCTCAAAAAATGGTTGGCTCTGAGCACTATGCGACTTAACTTCTGCGGTCATGAGTCGCCTAGAACTTAGAACTAATTAAACCTAACTAACCTAAGGACATCACACACATCCATGCCCGAGGCAGGATTCGAACCTGCGACCGCAGCGGCCGCGCGGTTCCAGACTGTAGCGCCTTTAACCGCTTGGCCACCACGGCCGGCTTACATCGCTCATTCCGACGATTTGATGGAAAACAAATTTAGTTTCATTTAAAAATCTTTCCTTTTCGGAAATGGATTTTAATACATACCACACATACAACGAAATCGCCTGAATAATGGGTGCTGAAAGCTGATAATGAATCATGCTAAGTATCTTTGGTGCATCCGAACCGTTGCGCAATTTCCGTTGGGTTTCCAGAAACTAATCGCAGATCCGAAACCTCCAAATGAAGTTCTGCACCGCGCCTCGTTGCAAACCAGCATCGCGCTGTCGGCTGCCCCCGGTCCCTCGTGACGAATTCACAGCAGTGTTACACGGAACTGTTTTCATACGAGACTTAAAGATTTGATTCTCCACTCATCCAAGCCGTTTGAGAAATTTATTAGCCTGTCTTGTTATTCTTCCATATTGATTACCTTATTAACCATCCTGGACCTATCAAAGTGCTAAATGCATCGAACACAGGCCTTCTGCTCGCCAGCCAGATTCTTTCGTTGAAGAGCCTTCACGTTTTGCGAACGTAACGGGCACGTTTCTATGAAGGTCTTCTTTTTCCGATCCCAGTATGACGACGAAGAATGCACAATTTTCGACGGTCTTTCGAGCCTATTAATTTTGAGTCGATTGCTGTTTAGAACGAGGTGGTTTTCTCTAAAGCGGTGAGGTAATGAACCAAATATTGTTAGAGTCTTTCATTTCAGATTTACGCAAGCGATCTGCCAAGTACGATCCCAGTCGTTTGGCCGTGTTTAAGGCTTTCCTCTTGTTAGTGGAGAACGGGAAGAACTGAGCAAGTTCGCCCCTCCGCACACTGAAACCCGTCTTGGTGCACCCATAAGCCTGTGGAGTATCCCCCAGCTGTTGCGGTATCCCCTGTGTAGACGGAAAAATAAAATCAGGTACTACGATTAACGTGGCTTCAATTTGACAGTGGATTCAAGATGTTGGTGGACTAAATGGTACTCTAGTGCTCAATCGTTGGTGTAAAGTTGGTTCGAGGCGTATGTTTTGTTGTTAACCAAATACAAGACAGTTACAACATGTCACTTACCGCTCGATTTGCAGGTAATGTTCAAATGTGTGTGAAATCTTATGGAATTTAAGTGCTAAGGTCATCAGTCCCTAAGCTTACACACTACATAACGTAAATTATCCTAAGGGCAAACACCCATGCCCGAGGGAAGACTCGAACCTCCGCCGGGACCGGCCGCACAGTCCATGACTTCAGCGCCCCATACCGCTTGGCTAATCCTGCGCGGCTTGCAGATAATAACATATTAGATGTGTTATACATATATGACGTCAGATATTCGCATGTTTATTGCCAGTGTTATATGTGTGATTGTAAAGTTTCAGTTGTGTTTTTAAAAGGTTCTTTGGTGTCTGTTTCACGTCGAAGGAGAACGCCGTAACAGACGTCGGCCCCATCTTCGGCGCTGCCACGAAGCTGAAGGCTGGCCGCTGTTGCACACCAAGCAAAGGCCATCACGCTGCGACAAGATTATGTCGGCATGCGTCACGGCATTCTGATTCACGTAAGATGAAATGAATTTAACTGTGCACAACAAACATAATAATGGTCGATCAATGACGCAAATGGAAATTGTAATGATGATTGGTTAGATCTTGTCTTGGCGTCATGCTACTAACATCGATGTTAACGTAATACTTATGCTGTTATGAAATGCGCCGGGGGACGTCAGAATTTATTTATTTAGCCGTCACGAGTTTGCTAAAGTCATCTCGGGGCAGGTGAAAATCCCTGATCCGGCCGGAATCGATCCCGTGACCCGCGCTCGTGAAGCGGAAACGCTATCGCGAAACCACGGGCTACGCTAGTCCGCTCAGTAAATTAATATTATTATCATTTTAAAGCGAAAATAAAGTCACATACTTCCCAGCATTCAGCGTTCATTGCCAACATCAGCACACTACGCCGCCACTACCTTAAATAAAATTTAAGCTATCTGTTAACTGACTGAAGTAATTCAAATCCGTTGTGGTGCTCCCCTCTGAAAAGAAAGTCCGAAACGATCAGGCTGAGTTATTATATGTAGCTGATTAAAAGTTTTCGTCCACTGAGTGTACGTACAATGTTTACTGATGCTGTATGTTTAAATAACATAAAAACAGGCGTGGCACCGCAGTTTCGTTTTGATATGCAGTTTTCTCAAACTTGAGTGTTGATATTGTGTTGGGTGTAGTTAATCACTCACATGACCAAAACTGATTGATTAAATGGGGAATCCATCCATTTCAGGAGTATGTCTCCTTCTTGATCTCGTAATTATATACAGAGTTCGACACAAGTCCGTTATCCGAAAATGCACTACAGTGTTTTGTATCTTTAAAAGTTTATGCAAAGTAATTTGTCCTGCTCAGAATGTTGCCAGTGCCCTCCATTGTTATTTAGGCATGTAACACATCATTTAATCACTGTTTTACGAATCTTGTCATAAGAATTCCTATTATTATCAAAATGTTTTGAAATTCTTGTTAAATGAAATCCCATAAATTCTGTAGCTTTAATGGTTTTGTAGCGAAAACGTTGTCTTTCAGTGTCTCCCACATTGAAAAATCAGACTGTGTGAGGTCCATTGCTCTTGGAGCTCAATCGACTTTATTGCACCTGAAAACTGCCATTTAAATATGCACAGACGTGTCATTCACAGCGTGGTGGACCTCCGCCTTGCTGGCAGGTGAGGTTGTTCCTTACAGCTCCAAGCACAGGCGTATTGTCTAACTGAACACGTTAATAACTTCCCTCAATATTTCATGACGTGCTTCCGCAGTCACGGCCGCATCGACCAAGTAACGGCCATTCACTGCTTTGCTGCATATACCAGATGAAACCTAACATTTAGAAACAATTTCCTCCTAAACAACACTTTCAGAAGACAAGTACACTCAGTTTTAGTTGTTAAATCTTCCACTTGACTTAAAACTTGCTGCATCAGACCACATGATTGTTTTGCAAAAGTTATAGTCACTTTCCCTGCTGCGACTCACGTCTTCGATGAAGATCATGTCATTTACGGCATAGGCTTCTGATGTAATATTTTTAACATTCTACTTGAACTTCTGTAGTTGCTTAGAATCTCTTCTTGCAGTATTCTTGGGTGGTTGAATGAGAGTCTTTGCAATGAGCTGCAGATTTTGATCAGTAGTTATTAATTTTGGGCTGCCACTGCGAGGTATGTCAGCTACAGAATCTGTTACCTCTAACCTGTGATTTGATTTGTAGTTAGCTCGCCTACATGGTGGCTGTATTTGCAGGAAGTTTTCAAAGAAAGGTTGTCTTTCATCTTAATTACATCCACCACATCCGTAAAGTAGACCTGCAACGTTGTGCTGAAAATCTTTTGTTCATAATGTACGGTTTTCACACTTAGGCCAGTATTACACTATCAAATTTCTTTGTCCAATATCTTTGTCCAATATCTTTGTCAAAGATATTTGATGGTGTAATAAGGACTTTGTCAAATGTCGTCCAATATTTGATCAAATCTAGGGCCTCACTGTAGATTTGATCAAAGAAATCGCTTGTCTTCTGTTCACTGCAATGTGACATGTTACCACATGGAGCGCTAGCATCGCTGTAGCGTTCTGTCGTCTGTAGTGTTTTTATAAACATTGCCGGTAAATACAATTAGTGTGTGCCGACAACTACAAAATTAATAGAGATGTATGAAGCTGATGAGGCGGTTTACAACGTGAGGCACCATGAATACAAAAATAGATTAAGAAGATTGGAGACCTGACCTGACCTGACCTGACCTAACCTAACCTAACCCAACCTAACATAACGTAACATAACCATCTCCTGTAGCAAGGAAGCTGAGTGTTACAGTGAGCCTGTCTTCTGAAGATGTAACAGTTCCTAAGTGAATATTGTGCTTTGTGATATGAGGATGCACTTCACTGAGCACATACAGAAATGTATGCTCATACATTCTTAAATAATTGATGTACGTCCTGACGTCTTCCACTGTAAGCTCACATAACAAGTTTTGTTGAATGCTTTGATCGTGTCGTCGTAAAACCCACGGCTTCACCCAAATTAGATTTTAGTTTTTCGTTCCATAGATCCGTGCTGAGGAGATCCTCGTGGATGTGGAACGTGTCAATTTTTTTTAAGCTGAAATAACAATACTAATAGTATGAATAAATACAATACATCATTTGTTTCTATTAAAAATTTCGTCAACGGAGTAGAAGGAGCTGGCCACTAGTAAGTCTTTCAGGCTCCTTTTAAACTGATCTTTATTTGTAACTAAATTTTTTATGTTTGCTGGCAAATTATTGAAGATGAGTGTTCCTGAGTAGTGGACCCCTTTTTGAACTAAAGTAAGTGCTTTTAAGTCCTTGTGCAGATCGTTTTTGTTCCTGGTATTGTGTGTATGAACTGAGTTGTTTGTTGGAAAAAGAGATATATTATTTAGGACAAATTTCATTAAGGAGTAAATATACTGAGAAGCAGTAGTTAGTATATCCAGTTCTTTGAAGAGGTTTCTGCAGGACGTCCGTGAATTTACTCCACAAATAATACGTATTACACGCTTTTGGACTCCGAAAACTTTTGTTTGACTTGAAGAGTTACCCCAAAATATTATCCCATATGACATTATGGAATGAAAGTAGGAAAAGTATGCAAGCTTTTCAATTTTTATGTTGCCTATGTCTGCTAACACTCGAATTGCAAATACAGATTTGTTAAGGCGTTTCTGCAGTTCTGTGGTGTGCTCCTCCCAACTGAATTTATTATCAAGTTGTAATCCCAGAAATTTTAGACTGTCAACCTCGTATGTATGGTTCCTTTTTTCCCCCACTTCTTTTCCACATGTGCACACAATGCAATTGCGGTACGTGCAACTGCTGCGGTTAATAACAAGTTGTTGTAAGCCATCTTGAACTTTGACGAAAAATTTGATGGCAGTGTAATACCCCTTCTAGCACTACGTCAAAGATCTTTGTCAAATATATTTGACGGAATATTTGATCACATCATTGATCAAATCTTTGACAAAGAAATTTGATAGTGTAGTACCTGCCTTACAAAGAGATGCACAGATGACGCCAAAGCTCAGATTGTCACCTGTTAGTAACAAATTATCTCTGATATTACCTCCGAAAGAGATTTCACTGTGCACAGGTTTCGCAAGTTTTCAACGTGGGGGATATTACTTGATTAGTTTTCTGATGTGTGACCCTGGACAGAAACGTGCAGCAGTTAACTGACAGTGTATTTCGTCTCTTAAGAAATTTTGTGACATGTAATTAGAAAAAATATTTTGTGTGGTATTTTTCACACAAATACATAACAAATAACTTTAAAACTTCTCATATTGTGATTTATTTAACAAGACAGAACTTTCAACAAACCATTAAATATATGGGACATTACATACAACGCAATCTTATTGTTCATATGTTTTATAGTTTTTGGGATACATATGCTTGGTTTTTAAAGTTCCTCATAACATTGTTGACAGTTGACTTGTCATCAAGTTAAGGCCCCTGTTTATACGCGAAGGCAGAGACTGCCTCAAATTATAAAATCCTTTTCTTTTTTCTTCGAAATATTTCTCTTCAGTATATTCCTTCTCTGTTGCATGACAGGCTGCGTCACCATAACGAAGTCTTTGTTCATTGCATAGCACCATACTGCCTCCTGAAGACCCCTCGAGTGCAGAAAGCAACGGACTCTGCATCGCTGAACGAGAGGAATGTGCGTCCCCACCATAGAAGCCAGTTGCAGTGACTTCCACCGAGTTCAAAGTCTCCCAGTGTCTTTTACACTGTGGTCTTCAGTCGAATAACGGTGAATTTTGGGGACCTCATCGATCAATGCGACGGCGAGGCATCCAGCCCGAGAACACAATAAACCGAGGAATTATAAAGCGGGGCTGCACTGTAGATTTGGCGGGGCGACGCTATCAGCCGTCGGAGACACGCGAGGTCCGGGGACGAACAGGAAAAAATGTAAAAGCTGCTAAAGTTTATAAATTATACAGGTCGTAAAACGACCACACTGTGGTGGGCCGCGCACTGGTGCTCAGCCACCGCTCCACCGTCAGCTCGGCAGCGCACAGCCGCAATGTGGTGTCGCGGCAGTGGCGGCGCTGGCGGCGCTCCGCCTCCCGCAGCGGCAGCCGGCGATGTGTGCTCCGGGCGTAGCGGAAGGGGGAGCGGGGGGGCGGCTGCCAGCTGGACGCACTGCTGGGGCTGGTCTCCAGCTGCACCTGGAGTCCAGACGGGGGGACTCGTCACTGGTCTGCGTCTCCTCTCTCTCTCGCTCACACGCACACACATTATTTGGACAGTACGTGAACTAAACTGTATGGCCAAAAGATATGCGAACGGTTATCCTATTTAAATATGTGCTGTGTATGACTCCCAAAGTTTTCGGCTAGATGTTACGTATGGTACGGGAGTAGGCACTACATCTGAACTGTCTGTTAGAGGCTGTCACGTAGTGGACCTGGCTGCATGTCGCGAGATGACAAACTTGGAATGTGGGATGATAATCGGTACCAGATGCACTGCTCCTAGCATATCACAGATTACACAAGAATTCGGGAAGCCAGATGCATAAAACCACCCACATGATAACTAGAAGAACTTTATGTATGAAAGTAACGTCGCCTTCACACAACCGCTCATACCCCGATTGCACGCCATTTGAATGTGGGGTGAGATGAACCGATTTCCACCAGGACTGTACGGAAGAAAACGAAATGTGTAAGCTTCAGCAGGCAACGACTGACTCGTGTCATAGTGCCTTCCCATGACTGTTCAGTACAGAGTATCTCAGTGAGGGAGTAAGGATATTACAGTAATTTTGACTGCAAGATCTCCCAAAATGGATGCACGGGTGTAGAAGATCAGAGAGAACAGGTAAGCTAACGTTTCGCTGGTGGGTCGATGATAGCTGATGAACCACATGTGGGGGTGCACGTCCTTTCCTCCTGCTCTGGTAGATGAACAATCGTAAATCACCGTCCCCTAGCAAACGTCAGTGGTGATGGCAGATTAAGAACTATCATACAAGATCTCCGCTCACACGAGGTCGTTACTTACTGACTGTACCAGCAGTAGATGTCAGGGACGCGCATCATAAGGGTCCATTTCCATCACAGTCTCTTCCTCGGTCTGTTCTACACAATAGGCGCAGACACTCCCCAATTGTTCCTGCAGTACTTCATCAGTATCACTGTCCTTTTATGTGAATGGTATCGTGACGCACAAATCACTTCACACAAGCCTAAGCAACATGAAACACCAATTTCTCACTAGTATCTCCACATCTTAAAATTCCAAATCTTCCAAAACGATCAAGATTTTTTTTTTAAGAGGGATCAACATGGTCTTTTTAGTGAGTATCTGTTCCCACAGAGAGTTTCTTTCCGTTCCCTGGACTCTCCATGTATTCATTAATTTCTGAACCAGGACAGTACGTAGAAGTTTCACTCTATAACAAACTAAGGATCTCGTATCACTGTTTCCCCTGTTTCCCTCAATAACATCAAAGAGTTCCCACGATGTGTTATCATGATCTATTGTCAGCTCTTATGGGATGTTATCTGCTTATGTTACACTTTTAATTACGTGTATCACCTGTGTGTTATAAGGTGACAGACATACAATGTAACAAAATTAATTGACAAAGGAGACTGAAGCTGACAGGACGCCTGGAACAGCCGTAACAATGCACCTGCTTTAATTTAATAAGGAAACAGCACATGTGACCTTGTAACAGCCACCCGGGTTCCCGGGTTCGATTCCCGGCGGGGTCAGGGATTTTCTCTGCCTCGTGATGGCTGGGTGTTGTGTGCTGTCCTTAGGTTAGTTAGGTTTAAGTAGTTCTAAGTTCTAGGGGACTCATTACCATAGATGTTAAGTCCCATAGTGCTCAGAGCCATTTGTAACAGCCAACCATGCTTCAGTCAGATTTTACTCATAAAGCAGTAAAACTGTACGATGAGTGCCTGTTCCTTATCCTCATCCTCACAGACATCACTATGCTTCCTCAGACCCACAACTGGCCAAGAATTGATAGCGGCAGTCACAACTGTAGCCAACCAATGTCTCCAGGAATGAGTTAGCAAATGGCACAATAAATATTGCCTATCTGCCGTTTTTTATTCCTTGTATCGAAAACGAGAATTCCACAGTGCGGGGGGGGGGGGGGGGGGCTCCCCTTAATGAACATTCCTGACAGACGTTCACGTGTGTGACTCGGAACAAGATGTGTGCCAAGAAATACAACGGAACCCTCTCTGCACTGCGATTAACATTTGGAATATAGGCCCTGTAGAATAAGTGCAAAAGATATGAATTGGACATGGTCTGTTTCTGACTTGCCCCAAAGTATTGGCCGATAACCATGGTATTAACCACGTATGCCAGGGGAAAGGTACGTAGGATGATAACAAAATCTGTGGAAAGATTTAGATTCATTTATATTGGCACGATTTATAGGTATTTACCAACTAGATTAACGGAAGTGAAGCTACGCCATTCTTGCATTAATTCGTCAAACACTTTCATACAGTGTTTCCAAAAACAATAAATAATACTTTTTGAACGTATCCGCTCAGATACAACATAGTAACTTCATTTTAATCTTTGGAAAACATGTAAAATCCTTGGACTAAACGTGGGCTAACTGTGTAAATCATGCGAGTTCTGTTAACTTTGCTTTATTTCCGTAGTTGCGCCTAAAAATGTGAAATTTGTGGGGCGGATCGCAGGAAAGATGTGTCGAATTTTCGATATGCAGCTTGTAATTGCTTAATCACGAGTGAGAAAATCAGTAACATTTCGTAAACGTAGAGAGAAATATAAGCAACAGTGCATTCGGCGACTTTTCTGTATGGAAACAGATGAGAATCTTATCTATACTGATAGCAGGTACGCAGTCTTATACATCTTAACGTCCAGTTTAGTTAAGTATCAACTTTAGTAGAGAGTATATATGGCTAATTATAATCTACGTACGTGGTCAGAGACGGATGAAAAGCTGGTGAGGGTGTTGCAGGAGACATTGTACTGAAAACAATTGTGAAGAAACAAATTCTTTACGTTATACCGTTACTGAGTTGATTAGCATTGAAGTTAGCCAGTCAGCTATGGCTGTCAATTCAATCGAATTCCTAGGAATTACAACTACGAACAGCTTAAATAGATAAAATTATGGTGAACGCAAACGCAAGCACTTGCAAGTTCTAAAATGCGATAATGGACAGACAGTTTTGCGTTCGTGAGTTACAACTTATTGAAATGCTTCTTATCAGATAAAACACGGCTATTTCAGAAATAATAAATTTAAGGTAGATGACCAAAAGGTACGTTTTTTCGGTTTGCACAAACGAAACAATGAATATGTTTAGCTACACAATCTCTAGTACGCTACTTGAAATTTGCGCGCGCGAACACGTGATTGGTGAACTTCAAACGACGAACGTATCGAATTTTTTTCTTAACTTCTATTTCTCACCTGAGCCTCCCCTGCAACACTCTTACAAGCTTTTTCAGCCTTTTTCTAACCATCCTGTATAAACGAGAAGCTTTCACAATAATGCTTCTTCTGCACATGTTCACCGTTGTGATACGAAGAACTAGTTCAGCCACTTTCCAGATTGCCTTTTCTCTCGCCTTACAGAACATTCATTCAACTGATTCTTGAAGATCCGAGTAAGATTAACAGAAGAGTCTGTGAGACAGAAAGGATCTACCAAAGGGCGGCGCGTTTAGTCAAAGGGGAGAAGTAAAGGAGACGCTCAGCAAACGCTACAAAAGAGCCGTTGTGCATTGCAGAGATGGGTATTGTTGAAATTTCGGGAGGATGGTTCCCATTAAGAGTAGTTCAACATGTTACTTCCTCCCACAGAATTATGTGTCGAGAAGTGAACACGATGATAAAATCAGAAAAATTAGAACCCATACGGAGGATTACAGACATTCATTCTTCCCACGCGCCATTCGAAAGTGGAACACTGTTACTCAGAAACAGTAACGTGAATTGCGGAATATGGTCATAAATGTAAATTTGCGGAAAGTGGCAACTGTCTCTCAGCAGGGAAAAGTGTGAGGTCATCCACATGAGTACGAAAAGAAATCCATTAAATTTCGATTACACGAAAAATCACTGAAATATAAAGACTGTCAGTTCAACTAAATACCTAGAAAGCGTAATTACGAGCAACATAATCGGGAACGATCACGTAGGTAATGTTGTGGGGAAGGCAAACCAAAGACTGAAATTTATCAGCAGAACTCTTAGAACATGCAATTGTCCTACTAAAGAGTTTGCCTACGAGTACTGCTGTGGGGTGTGGGAACTTTACCAGACAAGATTGACGGCAGACATCGAAAATGTCCAAAGAAAAGCAGCTTGTTTTGAATTATCGCGAAATACGGCAGAGAGTGTCACGAGTATAATAATCTGCGGTGGCAATCATTAAAATAAAGGCGTTTTTCGTTGCGGCTATACCTTTTGACGAAATTTCAAACATTAGAAAATCAGCCAGATTATTGTGCACTAGACTTCAGCCTACTGTTTCTATATCACCTAATTCTTTGACTCCATACTTCTGAACTGACAGACACTGGAAGACTTCACCCTGCCATTCCTTTGTGCATGACCACTGTCACTAATTATAACAATAATAACACTAATTACAACACTGTGTAAGCTCTATATGTGTTTCTGTTGTGGTGTTCATAGTTTGTTTATCTGCTGCAAGGTGAGTGCTGACTCACCCAGCTCGTCGAGGCCAGCGCGCAGTCGAAACGCTCCTCTCGCTCGATGGCGCTCCTCCTGGAACGCGACCGCCAGTAGAACAGGTCGCCCCGAGAGCTCCTGGTCCACGGCGCGGGGCTGTGGAGAATCACCGAAGCGCTCGGCGACCCGAGGTACGAGGTGCGGCCCAGGCTGGCAGGGGGGCCGACCCACCAGTCGCGGTCCCCACAGGCTATGGCCCAGAGGCGCCGGATCGCGCGCCAGATGGCGGCCAGGGAGGGCGGCCGCTGGTCTTCCCAGGGCCAGTCCGGGCTCTCGTGCAGGCCCAGCCTCTCCAGGAGGTGGCCCAGCGCCGACAGCAGGTCCACGCTCGTCGTGCTGCGCGACACACTGGCCGTCACACACTCTACACGCACTAGCTGCAGCTGGCGTGGTGACAGGAAGCAGTTCTGAGATTGGGGCGAAGGGGGTGTAAATATTCATCGTACGATGGAGTACCAGAAACAAATGGATTTATTTTTTAAATGCCATATATTTTCAAATTGTTTGAAAAACCACGTTATCCCCTTAAAAATACTCCGCATTACAACTGATACATTGTACCACTGTTTCGAACATTTACTGTGAACATCTTTCGAAATACTGGCAGCTCCTCCGTGGTTTTCTTCTTGTCGTCTTCAGCGTTCTCAAAGCGCTGCCCTTTGATGATCCTTTCCGGATGTGGAAATAAGAAAAGTTGCACAGTGCCAGGTCAGGCAAGTAAGCTGCGTGGGGCAGCGGAAACTTGGCATTTTTAGCCACAAACTCGATGTCGGTTTTGATTGTCAGTCAGAAGCCGAGGAACAAACTCGTCAGCAACCTTTTTAATTCTCAAATCTTCTGTTAAAATCCGCTGAACCGAGCTCCAAGATAACCCACTCAACTCTCGCAGTTGTCTAATTCTCTGTCGACGGTCTATGAGCACAAGTCTCGAATTTTTTCAATATTTTCTGGATTCCGGCACTTGATCGACGTCCAGAACGAGCTTTGTCATCAATCGAGATGTCGCCATTTTTAAATCGAGCAA
Source organism: Schistocerca nitens (assembly GCF_023898315.1). Lineage (NCBI taxonomy): Eukaryota > Metazoa > Arthropoda > Insecta > Orthoptera > Acrididae > Schistocerca > Schistocerca nitens. Next base: position 601,670,411 of record NC_064620.1, on the reverse strand, counting down.
ACAATCTCATACACTTGAGTTTTGCCCCTGGCGTCACCTTGATAAGCTGTTTTCAAGATTAAAACAGTTTCAGCAGCATTTTTACCGAGTAGAAAACAACATTTCACAGCTGCACTTTGTTCACTTAAACTTGCCATCATGGGAACTTTTTTGGGTGCCCCATCGTTGTCTCTTATTGTCAGCCCCCTCCCATATGCACAAATATAAGATGCTTGTCACGCACGCTTTTACCGTGCCACAGATACTACGATCTTAATAATAATAACTCCATAAAGCTGGTCTGTTTGCACAATCTTCTTCAAAACTACCAGACGAATTTGCATGAGGTCGTCACAGGTAACTTGAGCTTAGCTTGGGGCACCGTTTATGCTTTATTTCATCAAAATCGGATCATGGAATAAAAAGATATCGTCCCCGAAAGTTTCATCCAACTACTATTATAAATTCAAAAGTAGTTCTGCTTGTTACGTTTTCTCGACTAAGGTACTAAATCGATTTCATTGACATTTGGTATGGAGATAGCTTCTACCCTGAGAAAGAACATAGGTTTCTTTAGAAAGTGTATGGTACATGATACATGTTGCTTTGAAGAGTATCACACATAATAGGAAAAAATATTTACTCTTTGAGAAAGCTATTTACTCTTTCACTTCTGATATGTATCGTATTTGTGAGACGCGTTTATTGGTTGATGTGTGCTACATGATATGATTGAAAGTAATGAATACAATACCTATACAAATTTAACTGTGTTTAATCCATACTTCAACACTGTTTGTTGCATAATGTACAGGTTGTATAACACATAGGTACTTAAGTTGTACATTGCGTACATGAGCACACCTGCCCATGCCTCTATGTATGCACTGCTCGACAGGGACGCTTCTGATGGATTGTGCTTTGAAACAGTTTGAGAGGCGTGAGAGTGACCACACATCACGAGCTATGCTTAGCTGAACAGGCAGACATGTGAAGGCAGCTGATGTTACTGCATGTATAATAGGTTACTTCTTCAACATCACACATCATTCCAGAACTACTGATATGCGTGTGCAGCCATGGGTAGCAGATATTTAATAATAATAATAATAACAATAAAGATGGTGACGATGATAATGATAATAGTGATAATAATACTCTTCTTCTTTATCTTCTTCTTCGTAGTGCTTTCCTGTTGGAACAGGGGCCACTTTTTGGGTCAATCACGCAAATTTTTATGGTCTAACGCTTCCTCTGGACTTACGCTTTTTGATCTTAGACGTGCTCTTACAGTATCTTGCCACTGTACTTTGAAGTCCCCCATGCAGTCTCTGGCCTTCGACACTGTCCTCATAGACTGCACTAGGTGTGGCCATATGATATGCCCATACAAGTGAGGTCTTCATTCTTGAACCTTCTCACTGATTGGAGCCAGTCAAGCTAGTTGTTGGGTCGATACATTTTTGATAAGGTCGATCAGATAAATGTAGAATGATCGTTTCAGTACCCACATTTCCATGACAGTGCGTGAGTGCTCAGCACTTCTAGTTGTTGACCAACACTCGGTACCATGTGATGGAATTGGCCGCACCATTGAGCAGCAAAACTTTTAATTTCATGTGGACAGGCATCTCCTTATACCAGAGGACACCAGTTGTGTCTCTGAATCGCATCCAGTTCACTTTGATTCTTGCTCGCACATCTTCTTTCACATAGCAGTCAGACTGTTGTCAAGTACTTAGATAATGGAATGTGTCCAACTTGGTAAGAGATGCTCCATTAATCTGTATAGTTCCTGGAGATGAAATCATTTCGAGGTACCCATATTTAAATGAATGCCATATGTTGTAGACGAACATACCACATTTGCACTTGAGTTTCAAGATGCTCCCTGGTGTCTGCTGCAAGCAAAATGTCATCAGTGTACAGCACTGCCCACAGTACACATTTCTGTAGGTCGGCCTCATGGTTATCCTTTATGGTAACAAAGAGCAGTGGAGACAGAGCTGATGAGTCTTGATGAATCTCAACTGTCACAGGGAGCTTGAGTCAGTGCTGCTGAGCATGGTACAAAGACTCTCGTGTTTTTGTACAGCATGTTTACCCTATTTACGTACATTTCAGGAAGTTGACGATCACAAAGACCATACCAAATCATTGGATACGGTACTTGACCAAGTGCCTTCTCAAGGTAAGAAGGCAAGATGGAGTGACCTCCTTTCCTCTCGGAATTACTACAACAGCAGGTGCACAGAAACAAATACGTGTATCACACCCCATACCTTCCACAAACCACATTGTCAGTTGGATCATCAGTGACAGAGCACCTCGAGTTCCTGCTGCTAATTAGCCAAGTACCTTTTTGGTTTGTTACATATTCTTACGGTTGTCAAACAGGAGCGACTTCAGTCATGGATAGGAACTGTGATTGCTGTGGTTAGATGCGAGCTGTGTGGTGAGCCTTCGCTCACAGCCCCAGGCAGTGTTGGCTTCCTTAACACAGCCTGAGGCTGCTGCCAAGGTGCATCACTGGGGGGGGGGGGGGGTTCGACGTGTAGAAGCAAGGGATGTCGAGCATGTCCCACGAGTCCCCTGATCGTTCCAATGCTGTGGCTGCCCCTGGTACTGCCTGCAATGAGGTTGACCCTCACCCGTGATCGAGTGGGATATCATTCCAAAGTCTGGCAGGTATCGAAAAATTTTCCAAGGGGCCAATTGGAGAGCCACCCCGGTTTGTTTGACAAACAGATTTCAGGTGTTATCTGTGGCTGACGAAATCTTTAAGCTGGATGCAGTCGTCTACCGTGTTGCAGAGGAAGGTTCTCGGCCCGCAAGGTCTGGGCATTCACAGAGGGTATGTTTGCTGGTAGTTGGGAGCTCCAACACTAAACACATTATTGGGATCCTTAGGAACATGGCTGCCAAGGAGGGGAAGGAAGCCAGTGTGCACTCTGTGTGCATACTGGGGGTAGTAATTCCGGATGTGGAAAGGGTGCTCCAGGATGCCATGAAGAGTACAGCGTGCAGCCAACTGCAGGTGATGGCTCATGTCAGTACAAATAACATGTGTTGCTTTGGATCGGAGATTCTCTCTGGTGTCAGGCGGCTAGCGGAAATGGTAAAGACTTGCGTGATTAAGTTGGAGCTCACCATCTGCAGCATTGTCGATAGAACCGACTGTGTTCATTTGGTGCAGAGCCGAGTGGAGGGTCTGAATCAGAGGCTCAGGTGGTCTTGTGACCGTGTAGGCTGCAGATTCCTTGTTTCCGTGTTCCGCTTAACAGGTCAGAAGTACACTACACACAGGGAGCGGCTACACGGATATCGGGGGCTGTGTAGAAGTGACTGGGCGTTTGTTTAGATTAGAGGGTCTCAGGAAACCACAGATCGAGTGTCTGTCTAAAAGGGGGCAGGTAAAATCCAGTAAGGTAGCTGTAGAAACGATCGGTATTGCAGTTGTAAAATGTCATAGCTGTGTTGGGAAAGAACCAGAGCTCCAAGCCCTAATAGAAAGCACTGAAGCTCAAATAGTTATAGGTGTGGAAAGCTGGCTAAAGTTCAGCAAAAACTTTTCAAACGACCTAACAGTGTTCAGAAAGGATAGATTAAATACAGTTGTATGTGGAGTATTTATTGCTGTCAGAAGTAGTTTACCTTGGAGGGAAATTGAAGTAGGTAGTTCCTGCAAAATAGTGTGGGTAGAGATTATACTTGACAATCGGACTAAGCTATTAACTGGATCGTTTTACCGACCCCACGCTCCCCGATTCAGAAGATGTAGTTGCTGATCAGTTGAAAGAAAACTTGAGTCTCATTTCAATTAGGTACCCCACTCATACAATTGTAGTAAATGGTGACTTGAGTCTACCCTCGATATACTGGAAAAATTATACGTTTAAAGCCGATGGCAGGCATAACACATCATCCGAAATTGTAATGAGTGCTTTCTTAGAAAATTATTCTGAACGATTAGTTCATGAGCCCACTCGAAGCGTAAATGGTTGCGACAGCATACTTGACCTCTTAGCAACAAATAATCCTAGGCAGATAGGGAGTATCGTGACGAATACAGGAATTAGCGACCACAAGGCAGTTGTTGCTAGGTTGAATACCGTAACACCCTCAATCATAAAAAAGAAACGCAAAGTACATCTATTTAAGAAAGCTGATAAAAATACTCTTAACGCCTTTTCAAGAGACAGTCTCCACTCCTTCCCATCTGATCATGTAAGCGTAGAAAAGATTTAGAATGATTTCAGAGAGACAGTATCGACGGCAATTGAGAGCTATATACCAGATAAATTAATAAGTTATGGTTCACAAAACGGTTCAGATCGTTGTTGCAGAAGTAACGAAAAAAGCATGCCAAATTTAAAAGAACACAAAATCCCCAAGATTGGCAAAATTTTGCATTGGTTCGAAAGATAGCGCGTACTTCAATGCAAGATGTTTTTAATAATTTCCACAACGAAATTCTGTCACGGAATCTGGCAGAAAACCCAAAGAGAATCTGGTCATACATAAATCACACCTGTGGCAAGACGCAAATATCTTCACTGTGCGATAACAACGGTGAGGTCACCGATGACAGTCCCACTGTAGCAGAGTTATTAAACAAGGTTTTCCGAAACTCCTTCACCATAGTAGACGAAGTAAATATTCCTAAATTCCATTCAAGAAGAACTGCCAAGATGAGAAACATAGAAGTAGATATCATCGGTGTAGCAAAGCAGCTTAAATAACTTAATAAAGCCAAAGCCTCCGGTCCAGATTGTATACCAGTCAGGTTCCTTTCAGAGTATGCTGATGCAATAGCAACGTATTTAGCAATTATATACAACCGCTCGCTCACAGGAAGATTTACCTAAAGACTGGAAAATTGCTCAAGTCGCACCAATAGTCAAAAAAGAAAATAGAAGTAATCCGCTGAATTACAGGCCCATATCACTAACGTCGATTTGCAGTAGGGTTTTGGAACATATACTGTGTTCGAACATTATGTATTATCTCGAAGAAAACGATTTACTGACACATAGCACAGATTCAGAAAATATCGTTCTTGAGAAACACAATTAGCTCTTTATACTCATGAAGTAATGAATGCTATCGAGAGGCGATGTCAAATGGATTCCATATTTTTAGGCTTGCAGAAGGCTTTCGACATCGTTGCTCACGAGCGTCTTCTAACCAAACTGCGTGCCTATGGAATATCGCCTCAGTTGTGCGACTGGCTTCAGGGTTTCCTGTCAGAAAGGTCACAGTTCGTAGTAATAGACGGAAAGTCATCGAGTAAAACAAAAGTAATATCCGGCGTTCCCCAGGCAAGTGTTATAGGTCCTCCATTGTTCTTGATCTATATTAACGACATAAGACGGAAAACCAGTTCTAAGCAAAGGAGGGAAAGCAGAAAGGTGCAAGGAGTACATGGAGGGTCCACACATGGGCGATGTACTGGAGGGCAATATTATGGAAATGGAAAAGGACGTAGATGAATATGAAATGGGAGATATGATACTGCGTGACGAGTTTGACAGAGCACTGAAAGACCTGAGTAGAAATAAGGCCACGGGAGTAGACAACATTCTATTACAACGACTGATAGCCATGGGAGAGCCACCCCTGAAAAAACTCTACTATCTGGTGAACAAGATGTATAAGACAGGCGAAATACACTCAGACTTCAAGAAGTATATAATAATTCCAATCCCAAAGAAAGCAGATGTGTGAAAATTACCGAACTATCAGTTAGTAAGTCAAGGCTGCAAAATGGTAACACGAATTCTTTACAGATGAATGGAAAAACAGGTAGAAGCGGACCTTGGGGAAGATCAGTTTGTGTTCCGTAGAACTGTTGGAACACGTGAGGCAATACGGACCCTACAACTTATCTTAGGAGATAGATTAAGGAAAGGCAACGCTACGTTTGAAGCATTTGTAGACTTACAGGAAGCTTTAAACATTGTTGACTGGAATATTCTCTTTCAAATTCTGAAGGTGGCAGGGGTCAAACACAGGGAACGATAGGCTATTTGCAATTTGTACAGAACCAGATGGCAGTTGTAAGAGTCGTGGGGCATGAAAGGAAAGCAGTGTTTGGGAAGGGAGTGATACAAGGTTGTAGCCTATCCCTGATTTTATTGAATCTGTATACTGAGCAAGCAGTAAAGGACACAACAGAAACATTTGGAGTAGGAATTAAAATCCATGGAGAAGAAATAAAAACTTTGACGTTCGTCGATGACATTGTAATTCTGTCAGAGACAGCAAAGGACCTGGAAGAGCAGTTGAGTGAAATGGACACAGTCTTGAAAGGAGGATATAAGATGAACATCAACAAAAGCACAACGAGGACAGTGGAAAGTAGTCGAATTAAATCTGGTGATGCTTGGGGAGTTAGAGTATGAAATGAGACACTTAAAGTAGTAGATGAGTTTTGCTATTTGGGGAGCAAAATAACAGATGATGGTCAAAGTAGGGAGGCTATAAGATGTAGACTGGCGATGGCAAGGAAAGCTTTTCTGAAGAAGAGAAATTCGTCAACATCAAGTATAGATTTAGTGTCAGCAAGTCTTTTCTGAAAGTATTTGTATGGAGTGTAGCCATGTACGGAAGTGAAACGTGGACAGTAGATAGTTTAGACAGGAAGAGAATAGTGGCTTTCGAAATGTGGTGCCACAGAAGAACGCTGAAGATTAGATGGATAGATCACGTAACTAATGAGGAGGTATTGAATAGAATTGGGGAGAAGAGGAATTTGTGGCACAACTTGACTAGAAGAAGTGATCGGTTGGGAGGACACATTCTGAGGCGTCATGGGATCTCCAATTTAGTATTGGAGGGCAGCATGCAGGCTAAAAATCGTAGAGGAAGACCAAGAGATGAACACGTTAAGCAGATTCAGAAGGATATAGGTTGCAATAGGTATTTCGAGATGAAGAAGCTTGCACAGGATAGGGTAGCAAGGAGAGCTGCATCAAACCAGTGTCTGGACTGAAGACCACAACAGCAACAACAAGAGTAGCCCTCTTGGTTGTTTCCAGTTGATGCTGTCGTTTACCGTTTTTCGTTGCGATGGCATCTTCTCATGAAATTTCAATCACCAGTTTTCTCCTCCTATTGCGAAAACATTCTGTTGGCACCCACCTACATAGGGAGAAGTGATCATCACGATAAAATAAGAGAAATCAGGGCTCGCACAGAAAAATTTAAGTGCTCGTTTTTCCCACGCGCCGTTGGAGAGTGGAACGGTAGAGAGACAGCTTGAAGGTGGTTCATTGAACCCTTCGCCAGACACTTTATTGTGAATGGCAGAGTAATCACGAAGATGTAGATGCAGATTTATTTATTGTGTGCTAGACTATATTTCGGAGCCTGTTGTCAACAATAGGTTCGAATATCTTCATAGTGTGAGAGAGGAGCCGCATTGGATGGTAGTTGGTACTTTCAGCAATAATAATAATAATAATAATAATAACAAGACTATATACAAAATGTTTTAATATAATAATAATTTGTTTACATCACACATAGTACATCTCTTTAGCATAGCGCGTTAGACGTTTCAGTTCAGAGAAATATAATGTTTCAAAAATACATGTTCAAAAATTTGAGAAGTACATGTGACGTACGATTAATTCAAGAGCGATGATAGTAGTTCACAGGCTGAGCGAAGTAACCATGGTTTCAACCTGGCATTGTTGCCATCGATCGGAACCAACACAGAAGTGCTTTGACCACAGACGCGTGGCATCGCCAGTAGTAAAAAAGAAAAAAAAAAATGGTTCAAATGGCTCTGAGCACTATGGGACTTAACATCTGAGGTCATCAGTCTCCTAGAACTTAGAACTACTTAAACCTAACTAACCTAAGGACATCACACACATCCATGCCCGAGGCAGGATTCGAACCTGCGACCGTAGCAGTCACGCGGTTCCAGACTGAAGCGCCTACAACCGCACGGCCACACCGGCCGGCACCAGTAGTCATAAATCACTGAAAGTAGTATAACCGTGTTCCTAACCCATTCAATAAACACTATTAGAGGGGAGAGAAATGATTTTTTAGTCTTTCGCAGTCTGAGATAGGTTTCTCTATTCAATTAATTCTGTAGCGTTAGAATGTTGAATGAATGCGTTTGCTTTTCCTACCAGTTGCGTAGAGCTCTTACAATTACGCTCTTAATGTTATAACGCCAGAATGTAATACTGGAAATTGTAGCAATTGCATATACGGTGGTGTTATCGTTAGCTACATGGCAACTGTTCTACTGGCATTAAGTAATGGTTTCTATATCTGTACCCACAGCTATATTAGGCAAGCTGCTGTTCCGTGTTTTGAGGAGAGTACAAAGTATATGAGTATCGTTTCCCCTTCTGTCCCACATGCGGATGGTGAGTGCGAAATGCGACTTTCGGTGCGCCTAGAATGTTATCGTCAATATGGCGCTGAGTATTTCATGTACAAGGAAGAAACGGGACTTGCGGCTCTGCTTGGGGCATCTGCTATCGCGGTTGCAAGACGAAGCCTTTCCGTAATGCGAAAAAATGTTTGTGTCACGGTCCTGACTGGAGATCGTTGAGCAAAATTGCGACGCTCAGCGCTGACTAAACACTGCAGTGAGAAATCGTCCAGTTATCCTTTGAATCTCGTGTCTCTCTCTCTGTGTTATATTTATTCAGTTTGTTAAGATTCTCAGAATGTGCAGAATCGGCAGAACACAAAGCATCTGTCCTACCGATGGTATTGCTTGTAAAGAGCAGAATATGCATATAATTAGGCTTGGAAGATACATCGACTGTGCGTCAAAGAAGTAAACAAGATAACATCCAGTACAGCGGAATTATCATTTCTTTACATAAAATACTGAACAGAAAATCTTTTTCTCATGCAGCCGTCATTGTCTTACTTCTTTCCAGAAGATAGCACTGCAGTTATGCGTTACTTTATCCTCTCTATTTTCTGTCGTGTTTCTAAGGCGTTAGTGGGTAACATGCGTGTGAATCTCGTCCCAGAACCCGCGAGGGGCTGACCTGGCGGCCACGGTAGGCTGGTACGTCCACCACGTCTGCGCTGAGGCTGCTTCCGCCTGTCTGGTGCCACGTGGAGGGGGCGGCGCCACTGGGGGGCCCGTCGACCACTGCTCCAGCGAACAGCAGGTGTCCCAGGGAGCTGCGGAGCTCCAATGGTGGCCACCTGTCGTGAAAGGAGCGCGGAAACATAATTTTTTATGTTTATGAAATACTACTTTGCTACCTTCTCTGTCCGCGTGGTACAAATTTTGCAGCTGATTTTAAACTAATTTCCCTATGAATTAGAAATCTGAAATTTTAAACATACCTCAGAACTGGATGACAATGCAGTACAAACTCGCTTTCTTGACCGGTATGTGACGAACGCTAGTCTGTTTACTAAAGCTATTTCGCGATTAGCTGGGGGCTTCAAACTTCCAGCAGACATCGGAACTGCATGAATTTGGAACATACTCTCGCTTTGCGTCTGGTGTGTGGTGCAGGGTACTTCGTGTACCACTGCCATCACCCACATTTCCTGCTCCAGCAGCGAATGGCTCACGGCAAGGAAAGAGTCTGTGTGACCTCGAATCTTCTAATTTTACCTTCCCGGTCTTTTCGCGAGACGTGTGTAGGAGCAAGCAATACAATGGTTGGTCAGACGAAGATAAACCGAAGTAAATCTGAAAGTTATCAAATGTCTAACGTCGTAATCTCATCAAAATGTTTGAAATAGATTGCACAAGGTACGGCATTATTATACTTATAGAATTTAAAACGAGATACGTCAAGCATGTGCAATACATAAATCATGCACGAATCGTTGATATCCTTACTGTTACACTAGTTACCATTTGCTGCAAGAATAAATCTCTTCCTTTCTATTATCTAATGCATGTGCCTCACGTTTTTCGTTTTAAGTCTTACAAGTGTTTTCGTAGCTAATAAAATTTCGAAGTCAAAAATTTTTAGGACTATGTGTGTGGGATTAGAAATCAGTACTGCTCCAGAATAATAATTTGTACTTTTTAATCTGATTTAAAAACATGTATAAAAATTCATTGTTATTCAGATAAAGGTTCATTACCTCAGTACATCGTCTATGTCTTAAATTATCCTTGTCGTCGTTGGCAGGTCAGGTAATGGAGGAGTGCTTTTACAATCCTTTTAGAAAATTGTTTCTTAAGGGGAGATTTACCATCTTTCGCCCGAAAAACGCATGTTCTTTGAGAATTTTTGCTCGGGATGTGTTATAGATATCAAAGTCAAATTTGGTCAAAAAGTTAATTTATATTTCCTCTACAAACCTCCACGCTCGGTATGTCACAGGTCAGCCGGCTCGTATGAGATCAAAACTGAGTTGACGTTAGCAAGTATAAGATTCTTTAGGAGTTGTACCTCGCTTAAGTTATTTGGACCATAGGAAACAAAACGGCGGCCATTTGAAGAAAATAGGGCTTTTTCCATCGATTTTTAGACTTCGTAGGCCAAGTAAAACTATTTATAGTTGATGAATCGGAATAAAAGTGGTACAACTCCTAGACAATTTAGTTAGTTTCCTAGGAAACAAATAATCATGACAATCGGTTCAGTAGATTTGAAGTTACAATACCGCGCGATAAAAAAAAGGCATTTCTAGAAAAACACGGTTGAAGTTTTGACTACATATAAATGCAATATTATGCAACTTACGTTCAATCTGCTATTCCGGGTCCATGAACTAGTTCTTCCTCTTCCTCATAGAGGGCGTTCTGCTCGATCTGGACCATCCTGCGCTGCTCCAGAGCCGGTGACAAGCGATTTTCGGCCCTTTGAATGCGGTGGTCGTCCGAATGCTTGGCGAACTGCGTCGAATAGAGTCTCAGGGTTACGTCCGTCGCTGTCATGGTCTTCAGAATTGCTGAATACCCTTCGTTGAAGCTGCTCACCGCCAGGGAGTCGCAATCTCCACAGTCTTCGAAGCAGAACGCAAATACTTGGGGGCTAACTTCCAAACACACAAGTTCAAACTTTCATTTGAATTTTGTGTTTCCTACCAAGCACCGGTACAATAACTCGTTCTCTGAAAGGGCCTCGTAGAACGGATGAATCACCTTTTGAACTTCTTTGGAGAGCAGCTGGTCGTGTTGATATTCGTCCAGATGTCCGGTAGCCTCTGCAGTGCGCCACTTGCACCAACTAGTTTCCCCAGCCGGACAATTTTGGTGTTGTGGGTGGTCATCCATCGAACACTTTTGAAAATACGTTGCCCAAATTGCCTTCTTCATCTGTTCCACTGAATTGGAATGCCGCCGGATTGCTAACCCGTAGTACGCCGTAAGCTCCTTGATCACTTTATCACTTTCAGTGATGGGCAAGCACATAGAACAATTTTTCGCGGTTACAAAGACGAAATTCCCGAAAAAAACTGGTGCGCGAAAAAGGCCGATTTCAGGCAGGTGCATTTTTTGTTCAACCGCGAATAACAAACATTTCCATTCCGTATTTGGAAAAACTGTTTCGGAGTGGATTCTAAACACTGTTATGGATCCAAAAATGCAATTAAAAAAAAATCGATTTTTTGAACCAAAAGATAATATACCTCCCCTTAAACGTTACGTGAGGTCTCTTTATTTGTATACATAGTAGTCAACCGTGAGTGACGCGTGTACTTATAAAGGAGGCACGTTGTCACTTCTAAACACACTTGAGCACCTGTCATTCGAAGTGAGTTGTGCTTCTAACGACAGCATATATATATATAGTTTTTTAATTATAATCACATGGGTTTAACACATACATTATGTCCACTGTACGTCCCATTGTAACAGATGCACTTTGCACCCAGCAATATGTTAATGTCTTTGCAAGTTACCAATATTATTGCGGCATAAGGGCTTTGTTTGTGATTTAGGACCTGAAATGTTTCGCATGGAGTGTGATGCAGTTTACAAGTGCGTAGTCAGTAATAGCAGAGGAGCGGACCCTTCCCCTCCCCCTCTTCCCATTCTTCCCTCTCCCCCAACTCCCCAATCATTTCTTTCTGGGGAAAAAATCTTCGCAGACAGGCGTCTTATGCTGCTCCACAAAAACACAGACGTATCAGTTCGGTATCAGTTTGAAGGAAGCCAGATCATGTAATGGATAGCGAATACGAGTAGTAGTCGTTAGTCGATAAATATAAACACTGATTCCTCATACGCCAGTAAATTAACATGAATGCACCCTCTCCCCCGCCTCGCCCCCCCCCCCCCCCCATCCGCACACCCTCCTCACTAAAGCCTAGATCCTGGAATAGCTACTGCCAGTTTACACATAATGAATATTTTTCATCATTCCCCCAAAGGCAAGCGTAAAGCCTGATTCTAATTCAGCACCACTATAAACAAATGATCGTATTACGCTGTTTCTGTCGATATCGTAGCAAAATAATAGAGTTGCTGAACGCCATAGGTTTAAAAGCTTTGGGAATATTTGTTGAGTACTGGTGGCGAAAGTTTCCGGATGTCATGTACCGCTTAACTTAGGAGCCAGCATACGTCTTACCTGTTGCGAACACCGTATTAGTCCTGTAACGTGACATGCATTATTTGTACCTGAATTAAGCAAGCAATCATTATCCTCAGATCGGTTTCAAGGCGTCAGCATGTTGGTGAATTTCTCTCACGAAGCCAGGCAGTGGTGCACCAATAGTTTAGAATGAAATATGAGCCAGGTTTCTGTATTTACAATTATTTTTATGTCAAAAAGCCGACGTTGGACTTGATGACGCCCTGTTGTAGCCTATGACCACCGGGTGTAGACACGTTGTTTGACTGTAGGTAGCAGGAAGAACAATACAGAAACGCGAAACGCATTATCCAAATGCTAAACCACGGTCAATCGGGACTTTGACGTCCACGAAGTTGCTGGCAAGAAACATTCGAAAACCTTGGATATAAATTACATGACTTCCGGGAACTCACTGTTAAAGCAGTTCAGTAAGTTACTGGAACACACGCCTATATGGTTGCTAACGATTTGTAAACAGTTTCTATAAACCCAAGTGTGATATTGGATAATGACCTTAATGAAAGCGAGTGATATTTCCTGTTAAAAGTGCTCGGAGGAGGATAGATAATGAGATGCAGAACTGAAGTGCAGCTCATCAGTCGTAACATTCAATGTTTATTAGGTCACACGAGGTGATAAGATGTTTAGCACAGAGCATGAAACATTTGAAGAACGTAAGAACTCCGTGCTTTGCCAGTAAATGGAGGGAATGTCTGAGACATGGTCTGTGGTTAACTAGGGCTACAAACTTCCCAGTGCTCTTTGAGGTGAGGACCTTATTAGACAGCCAACGGAGAACTGTGCAGTATCATGTACTGCTTAACTTCATTGTTGACATGAATTGTTATGCGCAATGCTCAAAGCAGCTGTCAGAGTTTACACGGCGGACACAATGAAAGGGTCATTTTATTTTGAAACCTCGTCATTTTGTCCCATTGCGGCACAGAAGTTCGAAATCTGGCTCAAAGTTGCCTACAACCTTGTTCTGTAATGGTGCAAAAGCGTGACGCCGTGCGGTGTCAACCTCTGTCTCCGCGACGCTTCAAACGGCAGGGTGTACACACACGCGGAAAGAAAAGGTCAGAGTTCAGAAGTTCATGTGAAGCGTAAGGCGGGTTAATGATGTTACATTGGCGTCAGGAGGCGGCATAGAGTCCGTGGAACCGCCCCTTCCTTGAGACGATTATTGACTCAAATTTCACGATCAAAGATGACAGTTTGCAGTGCGATGAACAACACGACGACATTCCTGACAAACTTAAGACACTGCTGACTGCCCCCGACGCTTCAACCCTTCTCTAAGGACCCCACTGCACGAGGTGTGGCCCCTTTGGAGTGGAGCGCGACAGTAAATTTTAGTCTAGTGTACAGAGCGGAACCTCCAGCGACCTTCCTAAACCGTTCAACGAAACCTCAACGTCATCCAAAGCGGGAAAAGATGGTTATGCTTTTTCAGCCCTCCGTTGGCATGATCGTGGGGGGCTGCAACGTTGATCTGTGTACAAACAAAACGGCAAAGGGTCCCCTAAGAGCCCCCCCTCCCCCCCTCCCTACTTTGGTAATACCCTCTGTCTCTCTGCCACCCACTCACCTTTTATGGACATTTGAAAGATGTCCCCACATAGAGACAAGGACTCACAGATGACTCTGTGACAGCGGGAGAAACAAATTTACTTTATTTACCTCAGCTAAGTGTCACTGTATTGCTACATTGGCGCCTGTTGGCCGCATGCGAAAGCTGAGAGATGTCAGAAGTTAAGTCTTCCTTGCCAGTGTGTATGCATCGATGACTGCGTGTCTCCGTATAGCGACGTTTTCAACATGTTCAACAACATGTGCTTGCAGCACTGAGGGTGTTCTCAAAACTCTGGGGGTGGTGTGTCTTAAAGGGACCCTTTCAATAGAGACAGGAAATTACTTTCTTAACCAATTATGGCATGTGATGCTTTCGAATGTCACATACGCTTTTGTCCTTCCAGAGGTCCAACAATCAGATGCATATCACGTGTCTTGGCGTCCTGAATCTTGGCTTCGAGTGCTGGTTACATAGTGCCAAGAATGTTGCAACTGAAAGAACAAATGTTAAGAGAATTGTTTAACTACGCGAACTAGAACATTTTAATTTGGGCTTTCATGAAAGTCTCAATGTTCATTATGAAAAATATTTTTATTTTGACATTTAGCTATCAGTTCGTGGTGCTAAAGAGTTAATTGAGCTCTCAGACTGTCATTAGTTGCTTCTGCTGATAGCTCATGTCGTTCTGCTGCAGGTCGATGAAAATAACATGAACATTTCTCTCTTTCCTACTTCACTTAGTTCTTTTATTTTCTGTTGTCCCAACTCTGCTTCTTTGTGATCCATATCTCTTTCTACCTCAATTTTCTTGATTTCTTCTTCAGAAGCAAACATAGATTTTGTATCATTTAACTGTTTTGCAAAGGAGTCATACTTACCACGTGCACCTGACCTTGGTAATTTATTGCCAATATTGAATTCAATGTAAAAGACCTTTCTAAACTTCCCTTCTGAAACAATGCCGACATTCTTCTGGTTTCAGTAATCAATGTAGTGTTTTTGTTCAGAACAGAAACATTCATATCACAGTCAAAATACTGCTTACTCGAATTTCATGACCTATTGTAATGGCTGGAGTATTTTAGAATACTGTTCGGAAAATCTCTAACATCTTTTTTTGATGTCTTCTATATATTTACTTCACTTCTCTGATCTAGTTTTGGAGAAGAGTTGTTCCTGTAAAATCTGAATTCTTCTGATATGACTCTGTAAACAAAGCATGTTTAAAAACGCCATTTGCAAACATCTATTAATATACCTCTGCTACATATTTGGTACTGGAATGTAACTCCCCTGATAAAAACGTCATGCTTTCTCTTTTCTGGATACCTGAAATAAATTGAAAGCATTAATTACTCATATGAAAACTGCTTTGTTTAAATTGTCTCATTATGATAAATAAGTATAATATTATATTAAAGTACTCTAGGGTCAGCTTTCTTACCTTCTCTTTACTTCAGTCAATTCCATTTGCCCCACAAGGTATGCATTTTGACCACTAAAATCAGCCAAATCCCAAAATGCATCAAAAGTGGAGTCTATATCTTCAATTTTTTCGAAACATTTCTTTGAACAAAGCATGATTTTCACATGGATTTTGCCTCCATTTTTTATGGGTTGTATTTGATACAAAAACTCCTTCCTTCATTTCTTCTGTTTTTGCATTTGGCTGAAGACCAAGGTATGACATTTCCATTTCTCTCCCAGTTTTTTGGACATTTAGATAGAGTCACTTCACTTTCTCTGGTTTTTGGAGTAACCTGCAGAAGAAAATCAACATGCCATATTTCACAGAAAGATAAACACAAGCCACAAAAAAGTAACATGGCTATTCAAGTCTCTATTTAAAATATATTAACATTAGTTAATAAATATTTTTTGCTTCAGTCTACATATTCACATATGTAATACAATTTAAGTCTGATATTTCTGCTCAGTATTTTTCAAACAAGTAGGCAAAGATATACTGTAATTGTTCATATTCTGAATCTGATCCAGGGGTTTCACAAGTACATGAACTTGCACTATCAGAAAAATGAGCATCGCACTCTGTCAAAGCATAAGAAATGCTTAAATCTTCAGTAAGAAGAAGGAAAGTAGAACATATTAGTAAACAGATACGAAATTCTGACTGTGTTTCAAAGTCGTGCTGGGCAGTAGTTAATGATATGAAGAACACTGATTCAAAAACTAAAATTAATAATACAGAGTTAAGTATACATAACGATAATTTTTCTGATCCTTATATAGTTAGCAATATATTTAATGATTACTTTATAGATGCTATTGAAAACGATACCTGCATGAAACAGGAGAGGCAGTTTAAATATGATAAGGAAAAGGAACGGGACTCTTGTAAGCTACCTACAGTAACCATCAAGGACGTAACACAGCTAATTCACAACCGAAAAAATTAAAAAAATCAGCTGGATGGGATGAATTCTCTCCTTTTCTACTGAAAATATGCAAGGATGCGTTAGCCAGACCATTAGTCCATCTAATAAATTGTGTACTTGAAGAAGGTGTGTTTCCGAAGAAACAGAAACTTGCTATAGTTAAACCTTTATATAAGAAAGGGGAAAGAAAACAACCACAGAAATACAGACCAGTTGCCTTAACCTCAGTGTTTGGTAAATTAATTGAAAAAATAATGCTAGAAATCCTAATTGCGCACTATAATATGAATAACTTAATAGGAGATTTCCAACACGGCTTTAGAAGTGGTCGGATCACCATATCTGCAGTAGTACAGTTTGTACACTGTCTGATGGAGAAAATAAATGATGGTTACGAAACGGCAGGAGTGTTTTTAGATCTTTCCAAAGCGTTTGACAGAGTCCATCATGGCGCTCTTTTAAGTAAACTTGCTGATAATGGTGTCAGTGGGAAACTGTTGCTTTTAATAGAATCTAGCCTTAAAAATAGACAACAATGCACAGAAGTTGTGTATCATAATGGAGAGGTAATCGAAAAAAGAAGATCAAAGATAAGGAATATAAATTTTGGTGTGCCACAAGGCTCTATCGTGGGCCCCTTCTTGTTTATTTGCTACGTGAATGATTTCCTAAAAGCATTAGACACCAGTCATCGTATTACTATGTATGCTGATGACACCTCTGGGGTTTGCTGGGCACGTAGTAATGATGACCTAAATTCAGTGGTACAGAATTTTGTTGAAAAAGCCCAAACACATTTTGAAAAAGAAAAACCTGAGGGTCAATATTACCAAAACTAATTTAATTTATTTTAAGACAAGTAGTTCAAATAAAAATACTGTTGTAAATGAGGACATTCAGGAAAATACCTGTACAGAATGTAAATTTCTGGGGATATATATAGATGACAGACTTTCGTGGAATCAGCAAATAGATCATGTCTGTGGTAAAATAACATCTAGTCTGTATTTACTAAGGAGATTAGTTCAATACTTAGATATCGAAGCAATAAAAATAGCGTATTTTGGGTTGGTGTATCCCCATCTATCTTATGGAATTGTATTGTGGGGTGGGTGTAGCCAATACAATATAAAAAGGGTATTTGTATTGCAGAAACGAGTAATAAGAACTATGGCAAAAGTAAGACCCAGAACTTCATGTAAAAACCTGTTTATTAAGTTTAATATTATGACTATCTATGCAGTATATATGTTTCAATCAATATTATTAGTGAAAAAAGACAAAAAAGTGACAAACAGGAATATGGAAATCCATGATTACAATACAAGACAAAAATCAGACTTTCATATGGTGAGCAGATGATTGAATCTAACAACAAATACCCCATTCATTAAGGGAGCAATATTTTATAATTCTCCGCCAAACAACCTGAAACAGCTTTCTGGTAGAATTTTTAAAAACGAGTTATAAAAAAAGACTTATATTGAAGTGCCCATACAGTATGGTGCTGACATGATTTGACCTCAGGAAAGCTATGTTAAATATACTTAAATGATAGTTTACTTACTAGCATGTAATCTATTTATATTGTGTATCAATAATCTAAATGTAATTATTATAACATTGCCCATGCATGTTAAATAGATGTTTTGAGCTGTAAGATAAATAAATAAATAAATAAATTTCTTTAGATGGAAGCAAAACCTTCTCCTTAACTCCTGCCATTTTGCAGTGGCTTGTGATTATCCCTGTAGAATTTGTGTGAGTGATATGTTATAGCAGACAATAACACTGACTTATAATTACTTCTTTGGCCAACAGATGTCACTAAAAGATATGTAGACAGAAACATATGTTGGTTAAAAATATAACCACTTACAAAACTCTAAATTGTTTGGAATGTGACTTCTGACTATCTCTGACACAACCCTTCAATTAGAAAATTTTGTGTAAATTGAAAACTTCCTCTAGTGGAAGGTACACATATTTCTTGTCTGATTAACTTATGGTTGCTTCCCATAATACCTACAATATATACACCAGCATCTGATAGTATGGGGCACAGGTCTTTGTTTCTCATTGATTGTAATAAATCTACTGAGATCAGTGAAATCTCACTCCTAGAGCCTATATAAATAAACACTTCCCTACTGAAAATTTTCCCATCTAATATGGGTTTTGACAGAATCTCTTCTGTTTCCTCCTCCTCATCCAACAACCACTCTCGCATAGGTATCTTATGTGCAAAAGCAATGAACTTTTCTATACATGGACATATGTCTGAATTGTCATGTCATGGATCCTGGCCCCTGGCCCAGGACGTTTCACATTTTCCATTATCATTGCAAGATAATTCCCTTTGATTACCTTGTTATTTGACACATATCCATTTACAAGTATTGTATTATCCATACAGTTGTTGACTGAGTTTGATACAAACACTTCTTTTTCCTGTATTTTGAATTACTCTGACCATGGTGGTTATGCACACGACAGTCTCTCTTTTCTTTGCAGATTGTTCGGGAAAACACTTACCCACAGTGTTGTCATTTCCCAAGGTTTCTTCCTGGACATTCTCACTGTATTCTTTATTTACAGTATCTAGGCCTTCAATGAAGGTCAGAAAATCACTTGCAGTTGTCCATCCTCTATATCAAATTTCCTTTCTTACATAGTGTGCCACTCTCTGTACAAATACTTTCACAATGGGTGATTTCTGTAATTGATTATCTGAATGTTTAGGCTGAGTTATATGCCACTGAATGTATTTCTTCTGCTGCTAGACTCATCCTTCTCTTGTACTTCATTTTCAGTTAGTTCCTGTAGATGTGGGTCCAAAGTAGTCCAAGTGTTCTAGTAATTTATTACTTTATCAAATTCTCTACTTTATTCCAACACATCTACTCAGCTTCGTGCATCTGGGATTTGAGTATGTGTACTTTTGAATTCATGGGTTGAAAACTCCTCTGTTTGTTTCATCTTATGGTTTACTTTCTTAAGCTGTACCTCCTGTACTAAGATCCACTGTTTTCTACTTCAGTTTGTATCACCTTTTGTAGGTTTAATAATGTCACTTCCATATTTGAAATTTTATCATTTATTTCCTCTTTTGAAGAGTCTACTTTGGTTGCTACCTCCCCCCCCCCCTCCCCACCTGTATTCTTTAATTGAACAAAATTGTATTTATATTTTGAAAATCCTCCTCTTCAGCATTAATAAAAGCCACTAATACCTTATCTTCTTCACCCAAATAGGCATACAACTTTAACAAAAAAATGTTATATCCTCATCTGTATATCACTAGATTCTGACCTGGGTATCCAAAGCAAGTAAAATGCATTTTCATTCTTCACAGAATGAATTACTAATTTAAAAACGAATCTAAGGTCAGTGCTGTTTACAGCTCACTTAATCAGGCACAGCTAGCTGCAATGCGCTGACAATGTGACATGAATGGGCTAAGTGACGTAGTGACAACCCCTGCAAAGCCAATGCATAGCCAGTAATCTTACTGGCCACTGCATCGGGAAGGAGAGCTGCTATATTGTTCTGCTGGTCTGTTACCACAGGCGTACAGCTGGAGATCGCTTCTACAATTTTAGTCTCAAAATCGCAACATGGAATTCTTCTGTGTTGTTGATGAAATTTTTCTCTACTTATGAGTCAAAGGTTACTTGAGCGTGGATATTTTTTACTGTAGAACTGATTGCTGTGGTCACTTAACATGCTTTGACCAACTCTTCATAACACTTAACACTTCTTCTGTCTCAACCAAATTAAATTATTTCTTCTTAAATATTCGACTTAAATCCAGCAACACCACTGTGTGTACCTGCTTATATTTCGTCAGTTGTTGATTTGAGTTGTTCTGGGCAACATCATGTTTTCATCCACTAGTTTTGCCAAAATACCTGAAAATTCCTTTCGTTATTATTAAAGCTCTCTTCTTGTAGCATCACATTTCCATGTCCTTCCACCTCAGGCACCAAAATGGATTGTTACAACAGGTGTTTTGGTATGATGTTCTCCACTACACATATGATCTGTCAACCTGCTGATATGTGTACCAACTTTTACATTATACATATCTCATGGTCGCCATTCTTGATGTTATTCTGTGTAGTGGACCTACTGTGCAGTACAACTAGACTGTAACATGTTCACTTGACAATGGATTTCTTCGTTTTTTGCAGGGGCAGATGCTGAAAGAGAGGTCCAGTCCATTCAAGCTGCTGAAATGATGTAGTCACTTTTATGATAACTCTTCTGTATTGTGAATACAATATTTCCATTGCACACTTCATTTACAATAATTGTGGGTGAAAAGATCTCTATTAACATGCAGCTCAAAATAAATCACAACACGTATTCTTTTACTGACATAACATTACAGACTGACACTTCTCATATATAATCTTGAATTGTTATGGTGTTGAAGTTATTGACCATCCTTTGGCTCCATGACTTCCAAGGCACTAACAAACCATGATGCAAAGCATAAGCTGCCCTCCACAGCAAGTGGGGACCCCTACTCCCAACTGCATGTTGTCAGTGTTCTAAACTGATGTCTTTTACACCCCATCCACACATATGGCAACCCAGAGTGCTCATAGTGGAATGTTCCACACCTAAAAACTACCTAAACTACATTTCTGGTTTCCATGAGGATCTTTTGTTGGCTGAGTATTAGAAGTGGAACAAATTACTCTACGGAATAGACATCTCACACAGTACTGAAACAGAAACCACAACAGATTAGTACATACCAAGCAAAATATATAGCACCCTGAACTTTTCAATTGAGAAATATTCTAAAATTTTGTATATAATGACTCACACAGCTCAGCACACACTGCTACTGAAATATAATTGGACAGGAAAATCGTATGTGGCTGGGTTGAGATGTGAATGACTAGCAGAAAAGGAGAGAAGTAAAAAATTGGGTGTGTTGGTGGAATGAGGGCTGTTTACTGCTGGAATGGGAACAGGGAAGGGCTGGATGGGTGAGGACAGTGACTAATGAGTATTGAATCCAGGAGGATTTTGGGAATGTAGCATGTATCACAAGGTATGTTCCCACCTATCAATTCAGAAAATCTGGTGTTGGTGGGAAGGATCCATGTGGCACTGGCTGTGAAGCAGTCATTGAAACAAAGGATGTCATGTTTGGTAGTGTGCTCAGCAACAGGGTGGTCCACTTGTTACATCAGTACCTCCACCCATATCAGACCTACTAACCACCAGCAATACCCCGACTTGCCACCCACTTGCCCCAACAGTTGCCACCCATTCCATACGAAGAAGCCCCTTCCTTACAGCCTAGCCACCCACAGTTGTTGCATCTGCAGAGACAAGCAGTCCCTCTCGAAATATACTGAGGGTCTCACTGAATCCTTCACAGACTGTAATTATCCTCCCAAACTTGTTCAAAATAAATATCCCGTGCCTTATCTCTCCAGCCTCTCACCACCTCCCAAAGTCCCATGTCTGGCCACAGAGGAGCATTCCCCTCGTAACTCAGTACCACCAAGGACTGGAGCAAATGAATTACATTCTCTGCCAGAGTTTTGACTACCTCTCGTCGTACCTTGAAATGAGAAATGTCCTGCCCACTATCCTTTCCACCACTCCCACAGTGGTATTCTGTCATCTACCAAACCTACACAATATACTCATCTATCCCTACACAACCCCTGCTCCCAACCCCTTACCTGAAGGCTCATACCCCTGTAATAGACCTACATGCTAGACCTGTCCCATGAATCCTCCCACCACTGCCTTCTCCAGGCCAGTCACAAACATCACCTATCCCATCAAAGGCAAAGCTATCTGTGGAATCAGTCATGCGATCTACAAGCTAAGCTGCAACCACTGTGCTGCAATCTACGTGGACATGAAAACTAACAACCTGTCTGTCCACATGAATGGTCACCAACAAACTGTGGCCAAGAAACAAACAAGTGGGCCACCCTGTTGCTGAGCACACTGCCAAACATGATATCCTTCATTTCAATGACTGCTTCACAGCCTGTGCCATATGGATCCTTCCCACCACCACCAGATTTTCCGAATTGTGCAGATGGGAACTTTGCCTGCAATACATCCTACATTCTCATAACCCTACTGGCCTCAACCTTCGTTAATCACAGTCCTCACCCATCCAGCCCCCTCCCTGTTCCCATTCCAGCAATACACAGATCTCATTCCACCATTTCACCCAGTCTTTTTACTTCTCTCCTTTTCTGCTACCACCCCACCCTCCCCACCTTTACCCTGCTCACCATCTAACCTGCAGCACTTCACTCTCTGTCACCCCTACTCTACTATTCCTCCCCCTCCCTTCCCCAGCCTCCTCATTATCCCCACCCAGATTCCACTCCCATCATGCACTGGTGCTGCAACTTGCAGTGTGGTTTCATTGCCTGAGACTGCAGTCATGTGTGTGAGTTGCATTTGCTTGAATGTGTTTATGTCTCTCTCTCTCTCTCTCTCTCTCTCTCTCTCTCTCTGTGTGTGTGTGTGTGTGTATGTGTGTGTGTGTGTGTGTGTGTGAGTGAGTGACTTACTGACCAAAAGCTTTATTTGTGACACTCTTTTAGTTGTGCCTATCTGTGACTCAGCATCTCCACTATATGGTGACTAGCAACTTTCCATTTCATAATATTGTTACATCAAAAAGGGAACTCCAATGATTTCAGGGTTGTGTGCTTAAGGTTTGTGTCAAGTCCTTGAACATTAATTAATTTAAAATGCACCTCTGAACACATTTAGCCTTAATGGTCATCAACTGATCAATAATAAACAAAACAGAAAAACTCTGAATCGGTTTGACAAATCACAAAGAGTGTCATTTGGCCTCAGCATCTATTTAAAATTAAATAAAATTGTTCTGCAACAAGGGCATCCATAAGTAAGGGAGGGAAAGGGACACTGTCTCCATCCTGGAATCATGCTTACAGACTTTTTATTCAATACAGAATTCTCACAAATTTCCAGCAGTCACTGTCTGGGGCTCCAGTAAACTGCAGATTTAACATTGCTGGCCAAGTTTTTTGTTTTTTTTGTTGTCATTCAGTTCACCAGAAATTAGACCAATTAATTGATGTGACTGCAATTTTGGCACTTATCTGAAGTTGAGATAGATATGGTCCTTTAAATAGTTATGTTGAAATAATGTCTCAGTCTTTCTCTGGTGCTTGTTCATTCAGTTCATTCAGCCTTTATGGAACTGCAGAATGGAGTTGCTCTAACATCTTGGCACATGGATTCCATCACTAATTCTCAAAACATAAATGTGCCATTCACCCATTCAGAATTACCAGAAATACTCCCCCTCCTGTTCATAATTCCCATAAATGCACTCCATCTCCTTGATACACAGCAGACTCACAACTGTAGTTTACTATATGTTTATCAAAAAAGAAGATATGACAGCTGATGATTCTGGATTCAGTTTTATGTGACAGAGTCATTGTGGTACACATGGAAGAATATGGCCATGTTGTATGCTAAATGTGTAAATCTGTTCATAATTCTAAACACATCAGTTTGAAAAAGGGTATTTCTGTGCCATAACAGAGGGAAAAAGTGTGAAATTTCAATGTCGAAAAAAGGTGCTCTACAGGACTGGGAACTTCTCAAAGTCTATAGGAACAACAGAACACCACATGCAGTCACAGAGCTGCACG
Organism: Schistocerca nitens; assembly: GCF_023898315.1. Classification (NCBI taxonomy): domain Eukaryota; kingdom Metazoa; phylum Arthropoda; class Insecta; order Orthoptera; family Acrididae; genus Schistocerca; species Schistocerca nitens. Next base: position 601,646,233 of record NC_064620.1, on the reverse strand, counting down.
GTAATGTAGTGAACTGGAAAGACAAGGATTGCGTTGGTGCAATCTGATTCGAAGGGATAATTTGATGATGGTTTTAGAAGCATGCTCGCATTCATCTAGTCCTGTATTGGTCATGGACTACATTTTATCAAACCACTTCAGCAAAATGTGGCTTTCAAATAGCATTTTGTTGATGTACAGTTATGCCAGTCATGAGTCAACAATAAAATATAGAAAACATGAAAGCATTAAAGCGAACAGAGGTGAAGTTTTACAAGCAAACAAAGTGTCCTAGTTGGTATCAAAGCTGACTATTCCTTTTCTAAAGTTTATTCCCCATTGCTCTACTTTGAAGAGTAGTACTGAAGTATGTTTGTTGATATTCAGCAGTATTTTCACAATCATTTCACATTTTTTCCCATCCCAGATTTTTATTTTTCAGTTTCAACTTAACACTATGTAAATTATATTCTAGATTTACTTCATAAGCTGTTGGATACCCTGGATTTTCATCATATGAGGACTTAATTTCAGATAGTAGAGTGAAAAAGGTGGCATCCCTATTAATTTTATAAAAATATGTACTTTGCATGGAACATTGAAATATGCTTGCCATTTAGACACCATAGATACTTGAAAATACTAAGTGGATAACTATCAAACTTTTCTTGTCATAATTAGTTCCTGGGGCATGGCATGTTTCAAAGTAACTGAATGAGATCTATGAAAACTTGCAAGTTTTGAGTCTTGTCCCCCTCTTAGAAAAATTCCTGTGGATGCCCATGTACCACAATGCAATCACTAGACTTATTACTCAAATAATGCTCCACCAGCCACAGTTCTAGCACATCAATTAAAATATGACTGAATTTTTAAGACAAGTTCTTGCCATTATTGCAAATCAGAATGATTAAAATGATAATCGAGTCCAGTAATTACATACAAAACCCTTGATTAACCAATAGTTATTTGGTCATTTATGAGAAATAACAACCATTTATGGCATCCAGACAATAAAGTCATCCAAGGGCCCAAGCATTTGACCTCCTAGGGTTCACTGTCATCATGTTTTCTTCTCTCACCCATCATCCTCACATGGGCCAGGATGAAAATCCACCACACGATCAGTACACGCCCAAAAAGCTTGTTTTCTTAGAGGTGAGCTCTATCAGTGCCATTTTACGGCCACACAACATGACATGCACATGTTGCATCAGTGCAGCATTTAAATTGCTGTAAGCCTTCAGTGTGAGCCACGATAGAGGTTTGGTCAAACCTGATAAGGTGACTCAACGTGCTCAGATAAAGAAGATTTTTTCAGTGTAAATAAGGTGATAAAACCTCTCATTCTCCTTCCTTAATGTGTAGTTCTGCAGTGTGCACTGTTTGTCCATTCTATGACTCTGAGTTGAGGAAGATAAGCCACATTCTGAAAAGACACAAAATCAAATCAGTCCTCATGCCACCAACAAAAATTACTGAGACCAGTTGAAGAAACAGAATGTCTCAGAAGAGCTGTTGTGTATGAGATACCTTGTAAATGTGACCAATCTCATTTCATACAAGTGATGCACAGTATAGAACAATGTATGATGGAGCATAAGAGGTTTTATCGTGTATGCTACTCCAAAAAATCTGCTTTAGCTGGGCTGATTCTAGAATTTGATGAAACTTCTGTTGTGTACCACACTGATAGCTTTTAGGACAGTGTAATAATGGAAGCCACCAAAATGAAAATCAGAGTAACACCCTTAGTAGAGACAGCAGCCTGCAGCTCAGTACAGCATGGGACCCAGCAGTCACAAGGTTGAGGCAGGTGCACTGAAAGCAGAGCCTATGTGTACCTGTAGAAGACAATGCCATAAGGACCCATGATGAGACAACCAACAGCTTGAGTACATAAGGGTGTACCAGCAGCCCATCAACAGTCATTGCACATGACAATGGCCAAGGAGTTCTTTGTCAAAAGTTCATGGCATCTTAACAACTTGAAGTGGCTGGAAGCCAGAGAACATTTCATTCATTATAGAAACTGTCTGAGTATGGAAGTAATTGCTATCATAATCTCTCAATAGTGAGTGTTTATTGCAGTTCCATACCTTATGAGTGCCTACGCAGCCACACTCACATGAATTGGAAAGGTATTTTGTTTATTCTTTTCAGGTAGAATAAACAGACAATAGAAAATCACACGAGTGTGACTGGCCAGGTCACCCACCTACCAGCACCGTAGAGACAGCCTTTATGGCAAAGCAGACACAGATCAGGATGTCTTTCCATTGATTTTAGAATCTTACAGTGGCCACACTATGATGGATAATGATGAGGATGATGATGATGATTTATGGTTGAGGATACTACACAGCAAGATCATCAGTGCCCTGTCACTGCTGCCCTTCATTGAAAGAGGTGATAGGTACTACCCATTAACAGAAAGGTCTTCTAGTTTGGAATTTATTGTTGCAAAGTTTTGATCATCTACAAATGACTGCTAGATGGCAAAGTACAAATGTGTCATTACTGTTGTTTTAAAATTTATGAATTAAATTATGAAAACAATGCACAGCTCAGAAACTGGCTGAGTAGTTTCTTTAGAGCTAACAGTTGAAGAAGAAGCCGAGAGAGAAACTTAAGATTTCATGTGAAGTTTTTCATTGGAAGATTTTTTTTTTACAATTTTCATAAGAAACTAGTCAAGTAGCAGTACCTGACATCAGTTGTTAGTACAACTTTTGATAAACAACCTTCTGCAAAGAACATTTACAATAGCTTTGCAGAATTTGGTGTCATCATACTTCCATCAGCAATGACTTTCACGAAGATCCAACTAAATTGGCTGTCTTTTGTAAAAACATTGTTGCTGTGTGCAACACAATGGAACAGGATCAACACATCTCTTATATTTGGGTATCGGCATCCTTATCCCACATCAAAGACTTCAGTACTTTCAGTTATACACAAAAATTTATCTTTAACTACTGAGGATCAACAGTGTCTAGTAGGGGAAATTCAGATATGGCAAAAACCCCATAGAGTGCAGATAGGGTGGATTAACTGGAAATGGCTGTCATGTTCATTGTGCTGTAGAGGAATAAATCAGAAAAGTAAATAAGTAGTGAGATATACAATGCTCATGAATCAGAGATATGGGCACCAACTAAGGCACATTGCGCGGCAATAGATGTGATTGAAATGAGAATGTTAAGGCAAACTTGTGTCGTCTCTAGAGCCAGTAGTAGCAGAGATAAGAGAGTAAGAGGCAGCTGATCAAGATAACAGAGAAAGTTTAAGACAGAAGACTGTAATGGTATGGATACACCATGAGAAGGGATGACAACTATGTTGGCAAGAGGTTGTTGGAAATAGTAGTAGAAGGTGACAAAGGAGAGGAAGATCGAGAAGAAGATGGATGGACTATGTACAGAGGACTTTAGGGAGAAATAGCTAAGGGACAGTGAATACAGAACCAAGGAAAATGGAGAAGACTCCCCAAGAACATCACCTCCACAAGAGCAGAAAAAGCCAAAGTAAAATAAGAAGAAGATTTATGTGTGATCTGATCTGACACATTCTGCATAATTTGATAACAGCTCAAAAACAGGCTAGTTTCATTTGGTAAAAGGAAATGCTCCAGAATTTGACAAAGGGAAAACAAAATCCACATACATGTGGACATGACTTGAATATCTTCAGACAAACTGGAAACTGTGGAGCAACCATCTGTTTGGCTGTTCCAAGATAAACCAAAACCAATAAAGGTGTTTCGTTTTCAAAGCCTTTCCAAAAAAAAAAAATAGCTCATTCATTGCTTAGGCTGGACAAGTCATGAACACTGCTTTACACTTTAGAGGATTCGAGAACAGTTACTGGTGAATAGCATATCACAATTTGTTTGCCTCAAGTCATCAATGAAATCAGGATAAACAACTGTATATGTTGCATCACTATTCATCATAGCCACTCCTACTATCACAGAACATGTCAAACAGTTTATTATTTCAGTATTGAAAAACCATAAAATTAATGCCTCATTTTCTGTGTTTACCTGACTTAACATGTTAAGACTTAATTTTGCCCCTTTGTGTCAAACCAAAAAATGCATGGTCAATGAATTTCATGTCCTCACGAAGGTGCTCAATCCTACCAAAAATAAATTTTTGAAGTACCAACATCAAAGTGGAAACAAATGTTCTCAGAACTGGTTCCAACTGAGACATAACAGTCCATTGAAACCCACTTACAGTATATAAGTCCTGTAATTGGTAGGAACATTTAGGATTAATGTAAGGAAGTGAAATCTGGAACAAACGATTGAGTACATTGGTCAAAGTAATTTCTATGAAACTGAGATGGGTTTGTGTTAAAACAATAACTAAATTAAAGTCTGTTGTATTTAAATGAGAAACCAACTAAGAGAATCAGAATTGATTAGAAAATTAAAATGTAATTATCGAAAATGTTATAAGTGGTGTGTAGTTCTTTATGTATTTTGTCAATAATAAATAAAAGACCTATTTTGTCACACCCAATGGGAGACTTGGAAACATATATATATTGCTAGGAACATTTTCTGATCCATGTATCTTTTGCATTTTATAAAAATAGTAAAAGTGTTGTTAATATTTCATATTTGAATCTTTTCACACTTCTAAAATGTTAAACACGTAAAATTCGATAAATGTAGTTACTCCATAAATGACAGTGCAACTGTTGAAATTTGTCATTGATGTGAAGATAACAGGGTTTAATTGTAATTTTATTTAAAAACCCTTTTTAACAATACTGAGGATTGTTCAGATTTATATATAAAGGGGCAGCCATGTTGGCATGGGAGAGCAGTGTCTTATTAATTTCCGTGCAAGATCCATGCAATGACTTAAGAAAGATGTACGTCAGTGTTGTAAGCGTGTCAGTACAATTACAAAATGACAGAATAAAAGTACTGAAACTTAATGTCTGTATTTATTATTCATGGCATAACAACCATTTGCAGTCTACAACATGAGCCTGAGGCAGCAGCAGATTTAAAGAAAATGGATGAGTACACCCTACAAAATTATAAGCTTTGTTAAATAATAATAATTTCACTCAATGAATGTCAAAGTGTATAACTTTAAAGGTGAATATTCATATTGTTAACCACTGGCTGTGATACACTCTGGCCTGACACCATCACTACCTGCCACAATTGTAGCATGATTCTCTCTTGAGCACTGAATTGTTTGGAGCTTGAGATAAACTAGAAGGAATGGAATATCAGTGAGTCTCCGTATTTACACCTGTCTCAGATGGAGTAACGTTGGCCATAAGTTTGCTGGGTGCCACACCTGACTGTTGGCTATCAGTGAGTAGAGAGGGCTAGCTTGGTCTCTGAAGGTCTCACACAGTGGAATATTTGTTGCAGCAGGTGGAAAACTCAGCAGACAGCACAAACAGCAGCATTCACAAGCTTGCTGCTCTGCGGTCTTTCTCAAATAATTTTAAAGAAACTATTTCACAAATAAATTTGGTTCTCTCAGATCAGTTTCATGATGAACTTTGTCAATTGTCATAGTTTTTGTGATGATATGAAATTAAGTAATTTGTCACACAAAATTTGAATAGTTTGCAATGGAAAACAGGGGACCTATGAGTTTACATTTGCTGCATTCTAAGTTATACATTGCTGTGTACGAAATGCTTACATGTTCAGTTTTTGGAGGAGATCTGTCTACCTACAAACTTGAGAAAGTGCTCTCACTTTTGATCATGTGCACAAAATGAGTATGAAAAGGTTCGAGCTATTGAAAGGAGATTTTGGCAAATGGTAGCATGCAAAAGTAAGAGAATTTTGCCATGTGGTCAATGCGCAAAACTTTCTTATCTACTGTGTCTGCAGCTCATGGTCTACTGGCTAGATTTTCTGGCTCTGGGACAGGGGGTTCTGGGTTTGATTCCCGGTGGTATTGGGGATTTGCTTCACCTGTAGACTGGGTGCCTGAGTTGTCCTCATCTCATCATCTCATCATCATTTGAGAAATGGTGGGACTGGCAATGGAAAGATTGGGTGTTTGTATGGGCACTGAGGACCACGGTGTTGGGCGCCCCAGAAACCAACATCAACATCATCATCATCCTTATCTTTATCTACTGTGAAATACAGGTAACGATAGATTTTCTCAATGGAGTAATGCAATTTTCTGGAGCATTGATGAAATCAGAATTGCTGTGGGTTTGCAAGAATATAAGTGAGGAAATTAAACCTCTCAAGAACGAGTTTTGTCGTAAAGTGTTGAGCTGTCTTGCTCTCACCCTGCTAGTTTAACGATACACTGTTTCAGTGTTATGTTGTGATTTGCCACTGCATTAGAATGTTAGAACATTAATTTTTGTAAACTTCTGAATTTTGGCAAAAGAATAATGTAGGTAAAAAACTTCCTGGCAAATTAAAACTGTGTGCCCGACCGAGACTCGAACTCAATCTGCCAGGAAGTTTCATATCAGCACACACTCCACTGCGGAGTGAAAATATCATTCTGGAAATAATGTAGGTGTTACTCAAAACTCATCACTGATGATAATTTTCTGAAGAAAAGGACTAAAGAGCCTGGAGAGAATAGAATCACCACTTCCATTGCAATTTCAGTGGAATCCTTTATCCCAGCATAGTTTTAATAATGAATAGATGGGACTGAAACTTGCCATATCATTTGAGAAGTATGAAAGCAATGTACTGCACATAGTGAATCATTTTTTTCTTCAAATGCCCATACAGCTTAAGTTCATTGACTTTTTCACCTCAAATATCTTTTTATATGTTTAAGAAACAACCTATTTTCTTTATGAGGTGCAGCTGCAACTGACTCGTAAACAGAATCAACTTTGTTTTGTCAAACAGAACTACTCTCATTTCTGGAGCAAAATAGTAGTTCTAGTTGATACAATAGAACTCTATCATAGCTCTGAACTGCTGATCATTCTGACAACTTGCAGGATCCTCTCATGTAGCCTAGCCATCAAAGTGAAAATAGATTATCAACATCTTTGATGAACAGAACAATATCTGACATGAAATGTCCAGTCCTTTACTCTGTAAAGGAATGGGAACAAAAGATGGTATACTATTTGGTGTAAAATTTTCTTCATATTTCTCAGGTCATTGAGGTGTAGAAAGAAAATTCTTTGGTACATTTCAATTCCAGACACTGATTACACTGAAAAACAAATGTGAAGTGGAAGTGTCTAAACTGCATAATTTTGAGTTAGTTATGTTAATTTCAGTGTAAAATCATACAAAATCATCATCTTCATAAATATTTAACTCTAGTTTTTTTTAAGTAGTCTTCATTTTTATATAAATAACTCACTAACTAGATATGCATTTACATTCCAAGATTCAGCATAACAAATTTTAAGTGAATAATTGCTTGAATTATATTATGTGTTATGCACTGATGAATTTCAGTGCCGTTCTGGAAGTAGAAAAGTGAAATATTAAGAAAAAATGAAGATAATATGACATGAACGAAAATACTTTATAAGTCTACTTTGTACCAGAACTATATAAAGCACAAAAGAAAATATTAAGTGGTCACAAATGTATATGAAGGATTACAAATGTTAAATGTTCAAATGTACAGTACATACAATTACATATTTTGTTCATAGATAAATGCAGATGATGACAGTTTCCACTAAGCTTGATGTTTATCCTCAAACTCAGGAGCATCCCTTATGACAGTCCAGCAGTAATCTGTTAAAATAGTAGGGCTCCACTTTCTGGCATACCTCTTCTCAAATGTGGGAATATCTTGATGAAATCACTCACCACATTCATCACTTACCTCACCACAATCTTTGGGGAAGAAGTCAAGATGACTTTGTAAGAAATGCATTTTCAATGACATGTTGCAACCAAGTTTTCGTAAGATGATAACATGTTAACTACAATGTCCTTGTAGTTTATTGCTCGTTTGTTCACTAACAACTGTAAACAGACTGTCTTAAAACATTCCCATGCATGCTCCTCATTATCTTGTGTGGTTCCACCAAAAGTATGGTCTGGAAAAAGCTCTTGAATCTGTGGGCCTACAAAGATGCCCTCCTTTACTTTGGCATCACTTAAGTAAGGGAATTTTTGCCTTGAGTGCTTAAATGTGTCACTGTCTTTCTTCATACCCTTAACAAAAATTTTCGTGAGACCCAACTTTATGTGCAAGGATGGAAGAAGAATATTTTTAGGGTCTACTAGAGGTTGACTCTTAATGTTATTTATACCTGGTTGAAGAGATTTTCTGGTGGGCCATTTATGATTACTGTAATGAGATGCATGAGCTTGGCTATCCCATTCACAGAGAAAGCAGCAATATTTATCATAAATCTGAATTGCATACCTAATAGCAGTGCAACCGCTTTCAAGTCACCACAAGTCTGCCATTGAGAGTCATTGTACTTGATGGCTTCCAGTTAGATTTTCAAGTTTTGGTATGACTCTTTCATATGAACACTATGCCCAACTGGAATAGAGGGAAGCTCATTACCAATATGTCAAAGCACTGCTTTTAAGCTCAATTTTGACGCATCAATAAAAAGTCTCCACTCATCAGGGCTGTAATTAATTCTGAGAGCCTTCATTGGACTATTTATGTCTACACACACCTCAAGACTATTTTGTTGCTCTCTTCTACAGGAGAATGAAACATTTGCATTGCTTTCCACAAAATTGTGCTGCTGCAATCCTGATGCTAAAATCTCAGCCTTAGCTTTAGAGAGCTCCAAATCTCTAATGAGATCACTTAACTCATTTTGAGACAATTTTTGTGGATCATCGGTTGATGATATATTTGGAAGAATGTACATGGTTCAGGTCATTCAGAATCCGCATCAGAAGTAATCTTGTACTCTGTCAGTGGTTCAGGTATTGGCAATCTTTCCCCATGTAGAACTGGACATACAGTAGATGGAATGTTGGGATGGATCACTGTCGGCTTCTTCTTCTTAGATATTCCCTTCTTGATAGGAAGAACCATATAAAAGTAGCAGTCCCTGATATGGTTAGTTGGCTCACGGCAGATCATGGGCACTGCAAAGGGCATTGAACGTCCTTTCCCATGCATCCAATTCTTGAGGTTGCTGGCACAAGTGTTGCAGATCACAGGTGGAGCCCAGGGTTTATCCTGATAACCTATTTTGCACCCAAAATAACAACTGTAAGCTTTTTTGATCAATGGAGTTATTTGCTGTTTTTGTGAAGCACATGTCACTTCTCCACACACATAGCAAAATGTGTCAGCACTATTAACACAAACTCATGGCAATTTTGTTCACTTCAATAGCAGTCAACTTGAGCAACTGGTAGTTATTCTGGAAACAAATGTGCAAAAGTTATTACATCCATTAATAAAGTCACTGAAGTTGAAGAGGAGGGAGACAAAAATATAACTAAAATTGGTATCAAAATGTTTATATCCAAAATATTGCACACAAGTAAGACCACAGAAAATAATATAATGCATTGTTACTACTTATTATGACTTTGACAGAATTAAAACTAGAGCTAATTTGGAATTGTCTTTGTGATATTCGTGATCAGCGCATTAGAATTGATAGGAATTGGCTATTTTCATTCGATTTACATTTTCATTGTTGCACAGTGTTACTAAAGACAATGTTGGTTACACTATCCTGCTGAAACTGCAACAAAAGTGATTTTCTTCCCAGATTTTTTATTCGTCATTTGTCTTCTGAGAAGTGCCATCAGTGGTCAGGTTTCAGAAACAGCTACACTTATCTTGTTACCATTTTAAAATCTGCTTATTTTGCCAAAACACAGAAGAGTTTACAAAGATTCAGCTCAATAATAAAAATTACAATTACAACAGATTCTTGAAACAGTGAAACTAGCAACTGAGAGCAAGACAGCTCAATACTTTATGAAAATAATGCATTATTCACATAAATATGTTGTTACAAAATACAGCAATTGCAGTTTCACCAATTACATTATTCCATCACAGAAAATCTCTGTTATGCATACATGATGGCAGAACACAACATTTTGCATATTAGCAATATGACAAAACACTCTCCTCTTTGGATGCTGTCATCTCCCAAAATCTCTTTTCAATATCTCAAATTGTTTGCATGCCATTTGGAATGTTATGAATATTTCATTCTCATGGTAACATTTGCACATGCAATAGGATGCAAGTTAGTTACAGATAACACATTTTCTCGAGATGTAGGCACATGTAGATCTCCTCCATATTTTGTATGCAACACTATATGACATAACATAAACTCATAGTTACACCTATTTTTAAGTGCAAAGTAGTCAAACTTCTTGCATTATGTTACTTAATGTTGAATTAACAGACATTAACAAAACAATAGGTAGTTCATCATGAAGCAGATGATACAAGATACCAAAGACTCATTTTTTTAACCAAAAAGTGAATTTAAGACTGTTTGCAAATGATTGCACAGCAGCTGGTAGGCAAGCATTCATCCTGAGACCCAGCTTCCAGACGATGTCAGATGCAGATAGGACTTGTATTAGTCAGTGAAGCCTACAAGGGTAACAGTACTGTGGCTATCACAGCAAACATGCAGAAATCCCTGCAATGATACTCTCAAAAATAATAGACTCAATTATGAAAGACAAATTAATGAATTACTGAATAAATATAATCTTTGACTTGAATCACGGTCTGGTTTTCAAAGTGGCACAAGCAGAGAATCAGCATAAATAGAATTCACAAATGTGGTACCTGATGCTCTTGGAAAAGATGACTGTGTCAGAGGCATGTTTTTAAATCTTTCCAGGCTTCAGATACCACTGAACATAAGATTCTACTAAATACACTAGAAGCGTTAGGAATAAGATGTATAGTTAATAACTAGTTCTGATCGTACCTAGCAGATAGGGTACAAAATGAAGACAAAACACCTACATCAAGTCACTCTGAAGTTTTAGTAAAATAGTCATCAGAACCAAGACACGTTAACATAAGAGTTTCTTGGGGTAGCACATTAGGGCCGTTACTGTTCCTGATATACAGTAATGACTTTCTCAATAGTGTTAGTCATGGAGAAAAAATCCTTTTTGCTGATGACAGCAATATTGTAGCCACTGAAGAAAAAAGATAATTTATTGCAGAAAAAGCAAATGAAACCCTCAATTAAGTTTACAATTTGTCACTATGCAATTATTTGACACTGAAAATGCAGAAAACAAATGCCATGAATTTCAGTTTGAAGAGGGAAAATGATACTGTTAAATTATATATAGAAGGCACATCTATAAATTGTGTGACAAACACAAAATTTCAATGAATAAATACTGATTCTCAGATCGAATTGTGAGAACACACAAGGATATTTGCAAACAGAACGTCATCTGCATTTTATGCCCTTGTAGTCCTGTTACCAATGTGTAACAGCCAGTTCCTTTTAGTTACATACTATTCATATATACACTCAGTTGTTAGCTATGGAATTCTATTCTGGGAACAAATGCATGTAATGTGAACATAATTTTAAGCTGCTGAAAAGAGCCATAAGAATAATAACAAAAATGGGGGATTTTAATTACACCATGCAAGTACATTTACCAATCAGTTGGAAAAAAGCCATTGATAGTTGATAATTATTGCACAGACAGCTGTGCTCATGAACACAAAACAAAAGGTAGACAGAGCTTACATTTACCAGGATAGAATAAATGTAAAACTCAAAACAGCAGTTTCTACCAAGGAATAAAACTGTACAGTAAATTTCCAGGGAGTTTAAAGACATTACTAATACAAACAAAATGGCAGCTAAAAATACCTTTTAAGCAATACTTTCTACATGATAAATGATCACTTAGATAACACAGAGTAGGGGTTTTGTAAAAATTGTACTACATAATAATAATAATAATAATAATAATAATAATAATAACAAGAATAAAACATATTGTTTCATGTAACACTTTCACACTGTGTTTTACTTCATGTTTCATTTTCTGGAAAAATTTAGTCCCAAAGCTATCCAGTGTACAACACCAACACCTTAACACCTTTGTGAGCCTCACATCGCACTCATTATAGATGGACGTAGACTCAGTTTTTTAGGTTAGCAATGGGAAGTAGTGGTACACAAAATGCAAACCAGGCATTGCCACTAAGCTCTTTCTATCAGCTGATAATATGCTTAGTGTTGAAACACTGTGTGTTGTGTGTGCAGTGAGGAATGAATGAACAGTGTAGCACTAGCTTTTTATGTTGTTAAATAATTTCTATGTAAAGCAGTATAGTACACTAGGGACAAATCGAATGGGGAGCACCGTTTTAAACACACTGACCTTGGATTTGAGAGGGTAAAGTGTCCAATCTTCACCTGCCCATACTGATTTAGGTTTTCCATGATCTCTCTAAATTACTTCAGGCAAATTCTGGGATTGTTCTTAGTATAAGGCTACAACTGACTATGTGAGCCAGTCTTGTCAAACTAGTCCTGCAAGTATGTATCCGGCTTGCAGCTGATGATGCCTGCTTGGGAGTTGTGCAAACCAGCAAGTAAGCTTATAGCAAATCTTTCCCTGAGTGATATGGGCTTTACTTTACCAAATGATCTCCAAAGCCAATCATGCCACCAATCCTTTTAATCACCACATACTGGTGTGATACAATTCATTTGAACTTGCAGCACTTTCCAAAAATTTGAGATCAATTGTCTATTCCAAATCAGTGGCTTTACATGAAAACTCCATGGCTCATCATAATGGAAATTCTATGTAATAACAGTTGGTTCTGACATAACATAACAGGCACCTTCACCACTATGTAAAGTTTGAAATTATCCAGCCTTTATCGATCTCTCTCCTTATATCTACTTAATCAGTCTCAGATGAAGGGGACGGGGGGCACTTGGTCTGTTGTGGTGACAGTCTTGAAAATGATATTGATGAGTGTAGTTAGCAGATGGTTTAATAGCTACTGGTGTACAGGTTTTCAAAATGGTATTGTATTGTTTTTGTCTAGGGTGAAAGTGGCATCACTGAGGCAGTAGTGTATTTCAGAACACCATATTATTTATTTATTATTGTACTGAACAATAAACAAAGATTATTCAACATTCTTGACTGTTATTTATAAAGTAAAGATTGCATCAGACATATAGGGGAACCACAGGCATGCAACCCATGATAACCAATGAAGTAAAATGGGCATATAGCATTATTGGCCAATGAAAACAAGTTTGTATATCCACAGGAGTGCTTGAAACCCAAATATCACAGCCTGAGCATGTTACCAGTTTTGATGTGTGATAGTGAGATGTGGGCTTTAAATATGTGAGGGAGGGGTCTGAGGGGGGGGGGGGGGAGGGGGGGGGGGGAAAGAGGCTGCTTGGTAACTGGTGGAGAGTACCAAAGGGAACATTCTGCAGTGGAAAGTGAAACACTGATTGCACCAAAGGAGGTAGGTCATACATGTAGCCAGGTTGCTTTTTGGTAGATGGTCAAGGGAAGTTCTTTCATGGATTCCAAGAAATACAAGGCAGAAGGACAAGGCAGAAGGTGGGTATATGACATTAAAAAACATGCAGCAGTGACACAGATGATGATCCATTAAATATTAGAGTCTACCAAAACAGTGATATTAGACATTATTGTTAGAGAATAATTTAGAGTTGTGACTAAATCATAATCAAACCTTTTTTTGTTTTTACCCTGTCATAAAATTTCATTTTATCTCCTAGGGGATAATTACCTGGGGGTGGGATCCACTGGCATACAATACTCACATGCTTGTCATACACTCCATCCCTAATCCCACACTCATCTCTGAGTTTATTGTGGCTTTAACAGCCAAGGTCAGACTGAAGTACCTTCAGGAAAGTGGCTTTACATACCTGCATACACAGATCATTTGCAGTTGTTGCTAAATCACGGCATCATTGTGCCCAGTAGGAGTCATCATGCATGCTGTGGTAAAATAGTTTTCATAACCTAAATTCAGTGGGGAAAGAGAGAAAAGTTAATGGCATACAATTTCTGATCATGTGTTTGGGAGACAATGTCACTGAATAAAACAAAAACCTTGCTGCAGTTATGCACCAGTTTTCTGAGAGTAACAGTAGTGGGTGATCTGCACTTAGGTTTTTATCATATTGTGCACCATTGGTGGGTATGCTTGTATATGTGGCTTGGCCACATTTACCAAATTTTGTTGTAAAGTGTGATTAAAGCAAAAATCTTGGTATGCAAATGGCAAAACTGAAGCCAAGTGTTCACAGGGAAAATGTATCTTAATTGTGAACCATCTGAAAAGCTTCGCATCATAGTTGGTTGTTGCAAATATAATCTCTGGAACAATCAAAATCCTGAACCGCACCAACTAACAAGAGCTACTACCTGAAGACTAAAGAAAACATGTAACTTTCTGTCCTATTTAATGTCACACGAGGAAGACCTCAGTGACTGGTATTAATCCAATGAGTCATGGTTCTACCTTTGTGAATACGTTGTACAGTAGGGGGCCTATACTGAATGGGTTTATTAATATAAAAATTTGATTTTTATTTTTTCACTTTATGTTTGTCAGTGCCTTCTGCCTGGCGGTAAGCTGCAGCATCTGTCCCATTGCCCAGAACCGGATAGAACCACCCTGAAACTCACGTGTTGAACCATCAGCAGCTAAACTCAGGCTACTGAACTGTGCGTCTTACAACCTGATTGACCAATAGGGAGGCTTGTAGGTGGTCAAGTGTGGGTGGAACAGCGGCCAGCTGGCGGGAGCGGACACACCGTTCTCTCTCTCCTGCTGGCAGCTTCTAAAACGATCAGATGCCCTCCTCACCTGCTCTCTTGGGCAGCTGCCCATTCAGTCTCGGCAGCTTCTCCAGGCCTGCCTTTCTTTACGGCATTAAAACTTCACACAGGTTAAACTATGTTTTATTCTTCATCTCAATGGGTGCCTACCACTTTCCCCTCCTGGCCAGTCCTGATGCATTAACAATGTGAATGCACAGAATTAACATATTTGAGCTACAAAAAATTGACATCAAATGCACAAGTCCTCTCCATATATGGAAAAAAAGAGTTTTTAATACAGTTTCATAAGACAACATGCAACATGGATGAAAATAGAAACTTGAGGTGTATTTTAAGTTATGCATAGGACTAAAAAGTGTTTATTTTCAAAACACCCATCTGATTTATGAGGGTATAACTTTTACATGAATTAACATACAACCTAGGGGTACTTTTTACAACTAAATTTTTGTTTACTTATTTTGTATGTCATGTACTGTAGGATCAAATTGAGAAGCAAGTCTCCATGGTCACGGAATGAGTCAGTACGTGAAATTATAACAGAAGAGTAAAAACAGGTAAAATGAAATTATGTGAATCCTACACAGACAACAAACTGTAAGTTTAGTAAATAAACATAATCAATAATGTAACACTGGAATTAGCTCAATTTCTTTAATTCCTCCAGGTGTTCCTTGACAGAATAGAGTGATCCAGGGGGAAACTCTGTAGTTTTGACTTGAAAGTACATGGATTACTGTTAAGATTTTTGGATTCTTGAGGTAACTTACTGAAAATAGATGCATCAGAATGGTGCACACCTTTCTGCACTAGGGTCAAAGAAGTGCATTCAAAAATCAGTTTGGATTTCTGCCTTGTGTTAACTGAGTGAAAACTGCTACTCTTGGGAATAAGCTGATATTGTTAACAACAAACAGAAATTTAAGGAAATATGTACTGAGAGGCCAATGTCAGAATTGTCAGAATTCCCAGAGCAGTGAACAAGGGGTGACAAGAGGTTTACAAATTTAGACCACATACTGCTCAAACCACCCTTTCCAAGTCAAAAATAACCTTTTTGAGTTAGAAGAGTTATCCCAAAAAATAATACCATAAGGGAATGAAAATAAGTGAAGTAGACCACTTTCTGTCTTGAGTTATCACTTATTTCAGCAACTGTTCTAATGGTGAATGAAACAGCATTTAGTTTTTGAACAAGATCCTGAACATGGGCTTTCCATGACAAATCTATCTGAATGCCTAAGAATTTGAACTGTTCAGGCTCAATAATCATATGTCCATTCTGTGTACTAAAAAACTCAGTTTTTGTTAAACTGTGAGTTAGAAATTGTGAAAACTGAGGATGGAGGTTTACAGTTACCCTTTACAAATGTTCAGTGGACCCTCCACTGCATGCATGACAAACATCGAGACACCAGCCAAACTTTCCCCATTTGCTTGTGAGCATGCCTGGAGGCCCTGCAATCAATCACTGCTGCTCTGTGGCATTATGGTTCGTCCATCTACATCTACATCTATATTTATACTCCGCAATCCATCCAACAGTGTGTGGTGGAGGGTACTTTATGTGTCACTGCATTACCTCCTTTTCCTGTTCCGGTTGCGTACTACAGTTTGCTGGAAGAACGACTACCGGAAAGTCTCTGTGCATGCTTGAATCTCTCTAATTTTACATTTTCGATCTCCTTGGGAGGTATAAATAGGGGAAAGCAATATATTCAATACCTCATCAAGAGACACACCCTCTCGAAACCTGGACAGCAAGCTACACCGCGATGCAGAGCTCCTCTCTTGCAGAGTCTGCCACTTGAGTTTGCTAAAGATCTCCATAACGCTATCACACCTACCATATAACCCTGTGATGAAATGCGCTGCTCTTCTTTGGATCTTCTCTATCTCCTCTGTCAACCCGACCTGGTACGGATCCCACACTGATGAGCAATACTCAAGTATAGGTCGAACGAGTGTTTTGTAAGCCACCTCCTTTGTTGATGGACTACATTTTCTAAGGACTCTCCCAATGAATCTCAACCTAACACCTGCCTTACCAACAATTAATTTTATATGATCATTCCACTTCAAATCGTTCCGTATGCATACTCCCAGAAGTAACTGCTACCAGTAATTGTTCTGCTATCATATAATCATACAATAAAGGATCCTTCTTTCTATGTATTTGCAATACATTACATTTGCCTATGTTAAGGGTGATTTGCCACTCCCTGCACCAAGTGTCTATCCACTGCAGATCTCCCTGCACTTCGCTGCAATTTTCTAATGCTGCAACTTCTCTGTATAGTACAGCATCATCCGCAAAAAGCCACATGGAACTTCCAACACTATCTACTAGGTCATTTGTATATATCATGAAAAGCAATGTTCCCATAACACTCTCCTGTGGCATACCAGAGATTACTTTAACGTCTGTAAGCATCTCTCCATTGAGAACAACATGCTGTGTTCTGTTTGCTAAAAACTCTTCAATCCAGCCACACAGCTGGTCTGATATTCCATAGGCTCTTACTTCGTTTATCAGGTGACAGTGTGGAGCTGTATTGAACACCTTCCAGAAGTCAAGGAAAATGGCATCTACCTTGGAAACAGTATCTAATATTTTCTGGGTCTCATGAACAAATAAAGCGAGTTGGGTCTCACACGATCACTGTTTCTGGAATCCATGTTGATTCCTACAGTGTAGATTCTGGGATTCCAGAATTGACATGATACGCTAGCAAAAAGCATGTTCTAAAATTCTACAACAGATCGATGTCAGAGATATAGGCCTATAGTTTTGCGCATCTGCTCGACAAACCTTCTTGAAAAGTGGAACTACCTGTGCTCTTTTCCAGTCATTTGGAACCTTCCATTCCTTTAAAGACTTGCAGTACATGGCTGTTAGAAGTTGATGTAAGGGGAAACACACAGACAAGAGTGCTTAACAATCCCACTCTTGCAAAAAAAGCTCCGAGATTGGGCGACCTTTGAGGCCAAAGGTGCAATGTGAGATCAGGACATACCTCAGGGTTAATCCATGACTGAGGACTTGAAATGCTATATTCTCAATGAAAATCACACTGCATATCACAACAGGTGGAATGGAGAACACAAAACAGATTTTTTGTTGTGTTATAGCTATGTTGGCTCAAAGCACATTGGGTACATGTAGCTGAATCTAAATCTTTTAAGGGGTCAGTTATACTGTTTTTCTAGTTTAAATTATCAGTTTACTTTGAACTTCCTAATTTGCTTATTATTTCTCTTTTTTTTCCAAGTTTTGAAAATATACTTGCTTGAGAGACCTCACTTTGGTCCAGAGATTAGTTTCAGACAGCTCTCTGTAGTAGTCTCTGCTGTGCAAATCTTTCCACCTCTCTGTATCCACTTGAACCTGCTCATTGTTTTCATGTCTTGGTTTCCTTGTACAACCACCTTTCCTCCATTACCAATTTATGTATTTGTAGATGCTTCAGAATCTGTCACAGCAACCTATATGTTATTTTAGTCCTGCGCATGGTGGGCAGTCAGACTGAGTGCAAGTGTTTTTTGGAAGGTTTAGTGAAATTTAAAATTTGTAATTTCTCTTTTAATTTCTCTCTGTCCTTGTGAACAGCAATCCCACACAGGGTACTGCTGATAGGGGGCACACTTCCAAAGCATCATTGATGGAGGGACACCAGGTATTACATACAACTATTTGAAATCAGCTGATATCTTATGCGATGCGGTAACATTACATATTCTGGCAAGGCGGTTAGCAGAGCGCTACTCTGACAAACAAGAGCTAGTTATTACAGAGACTATTTGTTTAAGTTATGACAAAAAACCAGTGAAGACTTTGAGACTTTTGCTGATCAGATACTGGCTGTATACTGCCACATGTATGTGTTGAGGAAAAATGCCATGTTAATGAAGTATAACTTGAAGAGGCTGAAACCAGAGCTAATGATGGATTCATTTGTGTAATAAACCTGCAGATTGGTAGTGAAGTGAAAGTGGCCTCTCCTGCTTCCTTACATGAAGCTGTAAGATTAGTAATGTATCATCAGGAGGAGAAGAATTTGTTTCTACTCCACTGTAAAACAGTAAATCTCACCATGTTTTTGTGGCTGGGATGCAATGTCAACATCGTGGGATGCCTAATCACCAGCAGTGTAAGAGAAGCAAGCAGTTGCCACTTAGCACAACTTGTGCAATTTTGTTCTACTGAAATTGCAGTTATGTGAGAAGTCAGAGTGAAATTGTTTGTACTAAGTTTTAAAGAAATGCGTATGGTTATTCAAACAACTAAGTATTTGCAATCACTGGCACTATACAGCACAGAACCCCATGGGAGATGCTAAACCTGTTGTTCAGAAACTGTACAGACTACCTGTTCATCTGCAATTTGTTGCTCAAGATACTTTTCAACAACAATTGGCTGCAGGGATAGCTCACATCCTGCAAGACACTGGTCATCACAAATTGTCATGGTACCCAGAAAGTCAATCACTGGGATAAAAAAGCAAATCATATGGTAAATTAGCTGATAACACCTGATACTCATCCTCTTCCCTGTGTTGAAGAATCATTGATTGAACTAGAGAATAGTAGGTATTTTACAAAACTTGACATGTATTCTGGCAACCCCCAAATTCTGAGTTCACCACAAGATCAACCAAAACAGCTTTTTTGGTTCCTCCCAGTTTGTACGGGTTTTTACACATTCCATTTGGTCTAAGGAACAAGCCTCCCACTTTTCAAAGATTCACTGACATGCTGCTGAGAGATTTGAAACCTCTGATATATCTTGTGTACTCAGATGATATAATTTTTTCCAAAACTATTGAACATGTGGGAAGAGTGAGAAATGTATTTTCAATGTTGCAGTGTGCACATTTAAGTTTAAAGATAGAGAAATGTTCTTTTTCAGAGTCTCAGTTCAGTACCTAGAGCATATTATTGGTTTAAGTTGGGTTAAGCCACACTCAATGTTGACAGAAGCAACTGAGAATTCCCCAGCTCACACAAGTGTTACAGAGTTGCAATATTTTCTATTCCAAGCAAATATAGCAGAGATGTGGTGTCACAGATAGGCAAAGCAAAGAGGCTGTCACAAAATGCCCTCCCCCCCCCCCCCTCACACATGAGTAAACATTACTCACACACACAACCACAGTCACGTGTATGTGAGTTGCGTTTGCGTGAGTGTGTGTGTGTGTGTGATGTGGTCTTCTTTTGACAAAGACCTTGTTGGTCAAAAGCTCATTCTGTGATAATCTTTTTGTTGTGCCTGTCTGCAACTCAGCATCTCCTCTATATGATGAGTAGCAACTATTCCTTTCATAATATTGTTACTGTTACTTTATGAAGGACTGTGCTATGGTAGCTAAGCCATTAATAAAGTTGTTGATGAAAGGCACTGTGTTTGAATGGACAGAGGAATGGGAGGGAGCTATGAGGAAAATTACGGATTTTTTGACAATTCCATCCCTGCTGATCTATCTGGACTCTGAGAAACCTTTAATCCTTTCTATTGGCACCTAGGATTATGCTGTTGAGACTGTTCTTAGTCAGGAATGAGGAAAGACCTGTGGGTCATGCTTCAAGGCAGATGAACCCAACAGAAAATAATTACAATATCAGTGAGAAGGAACTGTTAGCAATTATTTTTAGAGTGAGCTATTTTAAATGCTATTTGTATGGGCAAAAATTCACTGTTGTCACTAACCATGCCAACCTCTTGTGGATGCTGAGTCTAAAGGACCCCAATAGGCATTTAACTCATTGGATATTAAAACTGTCATAATTTGAAGTATGCCACAAATCAGGCTGTTTACATCAAAATGCTGATGCATTAAGCCATAGAGTTAGGGTAGATTAGATAGATGATACAATAGAAGAACTGAAAGAGGCACAGGAGAGATATGCAGAATGTCTCTTGTATGCTTCCTACCCAGGTTTTATTACAGATGATGGTATTTCATACAGTTAACACTGCCCCCGGGGCAACACAATAGTAATCTCTAAAGAATTGCAACAGGGAGCAATAAATCAGTGCCATGACAGTATGCGAGTCATATCACAACACACAGAGAGTAACTAATGCTAGGATTTATTTATTTATTTTATTTATTTATTTAGCCATCTGTGGACATTTTATAATGTATGGATCTTGTCAGCTGCGTACATTCATATATTTATACAATTTGTTTTTACATGTAGTTAAAGTTTGTGACATGTAAGTTATCTACAATCATTTTTTGTGCTTATCAAAATATTGTGAAACAAAAGCTATTTGCAATCATTTTGTGCTAAAGGAATTCACTTATAATGTAAAAGCAGTGTTCCTGCAGAAACAATTTAATATTTTTCCTAAAGCAGTACATGTTATCTGCTTCTTTTATTTTCTGTGGCAGTTTATTATACTGTTAAAAACCTTCATACAAGAAGCTATTTTGAATCTCATGTTTATTCTTCCCGTCTACTTGAAGACAGTGACTTGTTCTTGTACTATAGTTATGAAAACTGCTATTTTTGCTATAATTTTCTATATTTTTCTTGATGTACACTGTGGTTTGGAATATAAATTCACAAGGAACAGTTAGAATTTCTAACATTTTGAAAAGTTCTTTGCAGTGGGCCCACTTACTGCTTTTTGTTATAATTCTTACTGCTCTCTTTTGCATTTTAAATACTGTTTGTATATTCTGAGCAGTGTTTCCCCAGAAAATAATACCATAACTGATTACTGAATGAACATAACTAAAGTATACACTTCTCAAACATTCACTACTGCATGCGGATAGAAGGACTCTTAAGTGCATAACATGTTGTGGATACCTTTTTCCAGAGTTTCATAGCATGTTCATTCCACTTCATTTGGCTGTCATTGTGCAACCCTAAGAATTTTGTTGTATGTACATCGTCTATGGAGATGTTATATAGTTTTAAATTTAAGGGACTCTGTTTTCTGTTCATTCTAAAGCATATTGTATTTGTTTTCTTTACGTTGAGAGTTACTTTGTTTTCCTGAGACCATTTGTCAACATCCCTCAGCACTTCAGTAGAATTTTCCAACATTTTTGCTGGTGTCTTACTGGTGATCACTATGTTTCTGTGATCCGCAAACAATATCTTCTCTCCATGGCTGATATGCTGTGGGAAATCATTTATATACCCCAGAAATAATACAGGGCCTAGTACACTTCCTTGAGGGACCCCAATATTGATATATTGTGGATCATATGTATGTTTCTCAATGTACTTTGATCCACTGGAGACATGTGTGATCTCTACAGACTGTACTCTGTTTTCTAGATGTGAACAAAACCATTTGAGAACCACTCCCCTTACTCCTAGTGCCTCTAATTTATGTGACAGCTTCTGGTGGTCAACTGTATCAAATGTCTTAGACAGGTCTAGGAGATGGCCAGTTACAGAGCTGTTCTCATTTAGAGCTTCTAAAACTGTTTATGTGAGTTGTGCTATTGCAGATTCTGTACCTCTACCAGGCCTGAAAATCATTGCAGAGGAGGTTGAATTTACTTAGATAGATCAAAAGCCTGTTTTTCATTATTGTTTCTATCACTTTGGAAAAGCATGACAATAGGGCTATTGGTCTGTAGTTCTCAACATCTTCTACATCACCTTTCTTGTATACTGGTAAAATTTTGGCATGCTTCAGATAGTCAGTGAAGCAACCAGTTTTGAAGGATTCATTTATGATTTCTGTTAGTGGAGCTTTGATACCTTTTATGCAATTTTTGCAGCACACACATTGGGATTTCATCTAAACCTGCAGAGTTTTTGTTCTTTAATTGCCTTACAACATTGCATACTTCCTCCTCAGTAGCTAGAAGCAATACCATTGAGTTTACTGTATGCTTCTGTATTGGTTGATTAGCACCTTTTGGAAAATTTTTCTGTAAGTTCATTGCAATGTTGCTAAAGTAGGTATTCACATAATTTGCTATTTCTTTCGGGCTTCTTTCTAAGTTTTCCTTGTTACTGATTTGTGTGTTTGTACCTCTCTGCTTCACGGTTCCTGTTTCTTATTTACTACAGCCCATGTAGCTTTACTTTTATTTTTGGCTAAATTTATGAATCCATCGTTGGCTGATTTTTTTGCAGTGTTCAGTACCTTCCTGTAGATCCTTTTGTAGTTTTTGTAGTAGTGCAAAGAAACTGGATAACTATTGTCCTTTTTAATGGAGTTTAGGTATTTACAAGTTTGAGCACTTTTCCTAATTCCTTTAGTAATCCATTTATTGTTGGTGGGTTTTCCAATGGGAATTAATGCTTTGGGGAATGTTTCTTCAAATTTTAATTTAAACTCAGACATAACATTGGAGAACTTACTATTCAGTTTAGTTTCCATGTATACTCCTTCCCAACATTCATGTGCTAACTTTAAGGAAAACCATTGCAAAGCTGATGGAGAGTAGACTCTTTTATATACGTGCAGTTTTGATTCATTTTTTACAGAAGCTTTTACTTTTATAATCTCACATAGATGGTCAGACAGTCCCAGATTTTTTGACAAGTACATCACAGTTTTCTCTACCTACATCTGTAGCTACATGGTCAATGGTAGATGATGAATGTGTGGTTATTCTTGTTGCACAGTTGACTAGTGATTATAGACCAAAACTACATATGATATTCATAAATGTGTAACTGGTGTCATCTGTTCACACAAAAGGATATTATGTTTCAGAGTCAACACTAGTTCTAGGCTTTGTATAAGCTTTGAAAAGAATATCTCTAAATTACCATTGGGAGAATGATATACACATAATGTAGTTAGTTTCTTGGGCATATTTATAGCAACTATCTCTATTGCTGACACTTCACTGTCTTTGTCTACACTTAGCATGATAATATCATTTCTGACTTTAAATTCAATTCTGTTCTTAACATAAATACATAATCCTCCACCTTTTATTGTGTTTCTGCAATAAGAGCACACTTGGGCATATGATGGTAAATTGATATATAAGATTTCACTTTCTTTACACCAGTGCTCTGTAATACAGATAACAGTGCTGTCTAAGATTTGTAACTAGACTTCCAGCTGCTGCACTTTGTTTTTTACACACTGAATATTCTGGTGGAGTACCGTTAGAAATTAAATGTTACTTATCTTGGTGGCTTCTTTTTCATCATATCTGCCATTAAAAAGTCCTTCAGATGGGATGGAGGTGACATTTTCTATCTACTTGCTGCCCTATGGATGGTTGTTTCCATGTCTGCTGCTACTCCTGCTATTGCTGGGATTTCTGCTTTTGCTGCTGTCTGTGGTGCTGCTGTTGGTGGTGATGCTGTTGTTGGCATTTCTGTTCCGATTATTGTTTGTGCTGCTGCTCCTTCTGTTGCTGGGATTTCTGTTGTTACTGCTGTCTGTGAGACTGCTGTTGATGGTGATGCTGTTGTTGGCATTTCTGTTGTGATTATTGTTTGTACTGCTGCATTTTGTGTAACTGCTATTGGTTGTGTTTGTTCTGCTGCTTTTTTTGTTGCTGGTATCATCTGTGATGAGATGGCTTCTCCGTTTTGAGTTGATACAATAAAAGGCATGATGTTTTTTGCGTACATCATCTCAGCCATCTCATTTATTCTAGAACCTATGAACTTTTTCCCATGAATATTTAAATGCATACCATGCCTGGTATCGTGTTTCTTTTCCAAAAATTTCACACCTAGGAAGTTTGTCTTTCTGTATGCTTTGCATATTTTTTGAAAATGCCTGTTGGCGTTAATAATTTCCTGGTTGACACATGAGGTTTCTATTAGGTCATATCAGTGTGGTATTCCAGTCACTATTACACTTTTATTTTTCGCTGTATGTAGAGTTTTCCAGAGGTCACGCATGGCGCTTTTTAGTTCATTGCAATAAACATCGTTTGCACCACCAGTTATAACTAAAACCCAATTTTCTTGTGTAGTGTTATCACGCTGTGTGTTCCTTATAACTTTGTTCATAGGGGCCCCAGGTTTTACATAGCTGGTAGATCTAAGATTGTGTTCATTTTGCAAGATTTTTGTGAGATTGCGACCATGACTGTCTAAGTAAACAACTAACTTGGATTTCCTAAGATATGTGTTTCTGCCATTACTGCCTTTTGGGGCACTACTATTTCTATATTTTCATATACCAGCAGCATCTGTTAGATGGCAATCAGTTTGATTAAAGTCTTCCTTGTTTGCTTTTACACGTCTAGAATGGTGAAATTGTTCTGTAGTTTTTTAGACCTAGGCCTGCTGTAAGCACTTTCTGATTCACAGTTATTGTTTTCAAGCTGATTCCTCAATACTTGCTTTAGATTTTAGAGAAATTCTATGTATTTTCTAGCTGCATTTATATCACAATAAAGCTCATGTAACACATTTAGTTCAATTCCGGCATTGACATTTACATTTCTACTTGGGGACAGTTACACAGTTGACCACTATCGCACGAGATTTTATCAGAGTTTAATTTCACAAAAGAAAAAATGGTTCAAATGGCTCTGAGCACTATGGGACTCAACTGCTGAGGTCATTAGTCCCCTAGAACTTAGAACTAGTTAAACCTAACTAACCTAAGGACATCGCAAACATCCATGCCCGAGGCAGGATTCAAACCTGCGACCGTAGCAGTCTTGCGGTTCCAGACTGCAGCGCCTTTAACTGCACGGCCACTTCGGCCGGCTTTCACAAAACAACTTGAGTGGTACCATTTATGCATTAGTGAGCATGCTATAATACCTTTTTCCACAATAATATCACATGAACAACACTTTACTGATGATAATAACTCAAAATTTATGGAGAAATTTAACACAGTTTGTATATACGCCACCGCCAAATTACCCATGAAGAGGCAGATAAATGGATGTTGGGAAGTACACTGACAGAGAAAAATTGCAACACCAAAAAATAATTGCTGTAGATTAATGAAATTTGGGAATACATTTGTGTATGTAACATACTTAAGTGATTAACTTTAGAAGATCATAGGTTGATGTAAGTGCAAGAGAAGCCAATGCCAATGTGAAATGAAGGTATATAAATCACCTGTGTAATCGCCAGAATATTGAATATAAAGATGCAAACAAGCACATATTTCATTGCATAGGTGCCAGATGTCAGTTCGTGCAATGGAGTTCCATGCCTGTTGCACTTGGTCAGTCAATACAAGGACGATTAATGCTGTTTGTGGATGGCCCTGGATTAGCTGGCCGATGACATCCCATATGTGCTCAATTGGAGACAGATCTGGTGAGCTGGCCGGAGTGGCCGCGCTACAGTCTGGAACCAAGTGACCGCAATGGTTGCAGGTTCAAATACTGCCTTGGGCATGGATGTGTGTGATGTCCTTAGGTTAGTTAGGTTTAATTAGTTCTAAGTTCTAGATGACTGACGACCTCAGAAGATAAGTCGCATAGCACTCAGAGCCATTTTTGGGCCAAGACCTGGTGATTGGGCTTACCGAGGCAACATGTCAACATTCTGTAGAGCGTATTGAGTTACAACAGCTGTATTTGGCAAAGTGTAGCTACATCTACATCTACATTTATACTCCGCAAGCCACCCAATGTTGTGTGGCGGAGGGCACTTTATGTGCCACTGTCATTACCTGCCTTTTCTGTTCCAGTCGCGTATGGTTTGTGGGAAGAACGACTGTCTGAAAGCCTCCATGTGCACTCGAATCCCTCTAATTTTACATTCGTGATTTCCTTGGGAGGCATAAGTAGGGGGAAGCAATATATTCGATACCTCATCCAGAGACGCACCCTCTCGAAACATGGACAGCAAGCTACACCGCGATGCAGAGCTCCTCTCTTGCAGAGTCTGCCACTTGAGTTCGCTAAACATCTCCATAACCCTATCACGCTTACCATATAACCCTGTGATGAAATGTGCTGCTCTTCTTTGGATCTTCTCTATCTCCTCCGTCAACCTGATCTGGTATGGATCCCACACTGATGAGCAGTACTCAAGTATAGGTCGAACGAGTGTTTTGTAAGCCACCTCCTTTGTTGATGGACTACATTTTCTAAGAACTCTCCCAACAAATCTGAACCTGGTACCTGCCTTACCAACAATTAATTTTATATGATCATTCCACTTCAAATTGTTCCACACGCATACTCCAAGATATTTTACTGAAGTAACTGCTACCAGTGTTTGTCCCTCTATCATATAATCATACAATAAAGGATCCTTCTTTCTATGTATTTGCAATACATTACATTTGTCTATGTTAAGGGTCAGTTGCCACTCCCTGCACCAAGTGCTTATCCACTGCAGATCTTCCTGCATTTTGCTACAATTTTCTAATGCTGCAAATTCTCTGTATACTATAGCATCATCTGTGGAAAGCCGCATGGAACTTCCAACACTATCTACTAGGTCATTTATATATATTGTGAAAAGCAATGGTCCCATAACACTCCCCTGTGGCACACCTGAGGTTACTTTAACGTCTGTAGACGTCTCTCCATTGATAACAACATGCTGTGTTCTGTTTCCTAAAAACTCTTCAATCCAGCCACACAGCTGGTCTGATATTCCGTAGGCTCTTACTTTGTTTATCAGGTGACAGTGCGGAACTGTACTGAACGCCTTCCGGAAGTCAAGGAAAATAGCATCTACCAGGGAGCCTGTATCTAATATTTTCTGGGTCTCATGAACAAATAAAGCAAGTTGGGTCTCACATGATCGCTGTTTCCAGAATCCATGTTGATTCCTACAGAGTAGATTTTGGGTTTCCAAAAACGACATGATACAGGAGCAAATAACATGTTCTAAAATTCTACAACAGATCAACGTCAGAGATATAGGTCTATAGTTTTGCGCATCTGCTCGACGACCCTTCTTGAAGACTGGGACTACCTGTGCTCTTTTCCAATCATTTTGAACCTTCCGTTCCTCTAGAGACTTGCGGTACACGGGTGTTAGAAGAGGGGCAAGTTCTTTCGCGTACTCTGTGTAGAATCGAATTGGTATCCCATCAGGTCCAGTGGACTTTCCTCTGTTGAGTGATTCCAGTTGCTTTTCTATTCCTTGGACACTTATTTCGATGTCAGCCATTTTTTCGTTTGTGCGAGGATTTAGAGAAGGAACTGCAGTGCGGTCTTCGTCTGTGAAACAGCTTTGGAAAAAGGTGTTTAGTATTTCAGCTTTACGCGTGTCATCCTCTGTTTCAATGCCATCATCATCCCAGAGTGTCTGTATATGCTGTTTCGAGCCACTTACTGATTTAACGTAAGACCAGAACTTCCTAGGATTTTCTGTCAAGTCGGTACATAAAATTTTACTTTCGAATTCACTGAATGCTTCACGCATAGCCCTCCTTACGCTAACTTTGACATCATTTAGCTTCTGTTTGTCTGAGAGGTTTTGGCTGCGTTTACACTTGGAATGATGCTCTCTTTGCTTTCGCGGTAGTTTCCTAACTTTGTTGTTGAACCACGATGGGTTTTTCCCATCCCTCACAGTTTTACTCGGCACGAACCTGTCTAAAATGCATTTTATGATTGCCTTGAACTTTTTCCATAAACACTCAACATTGTCAGTGTCAGAACAGAAATTTTCGTTTTGATCTGTTAGGTATTGTGAAATCTGCCTTCTATTACTCTTGCTAAACAGATAAACCTTCCTCCCTTTTTTCATATTCCTATTAACTTCCATATTCAGGGATGCTGCAACGACCTTATGATCACTGATTCCCTGTTCTGCAGTTACAGAGTCGAAAATTTCGGGTCTGTTTGTTATCAGTAGGTCCAAGATGTTATCTCCATGAGTCGGTTCTCTGTTTAATTGCTCGAGGTAATTTTCGGATAGTGCACTCAGTATAATGTCACTCGATGCTCTGTCCCTACCACCCGTCCTAAACATCTGAGTGTCCCAGTCTATACCTGGTAAATTGAAATCTTCACCTAAGACTATAGCATGCTGAGAAAATTTATGTGCAATGTATTCCAAATTTTCTCTCAGTTGTTCTGCCACTAATGCTGCTGAGTCGGGAGGTCGGTAAAAGGAGCGAATTATTAACCTAGCTCGGTTGTTGAGTGTAACCTCCACCCATAATAATTCACAGGAACTATCCACTTCTACTACACTACAGGATAAACTACTACTAACAGCGACAAACACGCCACCACCGGTTGCATGCAATCTATCCTTTCTAAACACTGTCTGTGCCTTTGTAAAAATTTCAGCTGAATTTATCTCTGGCTTCAGCCAGCTTTCTGTACCTATAACAATTTCAGCTTTGGTGCTTTCTATCAGCGCTTGAAGTTCCGGTACTTTACCAATGCAGCTTCGACAGTTTACAATTACAATATTGATTGCTGCTTGGTCCCCACATGTCCTGACTTTGTCCCGCACCCTTTGAGGCTGTTGCCCTTTCTGTACTTGCCCGAGGCCATCTAACCTAAAAAACCGCCCAGTCCACGCCACACAACCCCTGCTACCCTTGTAGCCGCTTGCTGTGTGTAGTGGACTCCTGACCTATCCAGCGGAACCCGAAACCCCACCACCCTATGGCGCAAGTCGAGGAATCTGCAGCCCACATGGTTGCAGAACCGTCTCAGCCTCTGATTCAGACCCTCCACTCGGCTTTGTACCAAAGGTCCACAGTCAGTCCTGTCAATGATGCTGCAGATGGTGAGCTTTGCTTTCATCCCGCTAGAGAGACTGGCAGTCTTCACCAAATCATATAGCTGCCGGAAGCCAGAGAGGATTTCCTCCAATCCATAGCGACACACATCATTGGTGCCGACATGAGCGACCACCTGCAGATGGGTGCACCCTGTATCCTTCATGGCATCCAGAAGGACCCTTTCCACATCTGGAATGACTGCGCCCGGTATGCACACGGAGTGCACATTGGTTTTCTTCCCCTCTCTTGCTGCCATATCCCTAAGGGGCCCCATTACGCGCCCGATGTTGGAGCTCCCAACTACCAGTAAGCCCACCCTCTGCGACCACCCAGATCTTGCAGACTGAGGGGCATTCTCTGGAACAGGACAAGCAGCCATTTCCGGCCAAAGATCAGTATCAGCCTGAGACAGAGCCTGAAACCGGTTCGTCAGACAAACTGGAGAGGCCTTCCGTTCAGCCCTCCGGAATGTCTTTCGCCCCCTGCCACACCTCGAGACGACCTCCCACTCTACCACAGGTGAGGGATCAGCCTCACTGTGGGCAGTATCCCGGGTAGCCACAGTCGTAGTCCAATCGGGGGATGTGTGGGACGAGCTGGCCGTTCCCGACAAACCCCCATCCGGACCCCCACAGTGATCCCCATTGGCAACAGCCTCAAGCTGTGTGACCGAAGCCAACACTGCCTGAAGCTGGGAGCGAAGGGATGCCAACTCAGCCTGCATCTGAACACAGCAGTGGCAGTCCCCATCCATGCTAAAACTGTTGTGCAAAGAATGTCTGAAACAATCTACAGAGAGCACAAACAAATCGACACAAAATTTAAACGGTTATTAAGATACAAGCTTGCCTAGTAAATGCAGTAATGCTCCTACTTGCGCACTGCTGCCACACTGCTCGGCGGCGGAAGGAGACTACACGATTTTACACTATTCAGGTACTAAAATGCGATGCTACAACTCTCAAATACTATAATACACCCAAAATTTATGAATTAAACAATACAAGTATCAAAAACACGCAAAGAAATTAAGAATTAAACTTGTCTTCAGAAAACACAAATGACCTCTGCCCTGTCCTCCAGTGACTCTCACTTGAGACCACTGATACAAGTGGTGTTGGGCTGGGGTCAGTGGAATGCATGCTACAGGCCATCTGGCTTGGAATTGTTGCACAATTCCTTCTTAGCATTGCATTTTTTTGCTGTAAATGTATATACAAAACTTCATACCATGTGCTCCAAGGGCACCTCTGACCTGGACAAAAATTCCCTTACAAACTCATACAGAAGCTACCAGACCATTTCAAAATATCACTCTGTATATAATTGGGCTCTTCCCCAGAGCACACAGAATAACAAATACACCCTGTCTATTATTGATCACTTTGCACTACCTAGTTCTAGCACCTCTTGCAGATACGACTCAGAAACAGTTTCATGTGCCTTTCAATCATTTAATCCCTCCATATCAAAGTCCTGATGATATCTTGAATGATCAAGGAACTAACTTTATGGCGGCTTTGTTTGCACAAGTGTGCAAATTACTGCAAATCAAAACATGGTGAATGAAGCTCTTTCATCCAGAAGTAATGGTTATCTTTAACATGTCTACTATAGCTCAAATGCTGCCTTACTGCATTAACGAATCACATGGTAATTGGGATAGGTATCTTGATAATGTAGGTTCTGTGTATAATAGTCATGTGCATGAATCAATGGGATATATGCCCTATAAGGAAGTAGATGTAAGATATATGAGCTCCCAGTTCAGACTTAACATATCGCCACTTGGTGTTGATATGGCCGAAGTTAAAGGACTGTCACACCACCTTAAGGCTATCTGGAAACAGGCTAAATGAAATAATTTCAAAGCTACTGAAAAACAATTGCAATGCAGCAACACACAAGAGCTGTGCTTCCACAACAAAAACCTGGAGATTGTGTTTTGCTTTATAATACAGGGGTGGAGAAAGAAAAACGTAACAAATTTACATTACAATATGAGGGTCCCTATCCTATATAAGAGTGACTTCTCCTGTTAATGCAGAAATCCAGCTAGCTGATTGTACTATGGTAGTACATTCTGATCAGTTAAAGCTGAATCATTGTCCGTCTGTGCTGCCTCCTGTGGAACCATCAAGCCCACTCCAAAATGTTTCCCTGCAAAGCAAAGGTAATGTTGTAAAGAAGGTTAGGAGGAAAACAGACAAGTTATTGCCAGTACACCATTGGTAATAAATAGGATCCCTATCCCTGAAGTGAAGAGACTGACCCTCTGTTCAGTGAATGAGTTTATTTTGAGATGTCATTTATTTATCTGTGCTGTAAGGTTGTTAACTCACAGGTTTTAATAGTGTTATGGTATTTTGCATTTCTCTTTCATGATACTGTTTTAGTTGGTTAGAACTATATTCTGTGAGGTTGATTTGCTGTTTCTTTTCTGTGAATTCTGGTTGTATAGAAAGCTGCACGAATTGCTCCTAACAAATAAGATGCAATGCTCTATGATAAATAATAGTGTTACAAGTCAGTAACAAGTGCAGTGACAAATAATAATATAAATGTTCCAAGTGTTAACTAGAAGTAATTGCTTAAGCAGTGGACAACAGAGTGACTACAGTCATTCCCATTGCAGTGAACTGACTCCATTTCCATTCAAGGAAAAATGTGAAGATACAAGTAGAATACATTAACATGAGGTTGATAGGAACTGCTAAAACCACTAATGCTTTAAAGCAAAAAGTGCACTCAAGTCATATATTCGATTATGAATAGTTTTCTTTATTCTCATTGAAGAATTGCACATTGTGAAAGACAGGTTTCTCAGTAACTCAGTTACACTACTATAGATGAGGTATAACCTATATTTAACTATTGTGAAAGAGAGATTACTGCTTTGAGGTAGAAGACTACTTTTCGGAGCCAGTCTGTTGAACACTGTTAAGAATGAATAGTCATCAGGAAATGTAATCAAGTGCCTTTCCTGTACCTGTTGAAGGTCAGTTCTGTATACAAATACACTTTCTTTTTTTACAATTAATGTTTAAATACACATGAAAATTGCATGTTAGCTCATTTTTACTGAAGTTTCCCAACAAGTGCTATTCTTGAATCCAGAGAAAAACAGTAAAAGATTTAAAAGTTCCTTATGTGCGAGAGACTAGTGAGGTACTTATTAAGCATGAAGCTGTTTTGAAGGACAAAATATTAAACTGTAGCATCTCTTACTCATCCATTCAGTGTTCCTGAAGCTAGTGAACAACACAGTTTTATTGTATGCTGTCACTAACCTAATGGCACAAGCAAGAGCTGGTCTTACTTTTCAACAATTTTGTACTGCTAGAAAAGTTTTACTATTAGAGCTATCTATTTCATTCCTCTACGGAACAGCTACATGCCTGCAGGCATTTGAAGTCAACTTCTAAAAGATAATCACACAGGAAGTAACATTGGAGGTTTAACAGGCTTGCTACAAGTTTCCCCAAGTGAAATTTCCTGGTATTTCCCTGATTACCAGTCAGGTTTTAGCATTTTCCATACAAATTTTGAGATCTCAAGGGTAAGTAAATATGTAAGTTGACAAAAAAATGTAAAGACTTCCATATTTCTAGATGAGTTACTTACCCTCTGGTTTTGAATGAACAACAAGTTGCCTCCTTCGCAGAGCTTATGATCTGGAAGGTAAATAAACAAGTAAATTGTGCAAATGAAAGCCATTTTTAGATGAAGAATTTCTGTTTTTATTAACACATTAACTCTGACTTTGAATTAACACAGCAATCCTGTTGTTGCTGATACTAAATCAGAATAAACTGAGACACAAACATTTTATTCAAGAACTTTTCTTATGTTACTGTTAGTTTACATTTTTAGTTGCTTTATTCAATTTTAAATACAGAGATGTTGTAAAACACTCAGGTAAAAGTTCTACACAATATCAGCCCTCTTCAAACACAGAAGAAATATTGACACACATCTGTATGTCTATGAAGTATCCCTAAAAACACAAATTTATCAAATCAGAGAAAATTTTACTTGGCTACAATTGTTTTTCATCTAATAGCTATGACAGTGACATGTTATGAAATCACAATTATATATATATATATATATATATATATATATATATATATATATATATATATACACAAAGATGATGTGACTTACCATATGAAAGCACTGGCAGGTTGATAGAAACACAAACAAACACATACATACACACAAAATTCAAGCTTTCGCAACAAACGGTTGCTTCATCAGGAAAGAGGGAAGGAGAGGGAAAGACGAAAGGATGTGGGTTTTAAGGGAGAGGGTAAGGAGTCATTCCAATCTCGGGAGCGGAAAGACTTACCTTAGGGGGAAAAAAAGGACAGGTATACACTTGCACAGACACACATATCCATCCGCACATACACAGACACAAGCAATGTCTGCTTGAGTCCGTGCATGCGCGGACGGACACGCGCGCGAGTGTACACCTGTCCTTTCCGCCCCCCAAGGCAAGGCAAACCCCCCCCGCCCAGGGACCAGAACAACTCCCCACCCTCTCCCCCAAAAAACCCACATCTCCTCGTCCCCCCCCCGCCCCCCGACGAAGCAACCGTCTGCGCGAAAAGCCCGAATCCCGCGTGCATGCCTGTGCCCGCCCGCGT